>NC_133467.1:29249212-29561712 GCF_048565385.1 Saimiri boliviensis | reverse complement strand
TTATCTGGTTCACTGCTGATCTTCCCACTACAATGTTCTCCCATAAATCAGAGGCAAAGCAGTAGCACAGTAGCATAAATGAGGTCTTGGGTTGAAAAAAGCTACATTCCTTGGAAAATAGTTTAATATAAATCTGTTCCACTCAAGTGTCTTTTTTTTTTTTTTTTTTTTTTTTGAGATGGAGTTTCACTTTTGTTGCCTAGGCTGGAGTGCAATGGCCCAATCTCAAACCTCTGCCTCCCAGGTCAAGCAATTCTCCTGCCACAGCCTTTGGAGTAGCTAGGATTACAGGCATGTGCCACCATGTCTGGCCAATTTTGTATTTTTAGTAGAGATGGGGTTTCTCCATGTTGGTCAAGCTGATCTCCATCTCCTGAACTCAGGAGTCCGCCTCGGCCTCCCAAAGTGCTGGGATTACCACCACGCCCAGCTCAAGTGTCTTTTTAAATATGATTTTTAAAAATTAAAAAAATAATAGCATCATGATTCTTGAAACCTATGTAAATCAATAGGAATGCCTTTTAATACCATAATGAACATTCAAAGCTAAGTAGTAGTATTACCACCTCAGGGAACACACAGATATAGGAGCACACAAGCTAGACCTGAGCTTGTAAATGGTGTTTGGTGTTTAATGATCCTGGTGAAGTAGAGACTATTATTAATCTCATTTGACATTTAAGGTAACCGAGGCATGGGGAAATTAAGTGGCTCAGCTGAGCCTAGAATTGCGTTCTGAACTACCATGTGTATTACTTTTTACTGTTCTTACAGGAGGAGAAGATAAGTGGGCTGTTTTTTTGGTACCTACTTTTTCACTCTGTCCCTCACATCAAAGCAGTTATAATGTAGTGATGATTCTTTACAGTGACCCTCAGATTTATTCCTTTCACTCTTATTTTCTCTGCCACTAATCTGGTGAGACCTTTGGTATTTCTTACCGCAATTGTCTTTTAACTTCTTTTCCTGGTTCTGGCTGTTCCTCCTTACAATCTATTGTATGCCATTGGTCCTTTCTTTCATCTCTTTAAAGCATGGTAACATTGCCCTGTTTGAGAATCTACTGTTGGCTTTCTATTACTTACTCTGTGAAGTCTGAATTTTTTTGCTTAGTTTTCAAGGCTCTTCATGATCTAGCTCTACACTAGGCCATTTTCTATCGTTTGTCATGATGTTCACCTTCTTACTGCTTTCCATCCCACACGTGCTTGCTCCTCATGGCCACCAGGCTCTGCTTGTTTCCTAATCTTTTCATTTTTTTGAGACAGGATCTCCTATCTCCAGTCTGGAGTGCAGTGACGTGATTATGCCTCACTGCAGCCTCAAGCTTTCAAATTCAGGTCATCCTCTACCTCAGCCTCCCAAGTAACTGGTACTGCGTGCGTCACCACACCTGGCTAATTTTTGTATTTTTTGTAGAGGTGGACTTTTGCCATGTTGCCCAGGTTGGTCTTGAACTCCGGAGCCCAGGCATTTTGATTTTCCAGCCTGTACCAGGATTACAGTCCTGAGCTACTGTGCCTGGTCTCTAATCTTATCTATATAGTCTGCCCAACCCTTATCACACAGCTAGATTGTGCCTCTTTGTGAACTTTCTAGACAACACCTGTCTCCTCTCAGAGCATTTGTCTATATTGGGTGAGTAGATTAAATATTTACTCATTTTCTTACTCTTTAGCACTATGAAGTTTAATATTTTACTATATTATAATCACAGAATGCTCTTTAGAAAACATTTGTCTTATTCACTGATTATTATGTGTGTATTGCTTGTCTCTTTAAGGAGGGTCCAAGTTTTTAGTGAGTAGAGAAAATAGATGTGTTATTATTGCTTCTTTGCAGAAGCTGCTAATGAAATGAAACTTATTTTTCCTGATTATAGGTGGTTCTGGCTTCCTGAATATTTCAGTATACTGACTATAAGAAAGCTTAATAATATCTCTGTCATTGCCGGGCGCGGTGGCTCAAGCCTGTAATCCCAGCACTTTGGGAGGCTGAGGCGGGTGGATCACAAGGTCAAGAGATCGAGACCATCCTGGTCAACGTGGTGAAACCCCGTCTCTACTAAAAATACAAAAAAAATTAGCTGGGCATGGTGGCACATGCCTGTAATCCCAGCTACTCCGGAGGCTGAGGCAGGAGAATTGCCTGAACCCAGGAGGCGGAGGTTGCGGTGAGCCGAGATCGCGCCATTGCACTCCAGCCTGGGTAACAAGAATGAAACTCCGTCTCAAAAATATATATATATATATATATATATATATATATATATATATCTCTGTCATTAAAGATACAAGGAGAGCATTGAAATATTAAGCAGTCAGGTTTTCTTGTAGTGGTAGCTTAGTGGTCAAAGGAGTAATACAGAGACAATTAAACATGGTGAGCCTTGTCATCAGGCTGCGTGGATTCATATCCCAGCTCCACTTGTTGGTAAGATTGCTTAGCCTCTCTGCCTGTCTTCTCAACTGTAAAGGAGTGGTAATAATAGTGCCTGTGCCATAGAGTTGTTGACAATTAAACAAGACATGAAGGTAAAGTACTTAGCAGTGCCTGGTACATATTATTGTCTTACAGGTGTGATCCCTTACAAATATTGAGTGATGGAAAAGCAGAAGTTAATTTCTTTAACATCAAGTTTTAAAAATATTCTTATTTTTAGAGGGGGAAAAAAAACCCCCCTCAATTTTGGAGGTTGGATTTTGACATGCTGTTAATTACTTTTCTCTTTTAGGTTTACAGGTACATAAATTGCACCCTTATTTTCACAAAGCTTGGCTATTAGAGCATTATGAACATTGATGACCTCAAACTCAGGTTGTCCAAAGCTGGGCAAGAACACCTACTATGTTTCTGGAATGAACTTGAAGAAACCCAACAGGTAGAACTTCATGCAGAGCTCCAGGCCATGAACTTTGACGAGCTGAACTTATTTTTCCAAAAGGCAATTGAAGGATTTAACCAGTCCTCTCAGCAAAAGAATGTGGATGCACGAATGGAACCTGTGCCCCGGGAGGTGTTGGGCAGTGCTACAAGGGATCAAGATCATCTCCAGGCCTGGGAAAGCGAAGGTACTGGGCATGTGCATATTTGTTCTGAAGTTTATTTGAGATATACTAAAATTGTTCAGGTAGCTGGATCATGTAACTACTATTTTGATTTATATTACATTAAACCAGGTGACCCAGCAGAAAGTGACAGATTGTCTTTTCATTTTTGATGATCCATTCAAGGCTTCTCTCATTCAAGTCTTAATCTGCCTCCAGTCTTTACCTCCTCAATTTCCATACCTCTGCTAGATTTCTTTTCCTGAAGTTAAATATACAACTTAAATACTTAAGTTTAAGCTGGCATAATCTTTCAACCTGCCCTAACTTGACCCTAACCCATATTTTCAACCAGCATTTTAGGTAACCGAATAATTCACCTTTCCCTGAACATGGTGTCATGCCTTCCCTGCCTTTGCTCATGTTTATCTTTGGCTTGATGTGGCCTTTGCCCTTTCTCTGCCTAGCTACGTCACCTTGTAAGGTCATCTCTTAGAGTTGTACAGTGCAGTAGTTCTGCCACTTCGGGAATTTACACTCATTCATTAAGGTTCACCACACATAATATTTGATCTATGACCTTTTCTTCAGTGTCCCAAGTTAGAAGTAGTTGTTCATGCTTTTATTTCGTTCTAGCTTATCGTAAGAGTTGTTAAACTTTTGTCTTTCTCAATACATTGTAAGTTCTTGAAGAGCAGCCCATGTACTAGTTGTCTCTGTATGTCACGTAGCATTTAGAACAGTTTTATAGTTATAAGTTGATCAATAAGTGTTTGTTGAATTGCCCCAATGCTTTTCATTCTAAACCATATAAAAAAATCTGTTGCCATAACCTAATACTTATTTGTGCTTTTGAGAATGGCAAAATAGCTCAACTGTAGCTTTTGGTGGAGTTGAAAGCTGTGATTTTTATAACGTGCTTCTCCTCTGTAAGTAAAATGTTGACTAAATATTGTAGCTGATGCCCGGAGTGTTTGTACATGATCCTTGTCAAATCTGGGCCTCATTTTCTCAACTGTGAATGAGAACTTGGGCAAATACTTCTCTTGACTTTTTAAAAGATATCATTTTATTGCAAAAATAATATTGAAATGACAGATTGGCTCTAATCTCATCAAAGCTATATTTTTATTTGCTCACATTACCACCTAGTACTTGATTGTATACATAGTTTTTTCTTTGTTTCTGAGACAGTTTCACTCTGTTGCCCAGGCTGTAGTGCAGTGGTGTGATCTCATTCACTGCAACCTCTGCCTTGCAGGCTTAAGCGATTCTCTTGGAAAATCCCAGCTACTCAGCTTCCCAAGTGTCTGGGATTACAGGTGCACACCACCATGCCTAGCTAAGCTTTCGGTATTTTTAGTAGAGATGGGTTTCACCATGTTGGCCAGGCTGGTCTTGAACTCTTGACCTCAAGTTATCTGCCCACCTTGGCCTCCAAAGGTATTGGGATTACAGGCATGAGCCACTGTGCCTGGCTGGATTGTATATATATTTGATTTCATAGATGTAATCTTATGGTCTGTATTTGCTCTACACCTTGGCTATTTTTATTTTGTTTTCCACTCTTTGGCATCTTCCTGCCCACTGTAAAAAGAAAGATTACTGGCATTATCAACCTTCTGTATAGCTCTCTTTCTCCAGGCTCATAAATTTACTGATTTTCAAAGGGTGTTCCAAAGAACCCCAGGGTTTTCACTATTGGGGAAGCTGCCTTTTATAGGGAGGGAGGGAGCAGATACTGGTAGGACTCCAACCCCTTTATCCTCCACCATGAGTAGTTCTGCTGTTTTCTGTTCAGTGTATTTGATGTTTACATGAGGTTTTATTTAAAAGAGTTTAGAGGTTTAAAAACAGTTTGAAAATAATTGGATCTTCTTCAAGAAGGTGCTTTCCAGATGTAAAATGGTTGATAGTAGCTATCCTAGCTTTTTACTTAGGATAGGGCTTTGCCACTAAGATGTGAGAGAATGATGCCTAGATGTATCCTTGTGAATGAAGAGTTTCAATGATACCATGACTTCTGTTACTTTGGATTCACGAATCTTTCCCTCCTTCCCTGGGTTTCAAAAAGGCTACCATTCCAAACCAAAAGACATACAGTCCTTTCTTTACCCTCTAGTATCCCAGTTGCCTGTATTTTTCCTTGGGATTTTAAGGGGGTGAAGTCTTAGTAATAACTCTAATGGAAAGTCAAAGCTTTGACCTTGTGTAATGGGGAACATAAGCCACAGTTAAGATATCCTATAATTTGAGTCTTCTTTATGGCCTTTTTGTTGGACTAGGTGGAGCTAGTCTATGGTTACGACTTTGCGTGTAAACTAAAATCCGGAACTATTAGAACCAAGTATAGCATAACAGTGCAAACTTCCTTTTGGCTTAGTGTCAAGTGAAAGATATTTATTTGTAGCTTAAACAGTAAGGGTGGAGAGGGAGACTTTATGTTGACATTATATCCTTTTCACTTAGCCAGAAACTGCCATGTGTCTGCAAATTCATAACAAAATGAAATTTCTGCACTAAGTTATCAAAGGGAAGAGAAGCCACGGGGACGATTATGGCATTGTATTTCAGGTAGTAGGATGATCCTGGTAATTGTATCAAGGATATTTTTTTTACCCCCAATCCCCGTAGAATGGGGGAATAAAACCATTGTCCAGTAGTTGCAAAGTATCTGGTAATTATTCAGATGATAACGGACATTTTTACAACTAGAGTGGAAAATTATTTCTGAAGGAAGAATGTAAGTGATCACTGTGCTCCTTGTTAAAGAGAGATCTTGCTTTAATTCTTGAAGTTTTCTGGCCAGTTGTAGAAAATGAAGAGGAACAACTGGAAAGTCTTTATTTTACAAAGCTAAGATCTTGAAAGAGAAGTAGTTAGCAGCTTTGACGAGGCCGGGTGTGGTGGCTCACCCCTGTAATCCCAGCACTATGGGAGGCCAAGGCAGGCAAATCACTTGAGGTCAGGAGTTCGAGACCAGCCTGAGCAACTTGGTGAAATCCCATCTCTTAAAAAAAAAAAGAAGCTTTGATGAGAATCTGTAATTTTGGTAAAGATACACTGGAAAAATCTGTTTGCTTGATAAAAATTATTCTTCTTTATTAAAACAAATGCATGCTTATTTGAACACAAATCTACCAGTTTTATAGTATCTAATTACTATTCAGTCTTAGCCTTTTTTGCCTGCAAGACATGTTCCTATTAATCATAATGATGCTTCTCTACCATATAGCACTACTGTAGAAAAGTAAATGGATTGTTTAGAAGAAATACACTCTTTTTTTTTTTTTTTTGAGATGGAGTCTCGCTCTGTCACCCAGGCTGGAGTGCAGTGGCGTGATCTTGACATACTGCAACCTCCACCCTAGGTTTAAGCAATTCTCCTGTGTCAGCCTCCCAATAACTGGAATTACAGATGTCTGCCACCACACCTGGCTAATTTTTTTATTTTTAGTAGAGGCAGGGCTTAATTTCCTAATTGTCACATGGGTTTAAATACATTTATGATTAGTTAACATTTTCCAGGTAGATGCTGTGCTCAGCTCACATGTCGGTCAGGCTGGTCTCGAGCTCCTGACCTCAAGTGGTCTGCCCACCTCAGCCTCCCAAAGTGCTGTTATTACAGGTGTGAGCTACCTTGTCCAGTCCAAGAAATACATTCTTAACATTATCTGTTCTTCATTTTCTTAAATCTAGGATATTGATGTTTTTAATATATTTGTTTTATTTTGAAAGTAATACATGTTTATTTTAGAGAAATTGGAAAATACTAAAAATTACAAAGAGAAAAATACAAATCTCTGTAATTCCACCATACAGAGATACTTGATAGTAATATTTTACAGTGTTTTCTTTCACACACACACATATGCATATCTTGGGATTGTGGTTTGTGTTTAGTTTTGTAGCCTACACAAGCATTTGTTATCATGAAATATGTCAAGGTTATTTTGAAACAAGTATTTAGCTGTAAAATCAGTATAGTGAACCCCCACATAAGTCACCTTGATTAAAAATTAAGAAATTTTTGCTCCTTTTGCTTTATCTCTCCCTCTTTTTTTTTTTTTTTTTTTTTTTTTTTTAACTTTGCTGCAGTATTTTTTGGCAAATTCCAAACATCATTTTATTTTTATCCTCATATAGTTTGGTTTCCATCTCTAAATATATGGGTGTTTTCTTACTAATCATATGCCATTATTTCACCTAGTGAAAATCATCTAATGGAATCTTTGTTACCTAAAACTGGTTCAGATACAGGTTTTCCTGATTAGTCTGCTTTTTATTCTTAACCATTTTGGGGAAATATAGTTTCAGCTATAACTTGATTAAAAATTAAAGACTTAAATTATTCCCTCTGACTAACTTTCTTGGATAGGTTTCCTTTATTTCTACCAGTTGAATAGCCTGTTGACCCTGCTCCACTTATCCTGGAGTCCTGACGGTGCATTACTCCAAAAGGACCTGTGCTGTCTTCCTTGTTTCAGCACATGCCCAAATTAAGGTGTACAGGAGGAATGAGTCCAAGTAGGAAGTTATCCAGGAAGCATTTGACCTCTGACAGCCACTGTGAACTTTCTCTCTGTTTTTTGTGAATGTTATCAGTAAAGTGCTCAGATTTTCTTGGGCCTGCAATGCATGGCTCTTCAGGGAGAGGGATATACTCCAGCCTTGGAAATGTGTTAGTCTGGCTTGATTTATTTTTTTTTCCAACTTCTGATTTTTTTTTTTTTTTTTTTTTTTTTTTTTTTTTTTTTTTTTTTTTTTTTTTTTGAGACAGAGCCTTGCTCTGTTGCTCAGGCTGGAGGGCAGTGGCGTGATCTCAGCTCACTGCAACCTCTGCCTCCTGGGTTAAAGCAATTCTCCTGTCTCAGCCTCCCCAGTAGCTGGGATTATAGGCACCTGCCACCACACCCAGCTAATTTTTGTATTTTTAGTAGAGATGGGGTTTCACCATGTTGGCCAGACTGGTCTCCAACTCCTGACCTCAAGTGATCTACCCAACTTGGCATCCCAAGTGCTGGTTTACAGATGTGAACCACGTCCCAAGTGCTGCGATTTATAGGTGCGAGCCACTGTGCCTAGCTCCTTTTTCCAATTTCCATTTCAGTTTTGCCTGTGTTGAGTTCCCTTGGGTAGGAAAGGTATTAACTCTTAGGTCTTATGGAGAGATAGAAAGGGTGATACACTGATGAACTTTTCAGTGTTTTTCAGTAGTTCTGCAGAAGTAGTTTTAGGATTAAAATTTGTAATTCCCTAATTGTCACATGGGTTTAAATACATTTATAATTAGTTAACATTTTTCAGGTAGGTGCTGTGCTGCCATATAAAATTTACGTTGTGACAGACACAGTTTGAAATAATGTATAATTGCCATATAACCAAAACGGCTTACTGACTTTTATGGGCCCGCTTAATTCAAAACAGCATTTTATCTGTCATCATAAGACAGATACTAATTTATGTGGTACATACTTTTGATAAACATTGCAGCTTTATTGTAGTAACAGAGCTGAAGTAGATGAGGACTGAGTACTTCAGCTAGTGTACACACAATTTGATACTGTGACCAATAGCTGTAGCTGCATTTCGTTTGTGAATTACAGCTGGCCTTGATTCTCCAGGAACTGCTGCCTTTTCTCTTGTTTTTCGCTGTTTGCTCATAAGTGAGATGTATGAACAGGAAGAAGTTAACGCAGAACCTTTTTATTTCAAATATATGTGGATTGTGTTGTAGTTCATTATAATAGTTGTGGTTAGACAGAGATGAGATGTAAATGGATATCTACCTGGTAAAGTACATGTGGTTGGCATCATCTCAGTGCCACCATTAAGTGGTGACCGGACTGGTTATCAGGTTCAGAGATGGAAAGAAGCACTGAAGAGTGAACAGAAGTTGAGGAAACAAACATGTGCCATTTATCTGAATAAAGAATGAGGCCACTGTGAGCTACTGGCTAGCAAAACTTTTCATTTATTTATTTATTTTTGAGAGAGTTTTGCTCTTGTTGCCCAGGCTGGAGTGCAGTAGCACAATTGCGGCTCACTGTAACTTCTCCCTCCTGGGTTCAAGCAATTCTTCTGTCTCAGCCTCCTGAGTACAGGTGTGAGCCACCACGCCTGGCTAATTTTTGTATTTTTAGTAGAGATGGGGTTTCACCAAGTTGGCCAGGATCATCTTGAACTACTGACCTTGTGATCCACCCGCCTTGACCTCCCAAAGTGCTTGGGATTACAGGTGTGAGCCACCACGCCTGGCCTTATTTTCTAGAAACCATAGTTTATTTGATATAATTCAGGAAATAACCAAATATAAAACAGTTTTCAAATGTCTTCTATGGTTCTCTGTTCCCTTTAAATTTCTTCATCTCAGTTATTTTGTATAGTGATTATGGGTCTTGCTTAAGGCAAATACAAACTCACAATGGCTGTTAAAAATTTCAGTGTTTGGGAAGTTTTGGAGAATGTTGGTTCTTGTTGCTCAACAGTTTTTTTGTTTAGGATGGTGGGTAAGACAGACTGAAAGCAAAAGGCAATACAACCTCTGGTAGCAGGGTGGTATGGCGGTGAAGATGTCCTGGAGTCAGGTTCTAATCCTGATTCACATTTACTAGCTCTGTGACCCTAGGTGAGACTCTTAACTTCTCCGAGTATATTATCTCTAAAGTGGTGAAAATTACACAGTACCTGCCTCTTAGATTATGGTTACTGTTTTGGGTTCTATTTTGGTTACTCCTGATTTTATGTTCTTACTTTCAAATTCTTTGATGAAATACAGTTAAATGCTATGGAGTTAACAAGGACAATTCTGGTTTTAGGGAAGGAAGAAAGAGGATTTAACTCCCAGGTAGCTAAGATCAGCTTCATATCAAAGGTGAAAATTATGAAAATATATAATGTGCTTTTGAGGTTTTAAATTGAAAAAATAACTGGAATAGGCTGGGCATGGTGGGTCTTGCCTATAATCCCAGCACTTTGGGAGGCCTAGGTGGGCAGATCACTTGAGCCCAGGAGTTCGAGACCAGCCTGGGCAACATGGTGAGACCCCAGTCTCTATTAAAAATACAAAAACTAGCTAGGTGTGGTGATGTGCACCTGTAGTCTCAGCTACATGGGAGGCTGAGGTGGGAGGATCACTTGAACCCAGGAAGTGGAGGTTGCAGGGAGCCAAGATTGTGCCACTGTACTCCAGCCTGGGTGACAGTGTGAGACTCTGTCTCAAAAAAAAAAAAAAAAAGAAAAAGAAAAAGAAAAAAGAAAAAGTAGCTGGAGTGATTGCTGAATAATGTTCTTGGACTATACTTACTAATGAAGGAAAAATTACAGAATCAGAACAGGCTCTAAATTTATAATGGGCTTATTTTTCTTTATGTTGTTGACTTACTGGTGTAAAGAAAACCCAGTATATTGGCTGGGCACAGTGGCTCACGCCTGTAATCCTAGCACTTTGGGAGGCCGAGGCAGGCGGATCATGAGGCCAGGAGTTCGAGACCAGTCTGGCCAACATGATGAAACCCCATCTCTACTAAAAATATAAAAATTAACGGTATGGTGGCAAGCGCCTGTAATCCCAGCTACTCCAGAGGCTGAGGCAGGAGAATCGCTTGAACCCGGGAAGTGGAGATTGCGGTGAGCCACGATCGTGCCACTGTATTCCAGCCTGGGCAACAAGAGTGAAACTTCATGTCAAACAACAACAACAACAACAACAACAACAACAACAACAACGACAAAAACCCAATATATCAAAAACAAATAAAGCACAAAGTTAGTAAATGAAATAAACCCACATTACCCAAGGATTTTAAAATAATAATTGATAGTTGCCACCACTGCGTCCTCTGTCTCAGCCAACAGTTGTGGTCAGTGGCCAGGTTTGTTCACAGAATTTCTAAGAATTCTAATGAAAGTGTGAAACTCAGAAAACAAGAACAAAACCTTTTACTATGACTTTAATTGTATAGTTTTTCTAGCTTACCAGAGACCCAATTTCCACATAGCCTCATCGCACAAGCTCCTCTGCCTTGTGGTATGGACACTGTCCACTTTTGAATGAAAACATGGGTCTTAGGAATGGATTATAGCAAGATTTTTTTTCCTTTAGTTCAGACTGAGAGCTCTTTTGTAGCTTTTATAGTTACATTTATTTGCATTTGGATCTCAAATCCACCTTTAATTTATTTTGGTTCAAAGAATAACATTTTTTTTTCTTTTTTTTAGAGATGGGTTCTCCATGTTGGTCAGGCTGATCTTGATCTCCCGACCTCAGGTGATCTGCCCGCCTTAGCCTCCCAAAATGCTGGGAAGGAATGATATTTTTATTCAAGCATTATGCTTGATGACTACTTATTGCTGAATATTCAACTGGCAAAAATTCGCAGGCTTCTAGACCAAAGAAATAATCAGTAATGAAAATACTCTGAGTCTTACATTCTTCTGAGCTGGTATAGATGGCCTGTTTTTGAAAATGCATTTTATTTATTTATGTATTTTTGAGACAGAGTCCTGTTCTGTCGCCCAGGCTAGAGTGCAGTGGGACGATCTCGACTCACTGTATCCTTCGCCTCCTGGGTTCAAGTGATTCTCCTGTGTCAGCCTCCTGAGTAGCTGGATTACAGGTGCCTGCCACCATGCCTGGCTAATTTTTGTATTTTTAATAGAGATGGGATTTTGCCATGTTGGTTAGTCTTGTCTGGAACTCCTGACTTCAGGTGATCCCCCCACCTCAGCCTCTCAAAGTGCTGGGATTACAGGTGTGAGCCACCATGCCTGGCCTAAAAAAATTCATTTTAATAGATTTTATTACTATATATTTGCATCTGCATGTAATAAAATGCGCAGTTTTTTTGTTTTGTTTTGTTTTGTTTTGTTTTTGAGACAATCTTACTGTCACCCAGGCTGGTGTGCAGTGGCATGTTCTTGGCTCACTGCAACCTCCGCCTCCTAGGTTCAAGCAATTCTCGTGCCTCAGTCTCCTGAGTAGCTAGGATTACAGGCACATGCCACCATGCCTGGCTAATTTTTTGTATTTTTAGTAGAGATGGGGTTTTGCTATGTTGGCCAGGTTGGTCTGTTCTTGAATTTCTGGTCTCAAGTGATCTGCCTGCTTTGTAGTTTTATGTTTTTGTTTCTTGTTTGAATCACACTTTGTTACCCAGGCTGGAGTGCAGTGGCGTGATCTCAGCTCACTGCAACCTCTGCCTCCTGGGTTCAAGTGATTCTCCTGTTTCAGCCTACAGGTGTGTACCACCATGCCTGGCTAATATTTGTATTTTTAGTAGAGACGGGTTTTGCCGTGTTGGCCAGGCTGGTCTCAAACTCTTGACCTTAGGTGATCCACCCACCTCGGCCTCCCAAAGTGCTGGGATTACAGGGGTGAGCCAATGTGCCCAACCAATTTCATGTTTTAACAAATGTATACCCATGTAACTACCATCCCAATCAACATAGCACGTTTTCATCACCCTACAAAGACTTCTGATGCCCTTTGCAGGTGATACCCCAAGTTCATTCTGTTGAGTTGGGTTTCAAACCAGAAATGCTAACTTCAGAGCCTGAGTTCTCAACCATTGTACTTTACTGTTTTCCTAACTGAAAATTTCTTTTCTTTATATTGCTTATGTGCTATATTTGCATACTCATTAATTGTCTATTATAGGCTGGAGGTAATTTGATTCTATCATCATTTATCCTGACTTTGGTATTTTCTTTTATTCTTTTTCTTGACTTGCCATATCAATCAGTAGTCAAATTTTTGCAAAACATTTATAATATCTCTTGGTTCTTGCCTACTAACATTATCAGCAAGAAATATTTAGTTCATTAAAATACATTGTTCATTGTTTGGTATTTGGTTGGGTTATATAAATTTAATTGTTTTAATAATAGAAATTTTTTTTAAGCAAGATAGTCCACCATTCTATGTAGATCTGTGTTTTCTGTGCCTTACGTTGATAAGTCCCTATCTAGTTATTTCAGTCCCATGTTATCAATAAAAGCAGCAAGCAGCCTTTGGTCCAAGCCAGATTCTCTACCGCTAGCCTATACCCCAAATTAGCAAATGATCTCAGGACAAGGCAGCTGTATCGCTTTACTTCCCTTTTGATGAGTCTTTGCTGCTGCCTATGTATATTTAATACTAAAGTGTTGAATTGTGGAGGTTTTGTGATACAAGTGTTTTCTTTTCTAGGACTTTTCCAGATTTCTCAGAATAAAGTAGCAGTTCTTCTTCTAGCTGGTGGGCAGGGGACAAGACTCGGCGTTGCATATCCTAAGGGGATGTATGATGTTGGTTTGCCATCCCATAAGACACTTTTCCAGATTCAAGCAGAGCGTATCCTGAAACTACAACAGGTGGCTGAAAAATACTATGGCAACAAATGCATTATTCCGTGGTAAGATATGTCTCATTATTATAGTGTGTCTGAACATACATTGTTTTATAATATTCAAAATGCATATTCACTTTATTCATAAGCAGACATATTACTTGTTACTATTGATTTTCTTGGGAGGTATACTTTACTATATATATTAAAAGTAATATATGTTATTACTTGATAGATGACCACTGTTGACTTAATGAGCAATATATACTCACCACCAACTTTTATATTCCTAACTGAGTAGCTTAAAGTACTCAGTGAGTTCTCTCCATCTAGAAAGTCATATTTTCAAGTACCAGGTTATTTAGCTCTCCCACACCCGTGCCTCTCCCACATACACACCAGGCGAAAGCTGCATTGACTTCTGTGCTATGGGCCATACTCATGTCCTCAGCCTCTGCTAGTATGCTGTATTCTCAGGTTCTCAGGGCCTCCACCTTGGTTAGTGTTAATTCCTTTTTTTTTTTTTTTTTTTTTGAGACAGAGTCTGGCTCAGTCACCCAGGCTGGAGTGTAATGGTGCAGTTTCAGCTCACTGCCATCTTTGCCTCCTGGTCTCAAGCCATCCGCCCACCTCAGCCTCCCCAGTAGCTGGGACTATGGGCACCCATCACTATGCCTGGCTAATTTTTTGTAGAGACATGGCTTCACTTGTTACCTAGGCTGGTCTCAAATTCCTGAGCTCAAGCGATCTGCCCATTTCGACCTCCCAAAATTCCAGGATTACAGGTGTGAGCTACTGTGTCTAGCTAGTGCTAGTTTCCTAAGTACCAAGAGATTACAGAAGATTCTGCTTTGCTTTTTAGAAGTTTTCGGTTCATCTCTTTGATCTCTTTCCCAGGGCGGTTTTGGAGGTGAGCATGTTTTGAAGGGAATCTCAGCTGTGGGTTCGAGGTCCCCCAAGTCCCTATCTTGTTACTTCAGTCCCATGTGATCAACAAAAGCTCCACTAGTTCCTGTCCCCCAGCAGCAGCCTCTGGTCCAAGCCAGATTCTCCACCGTTAGGCCATAACCCAAATCAGCAGATGTCCTCAGAACAAGACAGCTGTATAGCCTCAGTTCCCTTTTGAAAGATTCTTTTTCTGGATGTTCGGTTCCAATCTGTTTTGCCTCTGAAGCTCTCTGATGCCTTTAAAAGTATGCTTTCAGTAATTTTCCTAGCTTTTCTAGCTCTGCTTACTATGAGTATTAGCCTGCTCTGAACTGTTTTGTTCATCTTGACTCCTGCGGGGGATTTGGAGGAACATCTGTGTTCTAAGTGGCCAACGTTCTACTTACAGCCCTGGCCTCTTACTATTATGTTGAATTTTCTTCTCTCTCTTTCTTCCATCTCCTCACAACTCAGAATTTCTTTTCTTTTCTTTCTTTTTTTTTTTTTTTTGAAACAGAGTCTTGCTCTATCATCCAGGCTGGAGTGCAGTAGAGCAATCTCGGCTCACTGCAACCTTTGCCTCCCGGGTTCAAAAGTGATTCTCCTGCCTCAGCCTCCTGAGTAGCTGGGACCACAGGCACGTGCCACCACACCTGACTAATTTTTTTTGTATTTGTAGTAGAGACAAGGTTTTACCGTGCTAACCAGGATGGTCTCGATCTCCTGACCTTGTGACATGCCCGCCTCAGCCTCTCAAAGTGCTGGGATTACAGGCGTGAGCCACCATGACTGGCCTCATTCTTTTCTTATGCAGAGAAGTTTAGCCACTTCTTTTGTCATCTTCTAAATATATCCAAACCTTTTGTACCTGAAGTTCAAAATATTCAGGATAATTTGTTAAACAGATACCTCCTGTGGTATGAAATGATACCATTTTGTTTATTTATTTAACAAATACTGAGTGCCTGTTTCTAGGTATTGAGGATAAATCAGTAACCCAAAGAGGCAAAAATCCCTTCTTAAATGTCGTTTACATTCTGGTCAGGGCAAAAGCTACTGCAGTCACTAATTATAGTTTTAGATATAATTTTTTTCTTCTTCGCCACACTAGCATGGGTTGGATTTTTGTGACAACAGAAAGTGTAATTATACTTTTATGACTTTTAAATGGAGGGTTGCCAGATCCCAGACTGCATTTCAAATTTTAATAAAAAGAATCCCAAGAGATCATGAAACTATATTACAGTTGCCCTTTTCTCTCTGTTTACTCAGAATTGGAGTTTTAAATTTGAAAGACACTTTCACAGAGTTCTAAAATGTTTACTTAAGCCATTTTATAGGTTCTCTGGAAGGAGGTACGTTTAGTATGTTTAATATTGTTAAGCAGATTTATTTTATACATAAGGGTTGATGAAATTACTGAAAGAAATTCCCCTTGGGTAATAGCTAATAAATGTCTTACCCCCCACCCCCCAAAAAAAAACATGAAGGAAGTCAAATAATGAGCAAATGCTTTCAGAGATATCTTTAGCTTAGAAAATAGACAAAACTTTATTTTGCCCTAATCTACCTAGCACTATTGCTTAGAAGATGTAATTTTCTCTTGTAAGGTATATAATGACCAGTGGCAGAACAATGGAGTCTACAAAGGAGTTCTTCACCAAGCATAAGTACTTTGGTTTAAAAAAAGAGAATGTAATCTTTTTTCAGCAAGGAATGCTCCCTGCCATGAGTTTTGATGGGAAAATTATTTTGGAAGAGAAGAACAAAGTTTCTATGGCTCCAGGTTTGTAATCATTCTTATTTAATGGTGACTAGAAAGGATAATAACACAAATCATCAAATGTTGTTTTCTTTTTAACATGGTGATTTAGGTATTTAAAAATTAAAATATATGTATTTTTTGCAGTTTGGAAATGATTTAAATAGATAAAAATGCCCATTGGTAGAATGGATACACTTACACTTGTGAATGTCTGCTTTATGAAGCCATTTGAGCAGCGTTCAGGGTATTCATTCTCAAGTATTTTATTTTTTATTTTTTTAAATTTTGAGACAGTCTCACTCTGTTGCCCAGGCTGGAGTGCAGTGGCATGATCTTGGCTCACTGCAACCTTTGCCTCCTCGGTTCAAGCGATTCTCCTGCCTCACCTTCCTGAGTACCAGGGATTATAGGCACGCACCACCACACCTAGCTAATTTTTTGTTTTTTTAGTAGAGATGGGGTTTCACCATGTTGGCTAGGCTGGTCTAAAACTCCTAACCTCAAGTGATCCACCTGCCTCGGCCTTCCAAAGTACTGGGATGACAGGCATGAGCCACCGTGCCTGGCCATATAGCAAATTCATGGCTAAATTATTTATTATAGTGAAAACTTGGAAACCATATGCTATTTAATAAATGAGAGGCTAAATTGTAGTTTATACGTAGCATTAATTCTTAAATAGCATTAAAACCACTGGTGGCATTAAATGATAAAAATTATTTCAGTAGGTTAAGTAAGAGAATACAAAATGAAAAACTGCATACAGTCTATGATTAGGGGCACTGCTTTGTACAATTCCAGGTAGTGCGTACATATCATGGCTTGTTAAGGGGACCTACTAGAATTGGACAGCGTATTGCCTGTGTAGCCACATTCAGTGACCCTGTGAATATATATTTATGACAGATTTATATTTATGTGAATCTGTACTTGTAGGAAAGGCTGAAAATAATATTAACAGTGGTGCTCTCTGGATGTAGGCTTTTATTTCATCTTAATTTTTTGGGTTAATGGAAGAGTTACTATTCTTAGCTGTATTTTGTGAAGTCTAAATTTTCGTCATTTAAGCTATGGCTAAGGTTGTTATTGGACAAAGTACATTAAAGCACCATTATAAATAGATGGAGAAAGATGAGGCTTTATTTGTATCTAGTTTAAATCACCTTAGGCCTTCCTATCAATCTGTTTAACAAATGATTTGATATAAAATACTTATGTCTTTTTATTTTTGAGATGGGTGAAATTGTCAGCATTAGGGTTATAAATACAGAGCTAACTTGAATCATACAAATGTTAATAAAACTTGTTATGAAATAATCGTTGCCTGATAAAAGATTTTATATTGTACAATATATTACTAGAAGGGGCTGAGTTAAAAAAAAAAAGATACATTTTTTGGGGTTGTCTGATCTTACATTGATAGTGTTATTCTCTGAATGGTTAATGCTAAGTGACCTTCAAAATACTATAGTTTAATTTTTTTGATATCTGATTCATTCCTTATAGATACTCAGTTTTCTTGCCTTTGTAATGTGAATTTTGGCTTTCAGGGATCTTAACCCCAGTTTGGAAACAATCTTTGTGTTACCTTTATAATGGATTTTGGTGTGCTACTAATGGGCTATTTCATCTTTCAGATGGGAATGGTGGTCTTTATCGGGCACTTGCAGCCCAGAATATTGTGGAGGATATGGAGCAAAGAGGCATTTGGAGCATTCATGTCTATTGCGTTGACAACATATTGGTAAAAGTGGCAGACCCACGGTTCATTGGATTTTGCATTCAGAAAGGAGCAGACTGTGGAGCAAAGGTAATGCCTTTCTCGACTATGGTGAGGCGTTTGATGGTCTTTCTCTGTCATATATGCATTCCAGAAATCAAACCATGTTTATTAAAGTGATTTGAATATTTTAGATCCATTTATCTCTCTAAAGTACCTAAACTCTCCCACACCCACTTTTTTTCTTAAATTCCCAAGACTCGATTCTAGAAGTAATATTGTATACTTATCAATCACAAGTAAGAGTTTAAATGATGTGAGGATGATTTGTAAGTACTTGGGAAAGTGGTCATCACCAGACCTGGGTTGGATTCATTAATATCAAATTGTGTTTTTTTCCTATGACAAAGTTATTTGAGTAGGTAAGGAAAATATAGTGGAAATAACAGATTTAGGCTTCCTAAATCATGTGACAAGGTATCTCATGATGTTCTTTTGAAGATGGAAATATGTGAGTTAGGGATAAGGACAATTAAAGAGATGAATAACTCTGCTTGAAGGACCACACACAGACTAAGTTGGAGGGAGGTTTTTAATGATATGTAATGAGTCTGTTCTTGGCATTGTACTTTTCAGCACTTTTTTAGTTGCGTAGATGATGGCATGTCTTTATGGTAGCAAACAAAATGTGTGTTACAGCTGGAAATAAAATAGCAAACATACAAACTTTTAAAAACACTTTGGAAGACTTACAAATATTTATATAAACATTACTAAAAGTCTGTAAAGGTGTCCATTTTCTGAAGTTCAGAGGCAATCAAATTTTTAAAAAAAGGTATCCATTTTCATCAAAAACAGTATAATACAATCCCAATCAAAATCATAGTGAGACTATTTTAGGAACCTTGACAGAATGATCACAAAGTTTAGAATAAACATGTAAAGGTGGCCAGGAAAATGTTGAAAAAGGGTGAAGATAAGGGAGGAAAGGGGACTGGAGACAAACTATCAAGCATTAAAAGGAATTATAATTTAAAAGAGTGTGGTACTGGAACCAGAATAGAATGACAGGTTAATGGAAATAGAGTAGGTCAGGCAAAAACACATCTGTGTGTATATAAGAATGCATTGTATAAAATATGGCATTTCAAATTAGTGAGAGAAATGAATGAAATAACTGGCTAAAAATAAGATCTCTCTGTCAGAGCTCATACAAAAATCAATTTTAGGTGGATTACACAGTTAAATATTTAAAAAGGAAACCATAAAGGTATTAAAAGAAAATTAGAATAATTTTATAATTATTCGAAGGGATGCAAAGGCAAGAATTTTCTACCAAAAGCAGTAACCATTTAGGCTTCTGAGAAAAACAAATTAGACTTCAAATTATTTTGAAATGTCTGGATTTAAAAAGAAGATCTGCCAAGTAAGTTATTTCTCTCAAAGTTAATCCAGAAATTTTATGCAAAAATCACATCTAGAAGCTGAAATCTTAAATTTGCCAATGTAAGTCTTGAAAGATTAAGCTGATAGAGCTAATAAGCCTCCTCTGGACTCTGAAAATAAGAGTTGGTTCATTTATTTAAGACTTCTGTCTGTGCCAATACTCTGTGAGTATCTGTATTTTTTTTTTTTTTTTTTTTTTTTTTTTTTTTTTTTTTTTAGCCAGTGTCTTACTCGGTCATCTAGGCTGGGGTGCAGTGGCAGGATCTGCACTCAGGCTCACTACAACCCCTGCCTCTTGGGTTCAAGTGATTCTCCTGCCTCACCTCCTCAGTAGCTGGGATTATAGGCACATGCTACCACACTGGCTAATTTTTATATATTTAATAGAGATGGGGTTTCACCATGTTGGCCAGGCTGATGTCGAACTCCTGACCTCATGACCTTCCAAAGTTCTGAGATTACAGACATGAGCCATGTGCCTGGCCCTGAACTATATTTTTAATAGCTACTAAACTATAATAGAAGCATACTAAGCTTTAATAAAACAAAACAGTGTATTTCTGATTTGTTCCACTTAGTGTCACTCTTTTTTTCTGAAATAGAAACAGATTTTTCTGCTATGAGTTTTAGACCAATTTTAACTTTATGCAATCAGTGAATGTTCAACCTGGAAGGCACTTCAGAGATCATCTTGTCAACCCCTTTAATCTCAGAGATGAGAACTCTGACTTCTAGTACTTACTTAATTAATTTATGAGACGGGGTCTAGCTCTGTTGCCCAGGCTGGAGTGCAGTGATGTGATCTTGGCTCGCTGCAACTTCTGCCTCCAGGCTCAAGCGGTTCTCCTTCCTCAGCCTCCCTAGTAGCTGGTACCACAGGGATGTGCCACCATGCCTAGCTATTTTTTGGGGGTCTTTTTCTATTTTCAGTATTTTCACTATGTTGCCCAGGCTGGTCTTGAACTTCTGACCTCAAGTGATCTGCCTGCTTCAGCCTCCCAAAGTGCTGGGATTACAGGCTTGAGCCACTGCACTCGGCCAGAGTTCTAGTACTTTTTAAGAGCCAGGCTTAAGGTTCTTCGTCACATTAGCAGAAACAGAATTAGAATTTATGTTTTCCAACTTCCGAGTCTTGTATTATATTACATTATAGAACCATACTCTTCAGGTTAGTTTTTTGCTGACAGCTCAAAAATCTTTTTTTTTTTTTTTTTTTTTTTGAGACGGAGTCTTAACTCTTGTTGCCTGGGCTGGAGTGCAGTGGCGTGATCTCAGCTCACTGCAATCTCTGCCTCCTGGGTTCAAGTAATTCCCCTGCCTCGGCCTCCTAAGTAGCTGGGATTACAGGCGTCCACCACGACACTCAGCTATTTTTTTCTATTTTTAGTAGAGACGGAGTTTCACTATTTGTCCAGGCTAGTCTCGAACTCCTGACATCGTGATTCTCCCGCCTTGGCCTCCCAAAGTACTGGGATTACAGGCGTGAGCCACTGTGCCTGGCAGCAGCTCAAAAATCTTTAAATTGCTGTGCTAAGTTTTGCTGAGTACACTAATCAGGCAAAGATGTCACTCCTTTCCATTACCTGTGGGCTTTGCAGGATAAATCCAGACTCAGTCTTCCTTGCAAACTCACTCACTGTTTAATCTTGCATGCAATGTAGTAGTCACTCAGTGAATGAATAAGTAAATATTCAGATGGAACCAAAATATGACTAGACTGGCATATATTAAAGTATTTTAGAAATGTTAGAAGCTGTTTATGTAATTGTCCCCCCCTTTTAAAATAAGGTCAAAGTACTAAAATATATATTTAAAAACACCTAAATTAGGGGATGTTTCATACTATGATAGTAGCATTCTTTGCAGTACTTTATTTTAATTTTATTTATTTATTTTGAGACAGGGTCTCACTCTGTCACCCAGGCTGGAGTGCAGTGCAACGATCATGGTTTCACTCTAGCCTCGACCTGCTGGGTTCAGGTGATCCTCTCACCTCAGCTTCCTGAGTAGCTGGGACTACAGGCACCTGCCACCATGCCTGGCTAATTTTTGTATTTTTTTGTAGAGACGGGGTTTGCTCTGTTGCCCAGGCTGGTCTCAAAATCCTGGGCTCAAGCGATCTGCCTGCCTCAGCCTCCCAAAGTGCTGGGATTACAGGTGTGAGCCATCATTCCTGGCCTGTAGTACTTTAATTGGCCCCTATCTTGGTGCATTAAGTATTTTTTAGGGAGTGAGAACATGAGAAAAGACTGATAGAGTGAGGTAATTTGCAAAAGTACAGTTAAAAAGGTAGGAACCATTGTTAACTGAATATCATTTTTTAAAGCAATTATAGTAACTCTGAGGCTAACGTGTTATTTTGGATTCAGCTTTTCTTTCAGCTCACTGCAGTCTCTGCCTTCCAGGTTCAAGTGATCCTCCTGCTCAGCCTCCCAAGTAGCTAGGATTATAGGCATGCACCACTGCACCTGGATAATTCACCGTGTTGGCCAGGCTGGTCTCTTACTCCTGACCTCAAGTAATCTGCCTGCTTTGGCCTCCCAGAGTGCAGGGGTGACAGGCGTGAGCCACTGCACCCGGCCCTGGACTCAGCTTTTCTGGATTAAATTTATGAAATATTGAGTAAACCTTTTAAGTTTATCTTATATATATATGTATATATATATATATTTTTTGAGATTGAGTCTTGCTCTTGTTGCCAAGGCTGGAGTGCAATGTTGCGATTGTGGCTCACTGCAACCTCTGCCTCCCAGGTTCAAGCGATTCTTCTGCCTCAGCCTCCTGAATAGCTGGGATTACAGGCACCTGCCACCACTCCCAGCTAATTTTTTGTATTTTTATTAGAGATGGGTTTTCACCATGTTGGCCAGGCCAACCTCAGGTGATCCACCCTGGTGCCTTGGCCTCCCAAAGTGCTGAGAGTACAGGCGTGAGCCACCACACCCAGCCTATACTGTATATCTTTTCTGTGTAATATAAATGGATTCCCCACTTCATGCAGTTTACAAATGTTTTCTTCTGTAACGTAGGCTTTTATAATATTTGGAGGTTAATAGTTGCTGTAGAAGTAAAGCTTTGGAAAATGTTAATGTGCATATGCATATTTTTATGTATGTATGTAGGTATATATGTAATTTTGAGACAGAGTCTTGCTCTTGTTGCCCAGGCTGGAGTACAGTGGTGCAATCTTGGCTCACTGCAACCTCTGCCTCCTGGGTTCAAACGATTCTCCTGCCTCAGCCTCCCTAAGACTATAGGTGTGTGCCATCACACCTGGCTCATTTTTTGTATTTTTAGTAGAGATGGGATTTCAACCTGTTAGCCAGGATGATCTTCATCTTCTGACCTCGTGATCCACCTGTGTTGGCCTCCCAAAGTGCTGGGATTACAGGTGTGAGCCACCACATCCACCCATGCATATTTTTATTTTTATGGCCGGTTGGGAGTAGGAGTATATAGCAGTGATTGGAAAATAAACCTGTGTGCATTAAAAAAAAAATGAGAAGCCTGGGCGAGGTGGCTCACGCGTGTAATCTCAGCACTTTGGGATGCCGAGGCAAGCAGATCACAAGGTCAGGATATCAAGACCATCCTGGTTAACATGGTGAAATCCCGTCTTTACTGAAAATACAAAAAATTAGCCAGGCATGGTTGCAGGCGCCTGTAGTCCCAGCTACTCAGGAGGCTGAGGCAGGAGATTCGCTTGAATCTGGGAGTTGGAGGTTGCAGTGAGCCAAGATCATGCCACTGCACTCTAACCTGAGCGGCAGAGTGAGACTCTATCTCAAAAAAAAAGGGGCGGGAGGGAATCTATCTCAAATTCCCTGCCTAGTAAGATACCCACTATAGGTAGAATACATGAAGTAAGAGTTAGTGGGTGGTAATGGGTTGTTATATAAGAATTGTAAGTAGGCCCATGATTGGTTTAAATCATTTTACTACATAATGTTCCCCTTCAGTTTAATCTAATTCCTTGGTAGAAAGTTTCTTTTCATTAAGAACTGTGTTCCTTTCAGGATGGCAAACAGTGAACCACACAGCAGGCTTACTTACCCGGCAGTCCTGCCTCACTGAGCTAGACTCAGTGCCTATATCTCTGATTGCTGTGTAAACAAAGTTCTCAATAGTGCCTTTAGTTTTCCGGATTAGACTGCTACTGACTCTATTTGTTTTAAGAAATTTATTGAAGAAAAGTTTTAACTTTATTAATATAATTTCATGTTTACCTAGGATAGACTTGTCAAATTGGGGCAGGGTTTAAAAAATATTTTGAAGCATGCTGAATTGATAATTGGACAGGGCAAACAAAACAATACCTTCAAATAGGTATATATTTTTCAGGCAGTCTTACTCTGTTGCCCAGGCTTGAGTGGAGTGCAGTGGTGCAATCACATATCACTGTAGCCTCAACCTCCCCAGACTCAGGTGCTGCTCTTGCCTCAGCCTCCCTAGTAGCTGAGACACCAGTGCGCTACCATGCCTGGCTAATTTTTATATTTTTTAAATAGACACCAGGGTTTCACCTTGTTTCCTAAGTTGACAAGTAGTTTTTGTTGTTTGATTCTTTGGTTGGATATTTATCTCATCTGAACGTTGATTTTATATTTATATTAGTTCATTGCATACAGTTCTTTCGTAATTTTCTTCTAAACACTTAAGTCAGTGGTGTGTGGAATTAGGGTGGTGGCACACCAAAATCATCTGTGAGGTTTTCAAAAATTACATATTTTTACATTTTCCCTCTGATTTTAGTTTACAGTCTTTTTCTCAGCTCCCCTATCAGCCCAGAGCCATTGAGGCATTATCACATCACTGGTTTTCAAAATTATTTTTATAAAGTATAGAATCACTTATTTCTAATAAAATTTAGTATGCAAAATAGATAAATATGGGTGGGTTTTCTGATTAAAGTTGGAGTGGGAGGCTAATGACCTAACTGCTCTAAACCCCTTTACCTTCTACTCAGGTCCCTGAAAAACAAGGAAAGTGCCATATTGACCAATGAAAAGTAAAGAAATGCTATTTTCAAATGAAATATTAGACAATATTAAATGAGAGACAAAATGCTTAACTTAGTTTGTCTTTTGTCTTGTGAATCCCAGAGAAATTTCATTTTATTTATTCTCAAAGTAATTGAATGTGGTTAAGGATAAATTAAATAAAAAATAGAAGATAAATGGGGGTTATAGACTCCTGATTTAATTATTCCCAGTTGAATTTGATTTACTCTGCGCTAAATAGATGCATATGATGGAATTTCTAGCCTAAGGTTTAGTTAGGTAAACGTACGAAGGAAACATACCTCATTTCCAGTTGGAAAGTGTCCGTCAAGGTATATAAAGATGGATAGTTGATTGCCTAAAGTTAAAGATTCTTCTTGGCTTAATACCTTTTAGCGTAAGCGAAGTTGTAAATGTGGCTTTTGACAATGGCAGATCTCCAAAGACACAATTAAATTTCTTCCTCTACTGTTGTCTTTCTTTGGTGGGCAGGTGGTAGAGAAAACGAACCCTACAGAACCAGTTGGAGTGGTTTGCCGAGTGGATGGAGTTTACCAGGTGGTCGAATATAGTGAGATTTCCCTGGCAACAGCTCAAAAACGAAGCTCAGATGGACGGCTGCTGTTTAATGCGGGGAACATTGCCAACCATTTCTTCACCGTACCATTTCTGAGAGATGTTGTCAAGTATGGGCAAGATGGGGGTCTTTTAAAATTATAATTGTTAATCAGAAACTAAGACACTTGAGCGGCAGGCAGACACCCCAAGTCCATGACCCCCAGAATTCATCTTTCCTGAGGATCACTTATCAAATGGACATTCATCTCGTGTTGTTTTTAGTAAGATGTATCATAAAGTGGGAATTATCAGAGCCTATTCCCTAGTGCATTAACAGTAGTCCAAAGCATTTCTCCCTTTCCTTCTCACCCTCCCACCCCTAACTATGTGCTACGTTCTGTTGAAGCAAAGAATAAGAAATGAAACTTTCCTTACTACAACCGTGAGCTTTTTAAAAATGCAGATGTTCACCCTACAACAACTGAATTAGAATTTCAGAAGATGAGTTTGGAGCATCTGTATTTTTAAAAAGCTGTCTGCACAGTTCTAATTCAGCTGATTCCCAGGCTAGCATTTAGAAACTAGTGTGCTAAGAATAAAGAAAGAGAACTTGACACCTGCATGAAAATCAGCGGGTAGGGCTGCAAAGGATAAAGTAAGAGCTGTTTTATCCCACTATAGTTTTAAATGAAGGACATTCTCACTATTGGTTTCACTTAGCTTTTAGACATTCAAGATGACTGACTACTTTTTTTTTTTCCTGGAGACAGTTTTCCTCTTGTTGCCCAGGCTGGAGTGCAGTGGTGCGATTTTGGCTCACTGAAACCTCCACCTCCCGAGCCTCCTGAGTAGCCGGGATTACCTTGCCTGGCTAATATTTTTGTATTTTTAGTAGCGACAGGGTTTCACCATTTTGGCCAGGCTGGTCTTGAACTCCTGACCTCAGATGATCCAGCTGCCTCGGCCTCCCAAAGTGCTGAGATTACAGGCATGAGCCACCATGCCCAGCAACTATCTACTTTTTAAAAAGTTAATAAGCATTACTTTAGAATATCAACTGCAGTTCCAAAATGTTTCCCCTATGTCATTTGTAGCTGTGTTACTGATTCATCCATAGTAACTTAATACATTTTTTAATGCACACATAACCAGTTTTAAGGCATTTGTAATGCATACATATACAGTTTTAGTGGAGATCATTATTTGATTTTTTAAAAATATAAAGATGATTGAGGGAAAGCCATTCATTTACTATTTAAATATGAACTGAAACTTAAATGCTCTTCCTTATGAAAATCTCAGTATTGATTGTTGATGTATTTGCTCCTGAGTGTTATAAGATTTTCTGGCATTTTAAATCTGGAATGTGATTATATCTTTTTTCCTTTTACTTCCTAGTGTTTATGAACCTCAGTTGCAGCACCATGTGGCTCAAAAGAAGATTCCTTACGTGGATACCCGAGGACAGTTAATTAAGCCAGACAAACCCAATGGAATAAAGATGGAAAAATTTGTCTTTGACATCTTCCAGTTTGCAAAGTATGCTTTGAATAGTACCAGTAAGGTTAAATAAATGTCTTAAAATGCTGCTTTTCACTCTCTTAGGCATGAAACAGTTTTCAGGAAACATTTGATAGCACATATCTCACACAGCATTTTGATTGTGATGTAGTCTAGATTCATTAAGGTTCTCTAGAATAAAACCAGGGTGTGATCTGAGTTGCTTATTAGTACAACTCTTTTTTGGCTTGTTTCAACTAGTTTCTGGCTCTCCTATGAAGTTTTTTTTTTTTCCATATATATATATATGTATATATATATATATATATATTTACTTATTAAATGAGTTGGGGTCTTGCTATGTTGAGCAGGCACTTGTGATCATCCTCAAGTGATCCTCCCATTTCGGCTTCCCAAAGTGCTTGGGATTACAGGTATGAGCCACTGTGCCCTGCCTTGCTCTCCTGTGAAGTTGTTACAGTCATTTATTTTGGATGAGAAACTAAAGAGGTTAAGATAAAGAACTGACCTGTTTTGTATTTAGTATGTCTTCTTTCTGCCCTGTGAATAAATGTTTCAATAAACATATTTTTTGATTATATAAAGATTACATTTGATACTGAGATGCTTGTTTCAGAATTTGACCAGTGCAAAAATGAGGAAGACAAATTAGCTGCATAAAATTAATGCGCAGTGGCTCATGCCTGTAATCCCAGCACTTTGGGAGGCTGAGGCGCGTGGATGACTTGAGGCCAAGGAGTTTGAGATCAGCCTGGCCAACATGGTGAAACCTCACATTTCTACTAACAATAAAAAATTAGCTAGCCATGGTGGTGCATGCCTGAAGACCAAACTACTCAGGAGGCTGAGGTGGGAGAATCACTCGAACCCAGGAGGCGGAGGTTGGAGTGAGTGGAGATTGCTCCACTGTACTCCAGCCTGGGTGACCGAGTGAGACTTCATCTCAAAAAAAAAAAAATCATAAGTGAATAAATAAAATGAAATTGATCTTTCCATTTCTAAATAGTCTTTTTTGCCTATTGTTTTCTTCCAGAACAGATACTAATGTGATCTTTATACATTAGGATTTCTAATCTTTCTGATTTAAGATGAAGTGTTCTATAGATGAGGGGGGCAAGGATTTCTGATTTTGCATTGAAAAAGAAAATTTCAACTTTGTTTAGTCCAAGGATGAGCAATATTTTATTCATCATTTATTTGAAATTGAAATAGGAAAGCCTATTATTGAAGACCAAAGGCTTAGCTATGTTCAGGGGTTTAGAAGCTGTTTATACAGTTTCATAATAAAGAAGTCTTTGTATGGTTTCACTCTAGGAAGTTTGTGGTATATGAAGTATTACGGGAAGATGAGTTTTCCCCACTAAAGAATGCTGACAGTCAGAATGGAAAAGACAATCCTACTACTGCAAGGCATGCTTTGATGTCCCTTCATCATTGCTGGGTCCTCAATGCAGGGGGCCACTTCATAGATGAAAATGGCTCTCGCCTTCCAGCAATTCCCCGGTAAGTCAATACTTTTTCTCTTTTGTGTGAATGCTTTCTTGGACTTTCACTCACTCTCTCTCTCTCTCTGTATTCCTAGATCTTCTTTAAAAAGCAAAGTGTTGATGTGCGGACAGTTCCTGATGTGAAATAACAATAGCTTTGCCTATTATAAAAACAATGATAGTTTTACTTCCTTGTAAAGAGGAATATTTTTTTTTCTTTTTTTTTTTTTTGAGGTAGAATTTTGTTCTTGTTGCCCAGGCTGGAGTGCAGTGGTGTGATCTCCACTCACTGCAACCTCCACCTCCCAGGTTCAAGACATTTTCTTGCTTCAGCCTTCTGAGTAGCTGGGATTATAGGCACACATCACCATACCCAGCTAATTTTTGTATTTTTAGTAGAGATGGAGTTTCACCATATTGGCCAGGCTGGTCTCTAACTTCCTATCTTGTGATCTACCTGCCTTGGCCTCCCAAAGTATTGGGATTACAGGCATCAGCCACCCCATCATATGGTTAAAGCCTGTCAGTATCACACCATACCACAGGGCAGGTCCCTCAGCCATAGAGGATTGGTTTTTGCTGCCCATATATCTGTGGCCTTACTACTGTTTTTTTTTTTTTTTTTTTTGAGATGGAGTCCTCTCTGTCACCATGCTAGATTGCCATGGTATGATCTCTGCTCACTGCAACCTCTGCCTCCCGGGTTCAAGCGATTCTCCTGACGAGCCTGGTCAACCTGGTGAAACTCCATCTCTACTAAATATACAAAATTAGCTGGGCCTGGTGGTGCATGCCTGTAGTTCCAGCTACTTGGGAGGCTGAGGCAGGAGAATCGTTTGCACCCGGGAGGCAGAGGTTGCAGGGAGCCCAGATTGCACCACCTCACTCTAGCCCGGGTGACTGAGTGGGACTTGGTCTCAAGAAAAAATAATAAAATATTAGAATACTGAACATTGGAAGTTACTGGTACATAACTGGTTTTATAAGAAGCAGCTGTGGTAGCCTTCGTCTCCCAGTCCAAAGCCACTTTTGGGCTCTGTATTGTCAACAAGCTTGCTCTTGGCATGTCACATTGTCCTCATGTTTCATCTTTGGCCATTGAGTTTTTTTGTTTGTTTGTTTGTTTGTTTTATACCCCCTTTTGGTTTCTTGGGACAAATTTATGATTTACCATAAATACATGCCATTCAATCAAGTATATTTTGCAGCTCCATTTCATTGTTATTGTTTGATTTGCTTCCATTCCCATTAATGCTTATTTATTCCCACATAGCAGTGCTACAAATGGGAAGTCAGAGACCATCACAGCTGATGTCAATCACAAGTAAATATACCAGCCTGCCTATAGTGCATGGTGATGGGGCTGTGCTTCCCTCCATACTAACTGGCATCGTAGTTTAGCGCTCTGCCTTTTGGGGATTCTGGAGGGAGGATGGTTGAAGCTTTGGTATGCGTGCACTGCTTACTTGGTGGCAGGTATCTCTCTGGATGACACTAACTCAGAATCTTGTTGCATGCTGGAAATGGGGAGCATGCTTCACTAAAGAATCTCACCACAGATTTTGGAGGCGGAACTGACAAATTTACAGGCGATAGATAAGATCCAGAGCAGGTTACAGGCCAGGGAGAACACATTTTGCACCTTTTGCATAATCTTAGACAGGATTAAAAATACCATTCTGAAGATGTGTCTTGTGGAATTGCGTGTATGCTCTCAGTATAAAGGCCAATTGTTCCTGTCATATTTGATGACCCCTAATATGGAGAAAACTGTTCTCTTGATTTATTCTCACGCTAATAGCACTCCTTTTTCGTCACTGCATTAATTTTAGTCAATTGCTTCTAAAGAATCTTTTTGTTTTCATGGCAGATCATTTTTAGTTAGAAGTAACACATATCCTCTCCCATCTGGGTACTGACAGAGTTTGGAAAAGCCATTGTCTTTATAGCTTGAGAGACAGCTGGCTCTTATTGTTACACTTTGAAAGTTAAAGTTTTTAAGTTGGGTGCGGTGGCCTGTAATCCCAGCACTTTGAGAGGCCAAGGTTGGCAGATTACCTGAGGTCAGGAGTTCAAGACCAGCCTGGCAAACATGGTGAAACCTCATCTCTACTAAAAATACAAAAATTAGCCGGTGTGGTGGTGTATGCCTATAATCCCAGCTACTCAGGAGGCTGAGGCTGAGAATCACTTGAACCTGGGAGGCCAAGGTTGCAGTGAGCTGAGATTGCACCACAGCACCTCAGCCTGGGTGACAGAGCAAGACTCCATCTAAAGAAAAAAAAAAATTGAAGGTTTTTAAGATAATTTGGGAAATATATATAGGTCAAAGATGGAAGTTATCTCAGAAATAGAGTAGCACTGATATCAAGGTCACCCATGTGCTTTTACCTGTCTGTGCCATTCCTCCGCCCAGACAAATTCCTGTGAGTGTCAGTGTTTCTGGGATGTGACTCTGTAGCAAGGAAATGGACTCACAAGATCAGATCAGTCTCTTACAGGTGCTGGAGATCAGTGGTCCCCAACCTATTTTGGCACCAGGGACCTGTGGAAGACAATTTTTCCATGGACTTAGGGGTGGTTTCAGGATGATTCAAGCACGTTACATTGATAGTATACTTTATTTCCATTATTACATTGTAATGAAATAATTATACAACTCACTATAATGTAGAATCTGTAAGAGCCCCGAGCTTGTTTTTCTACAACTAGATGGTACCATTTGGGGGTGATGGGAGACAGTGACAGATCATCAGGCATTAGATTATCATAAGGAGCATGCAGCCTAGATCTCTTACATGGGCAGTTCACAATAGCGTTCACACTTTTATGAGAATCTAATGTGGCCGCTGACCTGACAGGAGGTGGAGCTCACACAGTAATGTGAGCGGTGAGAGCAGCTGTCAATACAGATGAAGCTTTACTCACTTACCTACTGCTCATCTCCTGCTGTGTGGCCCAGGTCCTAACAGGCCACAGAGTAGTGGTCCGTGGCCCAGGAGTTGGAGACCGCTGCCATAGATGACTGTTGTCCCTCATGCCTTGGGAACTGGGATACAGAGCCCTTTGTCACTTCCTGTCTCATCCACCATTTTTAATATGGAAGCAAGCTGCTTTTATAATTTAAGAAATAAAACTTTGACTAAATTTCTTTGTCATTGAACCATAGCTTTTAGCCTAACGGTGAAATAGTTTCTTAATTATGTAACTGAAGACAGCATCTAGCTATTTTAGTTAAGATATAAAAACTTTAAACATTATTTAGTTCTTACTCTTATTTAACACCCCCCTCCCCAATGGTACTTTGTTTTAGGCATTTGTAGCATAATTAAAGTGAAACCAAAGTTTGGCTTTCAATGATACAGTGCACTGAAAAATAGTTCCTGAATAATCCTTAGCAGCAAAGGATGACCTCAGACAGCTGAAGAAGATCATGTAATAGTGAGAGATGAAAAGGAAGTATATTGTCTAAAAGAGGGAAGACACCGCTGGGAGATATTCTGAAAGAATGGAAACAACGATGCTGAGTTTTAGCTCAATGTTATTTTTATTTCTCACCTTAATGCTTACTAAATAGTGTTAGCTACCAAAAGGATGCATGGCTAAAGAATTGTGGGGGCAGTAGGTTTATTGGGCTAATTTGCCTATATCCTGAGATTTTACATTTGGTGATGGTAGCTTCTGTTTTCTCCCCTTCAGGGCATCCAATTTTGTTTACTAAAGTTGACTCCTTAGTTTCTTGGGGTATCTTTGTGGTAGTAGAATGGAAGTTATATATTCAGGCCAGCTATATATATGTGTTCCTTGGGTTCACAGCCACCTTCTGTTCCTGCTACACTGAATCCTTCAGGGGTTTACGTGGGACTGGGCTGTATACTTCTTTTTTTTTTTTTTTTTTTTTTTTTTTTTATGTTTTTATTGAGACGGAGTGTCGCTCTTGTTACCCAGGCTGGAGTGCAATGGCGCGATCTCGGCTCACCGCAACCTCCGCCTCCTGGGTTCAGGCAATTCTCCTGCCTCAGCCTCCTGAGTAGCTGGGATTACAGGCACGCGCCACCACGCCCAGCTAGTTTTTTGTATTTTTAGTAGAGACGGGGTTTCACCATGTTGACCAGGATGGTCTCGATCTCTCGACCTCGTGATCCACCCGCCTCGGCCTCCCAAAGTGCTGGGATTACAGGCTTGAGCCACCGAGCCCGGCTGTATACTTCTTATTAATGGGGTGGGTTGTCACTTTTTTCTTTTTTTTCTTGGCATGCCTACTCAAAATTCATTTGGTTCTGTATGACTTTGAGTTGCCTCCGAAGGTCTGGACTAGACCTCTTGAGCTGTTGTGGTAGAATCTGGCACGTATGTAGAGAGATGTGTGCCCTGCCTATGCGTCCTCTTTTTCCTTCATTAGTTTGTCTATTTTCATAGTTTTATTTGTTTAAACAACAAGCATTGGTAGACCTGCTCATAGGTTTATAGGTGCTATTAGTATCCTAGGTGTTGAAGTATCTTATACAAGAGAAATAAGTCACTTCTTACAGCCTATTGGGATGTTCAAGATGCATGTACATAAAAGAAAAGTAACATTTTCAGGCAGTATACGATTATGTGCTAAATGTGTGCTATAGCAATAATTAGGAGGCAGTGACATAGCAGATGTCTAATACATGTATTTATTTATTTTTATTATTTTTGAGATGATGTCTCGCTCTGTTGCCCAGGCTGGAGTGCAGTGGCGCAATCTCAGTTTATTGCCACCTCTGCCTCCTAGGCTCAAGCAATTCTCCTGCCTCAGCTGGGATTACAGGTACTTGCCTCCACGCCCAGCTAATTTTTTGTATTGTTAGTAGAGATGGGATTTCACCATGTTGGCCAGGCTGGTCTCGAACTCCTGATCTCAAGTGATCTGCCTACCTGGACCTCCCAAAGTGCTGAGATTACAGGCATGAGCCACCACTCCTGGCCACATTTATTTTTATTTTATTTATTTATTTATTTATTTATTTATTTATTTATTTATTTATTTTTGAGACAGAGTCTCACTCTGTCGCCCGGGCTGGAGTGCAATGGTGTGATCTTGGCTCACTGCAACCTCTGCATCCTGGGCTCTAAGGGATTCTCCTGTGTCAGCCTCCGAAAGTGCTGGGATTACAGGCGTGAGCCACTGTGCCCAGCCACATTTATTTTTTATATGAGACAATCACTGTGAAATCTGGTGGCCAAGAGAAGATTGGGCCTTGAGTTAAAGCTTGGAGGATGAGTATGGTTTTTACGGTCAAAGGGACCATAGTTGAGAATGACTTAGAATAATCCGAAGAGTGTGACTGGTCTGATTTGAGTCAAGAGTCTCAGGATAAGTAAGTTGAAGTAGGATAGAGAGTGCTTTGAATGCTAGACAACCACTGAACTGTAGCTAAACTCAGAAGCCCTCTAATTTTGATTGCACCAAAGTTTGAGACTATGTACTTGGAGAAAGCAAGGAAGAGCTGTGGTTTGACAAGAAACTAGTATGTTTTGTGTCCTGTGTCTTATTGGTAAGATTCTTGAAGTGGCAAATAACACAGAGGTCTAATGATTGCAAATTCATTGACTATTGACTTTTGCATTAGATAACTTAGAAATTAGAATTGCTATGAATGTCAGGTTGTGACCTAGATGAAGCAAGTAGTGACTTTGGCCTTGGCTTTGCTTGAGTGCATTCTGCCGTGGCTCTTTAAAAACGGACTTTTGGTAACAGAAGTGCTTTGAAACATATTGAATAAATCAGCTGAGCTAATCTAGGACGTTTGGGTTGTACAGAAAAGCATGTACTGGGAAATAATTTAACTGTCCGATAGCACTTGCTGCAGTGAAGGAAATGTGTATCTTTGTTGTCCAGTTTTGCAGTCATTGGCCATTCATGGCTTCTGAACACTTGAAATGTGATTATTATGATTGTGAAACTGAATTTTAAATTTTAAAGTCATTTAAAAAATTTTAATCAATTTACGTTTAAGTAGCCCCATGTACCTACTGGATTCTGTATTGGATAGTATAGCTTTAGAATGCTTGTCAACATTAATAGTACCAAGGTAGTGGTGAGGATTAAAATGCAATATGGAGGCTTCAGAGCACCTTGCAGTGGGCTTGGCATGTATTATATACCTAGTAAGTAGTCGCCTTTTCATCAAATTGAAACTTGGAAATGGTAAAAAATGAGATGTATGTAAGGGGACAGTGTGTAAAAACTAGTGAAGTGCTGTAAAGAGCTACCTGTAATTATTGGCACTTGTCCCAATAGTGTCTTTCTGACCATGAGAATTGCATATTAACTTAATCCTCAGGGAATTTAATGATCATCAGGGTAGTGTCTATTCCGTTTGTTTAGAAAAATTCTGTTTTCTGAAAGCTTCTCAGAGGAAAGTTACGGTTTGTACTTTGCTCTGGCGAGTAACATGGGAAGCATAATCTTTAACACATGTTTTTTTTCTTAGCTTGAAGGATGCCAATGATGTACCAATCCAGTGTGAAATCTCTCCTCTTATCTCCTATGCTGGAGAAGTAAGTCTGCTTTACTTTTTCCTCTCTTTTTTTTTTACAAAGCTTTCTATATTTCAAAATAACAAAAAAATGAATTTTAAATCTTCTCACAACAAAGAAGGGTATTTGAGGTGATAGACATGTTAATTGGCCTCATTTGATTATTCCGCAATATATACATGTATCAGATCATCACATTGCACCTCAAAAATATATACAATTATTGTTAGTTAAAAACGAAACAAGGCTGGGCACAGTGGGGAGGCCGAGGCAAGAGGATTGCTGGAGCTCAGGAGTTAGAGACCAGCCTGGGCAACATAGTGAGACCTTGTCTTTATAAAGGAAAAAAAAATTACCAAAAAAAAAAAAAAATAGAAATAAAACTTTTTTAAAAAGCAGGAGTCTGGTATTGTTTTATATTTAAGTAGTAGGGGTGACCTTAGGGAAGGTGCAGTGTTTTCTGACGGTCTTGCCCTGAGGAGCTTTGCTGGTAACAAATTGAGAAGCTGCATTTGTTCTGAATTCTTCTCTTTGAGAATTCCTGTTACGGCTTTGCATCTATCCCACATACTGTTAGTTGTCATTAACAGGTATCTATACTATCTAGTCCATTTTACCTACTCATTGAAATGCAATAGACTTTTGTAAAATATATAATCAGGCTTGTTTTTAGATAAATCATCTGGCTTTTTAAAATGCAATGTAACTTTTCTTTCAAGGAGTCTACTTTGTTTATATACTTAGTACTGTCACTTTTAAGATTTGGGGATTTAGAGTTAGAGGTCCTTACTCTTTTAATTATGTAGTACTTTTTTGGAGATTTTTGTATTGCTTGGTTGTAGCATTAGAGACAGCTTTCTTGCTTAGAAAGTTTATTGGCTGCTTGCAGTGGCTTATGCCTGTAATCCCAGCACTTTGGGAGGCCAAGGTGAGTGGATTATTTGAGGTCAGGATTTTGAGATCAGCCTGGCCAATATAAGGAAATGCTGTCCTTATTTAAAAATGCAAAAAAATAGCCGGGTATGGCGGCAGGCGCCTGTAGTCTCACCTACTCAGGAAGCTGAGGCACGACAATTGCTTGAACCTGGGAGGTTGATGTTGCAGTCAGCAGAGGGGTGAGACTCCTCTGTCTCAAAAAAAAAGTTAACTCTATTGAGAGATGATTATAGGAAAAATGATTATCGTCTTATTAACTGTAGAAATGATAATTAATTTTCTTTTTATATTTTTGTTTTATGCTTTTACAGATCTGTCATTAAGTCTAGTCTAAAATGTATATTAAATAGATTTTTGACTTTTAAATTGTGCATCTCAACCTCTGTTGGAATTTGTGTTTTAAATCATCATTATAGCCACTAAGTCCAGCATTGCATGACAAGTGCAAATTTTCTAATCGTGTTTCATTTCAATCCTCTTTTTAGGGATTAGAAAGTTATGTGGCAGATAAAGAATTCCATGCACCTCTAATCATCGATGAGAATGGAGTTCATGAGCTGGTGAAAAATGGTATTTGAACAAGATACCAAGTTTTACCACAATAGGAATAGCTTTTATTTTTGATAGACCGACTGAACTTACAAGACCCCCTGGATGACTCAAGTTTAAATATCCACAGGGTTTTATTTTGCTTGTTGAACTCTTAGAGCTATTGCACACTTCCCAAGATTGAGATGACTGAACTTCAGATAGCATTTTTATGACTCCCAACTCATTGAAGGTCTTATTTATATAATCTTTTTCCAAGCCAAGAAAACCATTGGCCATCCAGGAAATTTCCTACAGCTGAACTGTAGTCAGAACATTCAACATCACTTTACTTGGAGCTGGAAGCATTTGTTTTCAAAGTTGTACATAGTAATAATATGTCATTGTACATGTTGAAAGGTTTCTATGGTACTAAAAGTTTGTTTTATTTTATCAAATATTAAGCTTTTTTAAGAAAATAATTGAACAGTGAAATAAATGTATCTTCTTGTCTCTGGAGTGTCATTTGTACCTTGAAGAAATTATTTTATTGAGAAAATATGAAAGTTGGGAGAAACTTTAAGATAATGCATAAAAACAAATTGATGCTTCACTGAGGTTGCAGAGTCATAGAACTTCTCTGAGTGAGTATCTAACTTTGGGCTTTATCTTATCACTTTATAATAGCAGCTTTCATCCAGTGATTATTTTGTCCCCCTCCCAAAAGGGCATTTGCAATGGCTGGAGATATTTTTGGTTGTGACAAGTGGGGAGGTGAAATGGTACTACTGGCATCTAATAGGGACTAGGGATGTCACTAAACATCCTCCGATGCACAGGACAATCTCCTACAACAAAGAATTATCTGGCCTAAAGTGTCAATGGTGTCAAGGTCAAGAAACCTCATTTTCAAGTTTTTATGTACTCTGTTTTGCCCAAATATTTAGAGGCACATACGAATTCAAAAGAATATAGTTTCTGAATTTTCTCTGGCAGGCTCTTCCAGTTCGTTGTTGTTTTTTAGAGGATTAAAAGAAAAAGAAAAAGGTGGTTCTTTAAATATGGGTCATTAGTAAGGGTTCTCTGTGTTTAAAATGCTGTTTGCATGAAAAGACTGAGCTTTATAAATGCATCTTAAATAACATTTAAGTATTGACCAAAAGTATTAAAATAAACATCTGGATAAATGAAAGATTGTAAAAGTTATGTCTAGAAAAGAGATGAGTAAATTTTATTTTCCACTAACAAGTTGTCACAAGATAGGATGTCATGGGGTGGGTCTTTTGTTTAAGGTTCACTTTTTTTTTTTTTTTTTTTGAAGAGCATGTGATGTTGATATCCAGCAATCTATCTAAATTTTTTTTGTACTAAGGCCTACATACTTCATTTAACATATTTTCTGTTTTATTTTAATAACAGCTCAATGTTGCTATTGTTATCTATTCCAGTTTTCAAAAAAGATTTGTGAAATTTGACTCCTCATTGAAATGATCTCCAAATGCGTTGTGAGAACGGAATTGTAGAATTTTTAGCTCTCGAATGCCAAAAACTGGTGCTAATGATGTGATCCGTTTCTCTTTTTGTTGAGCCTTGCTATTTCTTCTTCCCCTATTTTAAGAACATACTAATGATGCTAGGAAAAGGGAAGAATGGAAGCCTGGGACTGTTGTAGTGGTTTTATTGGAGAGGAGTGATGGCTGGGGAACAGTTGGTGTTAAGAACAAAGTCTGAGCCAGGCGCGGTAGCTCATGTCTGTAATCCCAGCACTTTGGGAGGCTGAAGTGGGCGGATCATGAGGTCAGGAGTTCAAGACCAGACTGGTTAATATGGTGGAACCCCATCACCACTAAAATTACAAAAACTATCTGGGCCTGGGGGCATGCGCTTATAGTCCCAGCTACTCAGGAGGCTGAGGCAGGAGAATTGCTTGAACCCAAGGTGGAAGTTGCAGTGAGCCAAGATTGCGCCACTGCACTCCAGCCTGGGCAATAGAGGGAGACTCCATCTAAAAAAAAAAAAAAAGGAACAAAGTCTGAGAGCCTCTGAGCCATGAAATGATAAGGTAGCGTTATGTATCTTTATGAGTCCTTGTTAGATAATTGTTATAATTCAGAAAATACAAAATTGGGTAAAATGTTTATGAAAATAAAAGCTAGAATAATGTGGCAGTAATGGTGGAGAATTTGAGAGTTGATAGTCACTTTGAGTCTGTTTAGATTCCACCAGCTATGACTTAGTATTTTGATAGTCACAAAGGAACATATAAGCCCAATGAGTGTGTTACTTGAATATTTGATTTTTGTTCCATTTCCCTCTTGCCTCTCAAATTTGATCCAGTTTTGATGTCCACAAAGGAATTATTAGTGATACCTATTGGAAGATAAAGAAAAATTCAGTTTTCAACTTCTATCTCTTCTATTCCTAGAAGTTTTGGTTTTTATTGGTAATTTTGATTTTATTTAGAATCCCAGCTTACTGTTGCTAGCATTTCCTCTTTATTCATCATAGTACAGTCAGATTTCAGTTATCTGGGTAAAAAGAGGCCAGGAAAAGCATGCATACACTACAAGAGTGACTAAAACCCAAATCATTCAGTTGGCTTGGAAATCTGTTTTTTTTGTTGACCAATGTGGATGTTTTTGCAATTCATGGTCTTATTTCCAGCCCTGGTTTAGGAAATACATATTGGGAAGTGATGAATTAATGAGCCAGTCAGGGCTGAGTCCTCATCACATGGCCAGCAGTATTAGATGGGATATAAAAAGTGTAACACAGAGACTTGTCCTTAAAAAACTTAGATTCTGGTTACAGAGACAAAATTAACCCATGTAACAATGAAAAGATAGAATAGTTAAACACAGACAGTCATAAATTGGTTTAGCATGTCCTCATCGAAGGATCCCATTGTATTAGGGTTCTCCAGAAAAACAGAACTGTTAGGATATTCAAAGCTATGGCAAAAACTGCAATTACTTTTGCACCAACTGAAATGTATATAGAAAGATTTATTTATTTATGTATGAGACGGAGGCTCGCTCTGTCACCCAGGCTCAAGTGCAGTGGTGCGATCTCGGCTCACTGCAATCTCCGCCTCCCCAGTTCAAGCAGTTCTGCCACAACCTCCCGAGTAGCAGAGATTACAGGCGCGGGCCACCATGCCTGGCTCATTTTTTGTATTTTTAGTATAGCCGGGGTTTCACCATGTTGGCCAAGCTGGTCTTGAACTCCTGACCTCGTGATCCACCCGCCTCGGCCTCCCAAAGTGCAGGGATTACAGGCGTGAGCCACCGCGCCCGGCAGAAGGATTAATTACGAGGAATTGGCTCGTGATCATGGAGGCTAAGTCCCGTGATCTGCCCTCTGCAAGCCGGTGGTGTGGTTCCAGTGCAAACCGGAAGGCCTGAGAGCCAGGAGAGCCAATGGTGTAAATTGTAGTCTGAGTCTGCTGGCTGGAGAACCAGGAGCGCAGATGTCCCGCGGCCGGAGAAGATGGATGTCCCAGCTCAGGTAGAGCCAGTTCACCCTTCCTCTGCCCTTTTGTTTTATTCAGGCCCTCAATGTATTGTATTGAATGCTGCCCGTCCACACTGGTGAGCTTTATTCAGTCTCCTGATTCAAATGTTAATATTATCTAGAAACACCCTCAAAGACACACTTAGGAATAATGTTTTACCAGCTATCTGGTCATCTCTTAACTCAGTCAAGTTGACACATAAAATTAACTATCACACCCGTCATTTAAGAGTAGAGCTATGCTTGGCTAACTTTTGTATTTTTAGTAGAGACGGGGTTTCAACATGTTGGCCAGGCTAGTTTTGACCTCAGGTGATCCGCCTGCCTTGGCTTCCCAAAGTGCTGGGATTACAGGTGTGAGCCACAGTACCCAGCCCTATTTAATTACCTTTAAGTGGAAATGTGTGTTGTGGTTTAGAAGTGGATCATGAACGGAAGATTTATAATTATTTTGGGGAGAAAAGGGAGTTTCTTAACTGCATCAAGTTGCTAGGTGATTAATGCCCAAAATATGGGTCTAACTGGGAAATCTATAACTGATATTTCTAAGTGTGGTCCCCTGACCAGGTACATCAGCATCACCTGGAAACTTGTTAGAAATACAGATTCTCAGAATTACTATATTATGCATTTGGGGATGTGGCCCAGAAATGAGTGTTTTAACAAGCTGTCTGGGTGATTTTGGTGTACATTAAGGTTTGAGACTGATCACTGTAAGAATTTGGGGAGGCTGACCAAAGGTTAAGGGATGTTCCTGTATTGATCTGTTTAAGATAATGGCCTCCAGCTGTATCCATGCTACTGCTAAGGACATGATTTTATTCTTTTTTATGGCTGCATAGTATTCCATGGTGTAGATGTATCACATTTTCTTTCTCCAGTCCACCTTTGATGGGCAGCTAGCTTGATTCCTTGTCTTTGCTATTGTGAATAGTGCTGTGATGAACATACAAGTACATGTGTGTCTTTGGTAGAACAATTTATATTTTCTTTTAGATATATACACAGTAATGGGATTGTTGGAGCAAATGCCACATGTTTTCACTTTTAAGTGGGAGCTAAAGATTGGGTAGTCATGAACATAAAGATACCAACAATAGACACTGGGGACTACTAGAGAGGGGAGGGAGAGGGAGGGGAAAGGGTTGAAAAACTATTGGGTAATATGCTTACTACCTGGGTGACAGAATCAATTGTACCCCAAGCCTCAGCATCACATAATATATCCATGTAACAAACCTGCACAGGTACTGCCTAAATCAAGAATAAAAGTTGAATTTTTTTTTTTTTTTTTTTTTTAAGTTCAGGGATGGTACTAAAAAGGGAACATAAACAGTCTCTCTGTCTTTTGGGAGAGAGACAGAGAGGCCAACATTTCCAGAGCAATAATAAATTAAGCCAGAAACCAAATAGATAGCTAATGTGAGCTTTATTCTTTCAAACACCCAAGGGGGTGGTACTGATGGTGGCAAAAGAATGAAAGACGAAATTAACAAGACATGACCAGGAGAACTGTAATTGCTAGAACAATGGTTTGCAACCCTTAGAATCCTCTGAATTACTTTGAGAGATTTTAAAAAAAATCTTACAAGTTTTTGACTTCAATCCTAGAGATTATGATTCTCAGTCTGGTAGAAGGCCAGAGCATCTAATTTATAAAAAGCATTAGATGATTCCAGAAGGCAGCTAGGAGTGAGAATTACTGACTTGGAGGCATAGACTTAGCTTAGAAATCAATAACCAAGGATGAGAGGGAAGAGAACTTGGATGTATTCTGGCTTTGAAAGTTTAGACAAGGGGAAGAGAAGAGTGAAGAACATTTCACTTGAGTACAGTACAAGCAAAAGATGAATAGACAAGGCCAGGAAGCAGGCATTCTGGGGATAATTCTACTTTGCAAATAGACTGCTAGAAAGAACCAGCCTAAATAGGGGTCTTTCTAAATTTTATCCCTCTCTGACTTAGCATTTTCTGAAATGGAGGTCAGGTGGTAGGCAGGGAATAGAAAGGGGGAAAGTTAGTGAATAATTAGGTTTAAAAATATTGCAGGCACTTGTTTCAGGCTGAATGAGAAGTAAAAAGTATAATAATGTGTTAAGGCTGGGCACGGTGGCTCACACCTGTAATCCCAGCACTTTGGTAGGCTGAGGCTTGTGGGTCACCTGAGGTTAGGAGTTCGAGACCAGCCTGGGCAAGACAGCAAAACCTCAAACCTCGTGTCTACTAAAAATACAAACATTAGCCGGGTGCAGTGGCACACTTCTGTAATCCCAGCTACTCGGGAGGCTGAGACAGGAGAATCATTTGAACCCGGGAGGCAGAGGTTGCAGTGAGCTGAGATCACGCCACTGCACTCCAGCCTGAATGACAGAGCAAGGTTCTGTTTCAAAAAAAAAAAACAACAACAAAAGGTGTTAAGGTGATGGCGTTATGGGTAGATTATTTTTCTCTATATAAATTTTTAGACAATGCATTGTTAATCTTATGATAAATAGCTTTATCTTTTGTAAAGGCTCAAAAGAAAAATTAGCCAAAGATGTTCACGTTAGCCACTTTGGTACAGCTGTGAAGGAACTTGGAGGTACAGTTGGCTGTGGTGCAGTTAAGGTGGGGATGTAAACGCGCTTTCAGAGAGTGGGACCTGCGCCACTGCAGTAGAAGACAAACAGTCTTCATTATGCTATTGTCTTTGGGCATTTAATAGAGTGCCTTCATTTGTGAAATATGAGATTGCCTTATGGTTCAGAGGAATATATGAAGGAAATATTCTGTAGAAATTCAAGGTAATGCACTTTGAGAAAAGGCTTTTCTGCAAGAGGTTTAATATGAATCCTCTGATGTAATGTATGCATCCAGTATTATATTCTATCTTCTTACAGCTGAAAGGCCTCTTGCCAAAAAGCTCAGTGAGTCAATGGTGACACCAAATATGTTTATATAAACGGTGTTTTCCAAATTCTCAATAAAGTTATGACACCGTAAGAACAAAAAGTCTATCCTGTCTATCCTTATAGCTTCATGACTCATCCTTTCCACATCAATCATTCGGTTTCTCTTTCAGTTATTCCACTTCCCAGGAAATGATCTTTCTCACTGATCTCAAATTTTATTCTGGTAGACAATGTTTTTTTTCCATTCTTTTTACAAAATGATGTGTATAACTCATACTGTATGTATTTTATAAAGTAAAATGTATAGCAGGTGATATGGATAAGATTGAAATGAGACAATAGGTTTCCTTTTAAAGTTTAAAATAAACATTTTATTTTATTTTATTTATTTTGTTTTCATTTGTCTCCAAGACCTGAAACTGAAAGCCACCAGTCAGTCAGTCATGTGCCGCTGATAATGCTATTGCACGGGAATGGACCCCGTGAGCTACAGCCAGGCTGACAGGTTTTATTTTTATTTTTTAAAATAAATTCCTCACTTTTTTTTCCTTTAGGTTAGAGACAGGGTCTCACTCTGTTGCCCAGGCTGGAGTGGAATGGCTCAATCATACTCACTTCAGTCTCGAAATTGTGGGCTCAAGAGATCCTCCTACTTCAGCTTTCCAAGTAGCTAGGATTACAGGCATGCAGCACCATGTCCAGCTAATTTTTTTTTTTTTTTTTTTTGAGATGGAGTTTTGCTTCTTGTTACCCAGGTTGGAGTGCAATGGTGTGATTTCGGTTCACCACAACCTCCGCCTCCCAGGTTCAAGCAATTCTCCTACCTCAGCCTCCCAAGTACTGGGATTACAGACATGTGCCACCATACCTGGATAATTTTGTATTTTTAGTAGAGATGGGGTTTCTCCATGTTGATCAGGCTGTTTTCAAACTCTTGACCTCAGGTGATCTGCCCACCTCAGCCTCCCCCAGCTAATTTTTTATTTTAATTTTTTGTAAAGATGATCTCGCTATGTTGCCCAGGCTGTTCTCGAACTCCAGGGCTCAAGAAATCCTCCCACCTTGGCCTGCCAAAGTGCTGGTAATACAGGTGTTAATGGCCACACACAGCTTATTTTATAGACTTTTAAAAGGTCTGAAATGTAATAGAGGAGAGATTAACTCTCATGCATATATAAAGTAAATATTCAGTATGGATGGTAACTATGGCCAACAAGTTGTTCTAACGCTTAACCATGTGTCAGGTGTTGCACTGAGCACCTTACGTATATTGTCTCATTTAATCCTTATTACTTTCCTATGACGTGGGAACTTTTATTGTCCAGTCTACAGGGAAACTGAGGCATAGAGGTTAAGTAAATTGTTTAAGATGATATACCTCATAAGAAGCAAAGCTGAGAATTGAACCAAGAATCTAAATCCAGAGGGCCACAGTTTGTGTCTACTTAAAAAATTTTCAAACATACATAATAGAACAGAGTAATACGCCTCTATTACCTAGTTTCTAACAATTAATTGTGGTTAATCTTGGTTCATTTATTTCCCACTTTCCCTCTATACTCCACCCACCCACTGAATTACGTTAAAATCAGTTCCACATCTTGGTTGTAATACTTCAGTGTAACAGTGTATTTCAGAGTGATAAAATAACCAGTGTATGTGTGTGTGTGTGTGTGTATATATATATATATATATATATATATATATATATATACACATGTGTGTATATATATTTATGAATATATTAATAATATATGTTTGTGAATAATATATGTGTATATATATTTATGAAGAAATACATATATATATTTAGACAAGGTCTCTGTCACCCAGGCTGGAGTGCAGTGCTGTGAACATGACTCACTGCAGCCCCAACCTCCTGGGCTCAAATAGTCCTCTAACCTCAGCTTCCCAAGTAGCTGGGACTACAGACACATGCCACTGGTCCAGCTAACTTTTTTTTCTGGATGAGGTCTTGCCACGCTGCTCAGGCTGGTCTCAAACTCCTGGGCACAAGTGATCCCACCTCAATCTCTTAAAGTGTTGGGATTACAGGTGTGAGTCACCATGCCCAGCTCATAATATTTTTAAAACCTTAATAATTAACAATCATGCCTTAATACCATGTAATATCCAGCCAATTTTTTGAACTTTCTCAAGTGTTTCATAAATATCTTTTTTTTTTTTTTTTTAGACAAGGTCTAAGTGGCAAGATCTTGGCTCACTGCACCCTCCACCTCCGGGGCTCAAGTGAAATGATTCTCCTGTCTCAGCCCCTCGAGTTGCTGGGACTACAGGTGCGCACCACCCCGCTGGCTAAATTTTTGTATTTTTTGTAGAGAGGGAGTTTCGCCCTATAGCTCAGGCTGGTCTTGAACTCCTGAGTTCAAGATATCCACCTGTGTCGGCCTCCCAAGGTGCTAGGATTATAGGTGTGAGCCTCTGTGCCCAGCCCCCAACCATCTCATAAATATCTTTTATATGTTGAATTATTTGAGTCAGGCTCTAAAGCCTATTTATTGCTTTTGACTAACATGTCTCTTAAATGTTCCCTTAAATATTTGAAAATGTATACAGGTCCTCCCTCTTTGTTTTTTTTTTTTTGTTTGTTATTTTTGTTTGATAATTATTTGTCAGAAAAAACTGGTTATTTTTTCAACATAGATTTGCAGATTTTGGATTGTGTTTCCATAATGTCCTTTGACATGCTCCTCTCACCTCCATATTTCTTGAAAATTATAACTGAAGCTTGATCAAATTCAAGGTCAATTTTTTAAAATTAAAAAATCTTCATAGCACTTTGGGAGGCCGAGGTGGGCAGGTCACTTGAGGTCAGGAGTTTGAGACCAGCCTGGAACATGGTGAAACCTTGTCTCTACCAAAAATACAAAAATTAGCCAGGTGTGGTGGTACAGGCCTGTAATCCCAGCTACTCAGGAGGCTGAGGCAGGAGAATCATTTAAACCAGGGAGGTAGAGGTTGCAGTGAGCCAAAATCACACCACTGCGCTCCAGCCTGGGCAACAGAGCAAGACTGTTAAAAATGAAAAACAAAAACCCAAAAACTTCATAGTCTGCATGCTTCAGGTTAATCTCATTAGAGGAACAAAAACTCAGTTCTCATTCAGCCTAACAAGATAGAGAGTATCTCTGTGTTTTCATAAAGACATTTTCAAATTAGTCTTCTGAAAATAGATTAATAAAATATTAAAATCACCTGGGGTCAATATGGAATAAAGAAATACTAATTTAAAGAGGAAATAGTGGCTCTTGATTGAACTATGTAATATGGCCTTGGTAGAATTAGCAGTATTTAGGTCAAGTCAGACTTTCTTGTGAAATGTAATAGGTGACTGCGTTCTCTTCATTTTAATCAATGAAACTTAAATGGCTTCTTTTCCACACGTCCTATCCTTGACAAGATGGTCAGCATCACTAAGGGGCCTGGCTTTCTACCATCTGATGCTAGGAACTATAAACTTGTATTCACCGTTCTCCTTGTTTCTCTTTTATTTGTGTATCTTTGCCATTCCATTTTCTCAATGATAGTGTGTTCTCTCCCATTCACTGATAAATTCTCCCATTTGATGATTTAAAAAAACCTCCCACAAAACACTGCCTATACTACCTGATTTAGCAAGATCTGCTTAAAAGGATCAAATGTTTCCAGCTACCTTAATGGTGTCTATTTTATTTTATTGCTGCATAATACCACGTATTTATTTTTTTAGTTTCTGAAGATTAGAAATCCAGGAGTGCTTAGCTGGATAGTTCTGTCTCTCATTCTCTCATGAGGTTGTAGTCAACCCATCAGCCAAGGCAGCAGTCATCTGGACTGCACTGGAGCTGGCGACCCTGATGCCAACCTCACTCGTGTAGTCTTTGGTAAAAGACCTCAGTTCTGTGCCATGTGGGCCTCTCCATAGGGCCTTATGACATGGAAGCTGGCTTTCCTCAGCCCAAATGACCCAAGCAAGAGAGACAGCAGCAAGATAGAAGCCACAGTGTCTTTTATAACTAACCTCAGAAGTGATATAGCATTATGTCTGTAACACAATATTGGCCAACTATTGTACAATAAGGGACTACTCGAGTATAAATACTAGGAGGCAGAGATTATTGGGACCCATTTTAAAGGCTGGGTTCAACAGAGGTGTAAAATTCTTTTTTCTTTTTTTGAGACGGAGTTTCACTCTTGTTGCCACTGCCTCCCAGGTTCAAGCAATTCTCCTGCCTCAGCCTCCTAAGAAGCTGGGATTACAGGCGTGTACCACCACACTGGGCTAATTTTTTGTATTTTGAAGAGAAATGGGGTTTCACCGTGTTGGCCAGGCTGGTCTCGAACTCCTGACCTCAGGTGATCTGCTCACCTCAGCCTCCTAAAGTGCTGGGATTATAGGTGTGAGCCACTGCACCTGGCCTTGCATAGGTGTAAAATTCGTAACACAATTTTAGCAAATAGAGTTAAACAATATATTAAATGGATAATATAACAAAGTGGAGTGTAGCCCAGGAATGCATGGTTGGCTTAACATTTGAAAATTAATAAGCAGAATTCAACATAAGACAAAAAAACAAAGATTTAGAAAATACATTTCACGAAATCCAAAATCCTTTTCTGATAAAAAGTCTCATAACACTAGGGATAGAAGAAATAGATGTGATAAACAAAGGCATGTTTTCAAAGCCTACATCTTACTATCACACTTAATTGTGAAAGACTGTATATTTCCCCCTAAAATCAGGAACAAAGCAGTATGTTCTTTTTTGTTACCTCTAGTCAATATTGTACAGAAGTTCTACCCAGTACAGTAAGACAAGAAAAGCATATAAAAGGTGTTCCACATTGGAAAGGAAGAAATAAACCTGTCTACTTGAAGATGACATGATTACTATCGAGAAAATCCTGTGGGATCTGCATAAAAGTTATCAGAACCAGTAAGTTTAGCAAGGTTATGGGATACAAGATCAACATATAAAAATCATTTGTATTTCTATATTCTAGCAACAAAGAATTAGACGTTAAAATTTAAAAAATCATTTCTAATAATGTTAAAACATGAAATTCTTATGGGTAAATCTGACTAATATGTGAAGGATCTGTACATTGAAAACTACAAAACCTTGAGTGAAATTATAGAAGCAGATCAGAAGGTTTGGTGTTAAGATGTCAATTCTCCCCAAAATGATATTGATGACAAGGCAGACAAATATATCAATGAGACAGAATATATCATCTAGAAATAGGATAACCTAGAAATAGATGATACATATATTGTCAATTTGTGGCTGAGCATAATGGTTCACACCTGTAACGCCAGCATTCTGAGAGGCCGAGGTGGGTGGATTACCTGAGGTCAGGAGTTCGAGACCAGCCTGGCCAACATGATGAAACCCCGTCTCTACTAAAAATACAAAAAAATCAGCTGGGCGTGGCAGTGCATGCCTATAATTCCAACTACTTGGGAGGCTGAGGCAGGGGAATCGCTTGAACCCAGGAAGCAGAGGTTGCAGTGAGCAGAGATTGCACCATTGCATTCCAGTCTGGGTGACAGAGTGAGACTCAGTCTTGGAAAAAAAAAAATTGGCATATTGCATAGCAATAATATTTGGAGAAAGAAGCCAGGTACAAGAGTATCCACTTCATTATTCCAAATATATGATGATTAAGAATTGGCAAAACTAATCTATAATGGAAAAGTTCTATGGAAAGGGTATCTATTGAGGGAGGACCACAAGGGAGCCTCCTGAGTACTGGAAATATCTATACTTTCATCAGCCGTGGCTATAGATACATTTCCAAAAATTAGGCTGAACACTTAAAATTTGTTTTACTCTTTAATGTTATACCTCAATTAAAAAGAAAAAAAGTATCTTAATCTCCTATGTGTTTTGAAGTTTGAAAATATATTTTAAAATATTCATTGATTAAAGAGAGAGTTTTAAAAACTTATTCAAGACTTTATAACTAGCAGATGGTGAGTAAGGATTTAAATCCAGGTCTGTCTGGCTCTGAAATCCCTGCTTTGAATTATTAGATTGGTGCTAAAGTAATTGCAATTTTTGCCATTGAGAGTAATGGTGAAATATTACCATTGCTGCCATTAATACTCTGTTATACTGCTTCCCACTACACTGTCTAATCCCAACAACATTCTGAACAATGCTATACATACCAACTATAGCTTTTGAAAGAGTAAAGGAATAAAATCGTTGGGTTTCTAATTTTTAAGCCATCAGAAATGAGCAATGGGAAAAAAAAAGCGATGAAGAGAGAGCAAATGTTTTTAGCAAATTTTGTAAGTAGCAGTTTGAGAAAAAGGCCCTTTGGTATGAGATGGCTCAGCCTGTGGTATCCGAGGTGGAAGGGTCAAAAGCACAAAGAGTGCTGGACAGTGATTAGGGCCAGATGGCTGTCGCCAGGGTCATGCTCAAGTTAGTGTAAATAAAGGGGAATCACAATAAGTTTATACAACACCAGCCCAAAGCCAGTTATTGTCCTTGGATTTAGGGTATATTTCCTCTTTATTTATAGGAAAGCATATGTTTGTATGTGTGTTCGTATATTGGGGGGGTCGTGTTTGCAGGGGATGGCGAAGATCAATTCTGGGAATAATGGGTCAACATTTGAGAGTAGAATTGGGCTATAATTAGGTGAGCATAATTATTTCAGTGGAAAAGTTTTTCTCACACTCTTTCCCTTCCCTTTATTACATTCTCAGAATATACTGAAGGGCAGTGCATTTGGCAGGCTGCATTTGGCACTGCTCAGACAGCCTCAGTAGATCAAAAGGCCTGAGAACACTAGTTTCTATCCAATCCCATTTACTGAGCTGTTGGGCAATGCAATGGTGATTGTGATAACTTGCTTCCAGGAGGAGAGAAGCAAAAAACCGCAACCTACAGTTTCTGCCTTGGGTTGCTGGTGGAAGTGGAGAGCTCCACCCTGAAGAACAAAGTTGCTTTGCTTATTGGCCTATTCTCAATTAGAGACAAGAATATCCAAATAGTGATCAAATTAAAGGCTCACAGTACTGTTTGATTAATGTTTACTAATTCATTAGTTCATTCTATCCTCGTATCAAACTTTGGTTGGCTTTCCAAGAATGACACTCCAGGGTCTTGTTTCTGGACCTGTCTGGAGTACTCTGGAATGCGGCTGCAGCCCTTAGCCCCAAGGCTGGGGCTGGCCTACCCTATCCACCTGCTGTCAGGGGGACTTGCGTAAGCATAACTTGAGGGTGATAATGAGATAATAGCTGAAGCCCTGGAGTAGAATGTATTTGCTAAAGCCAGATTTTACGGCTGGAGTTTTCACTTGTTTTCTTAGTGTATTAGAGGCTAGTTCCTGTGAGTCAGCTGCCTTCCTGGGGACCTTGTCCCTGCTGGGCACGGTTACTGTTTTTTGTAGCTTTTCCCACAGGGCTATTTCTGTGCAGTAGAGGGCAGTGTTTTCAAATGCTCAGGCAGCACCTCGGCCTTAAGAGAACCTGGGAACTGGAGGCTGGAGAATGTGGAGATTTGAATGTTTAGCCCTCCAGGAACCCACTTCACACCCCAACCAACGTTTTCATCTCCCCTTAAAGCCAGGTTCAAGTTACACAGGGTTGAGTAAAAGCCCACCTTCTCGACCATCTGAGAGATGCTAACATCATCCATACCCCAACCCTCTGTGCCCTACAAGCAGATAAAGAGCACCCAGGTTCATTAACAGAAACTCAGTAATGCAGAGAAATAGAAAGCATATTTAAAGCGACCTCTTTTCAAATGCAACTGCTATTAATGTTTCTGTATATTTTTCTTTTAGGTATTTCATTTCTATGTATCTTAAAGAGTGCTTAAATAATTAAGACTATAGCAAAAACATGTCCTCATATTGTGTAATTAATATTTATAAGTCTAATTTTTATTTGACAAATTATATTTCTTTAAGTGGATTTGTTAACATTTTACTTAGCGTTGAACATTAATATTTTTTCTTTCAGCTTTTTGCTAATATAAATAATGCTGTGATAAATATTTTTTAGTAAGAGGTTTGCCATACTTATGAGTATTTCCTGAGTATGAATTCCCAGATGTAGAATTATTTGGTCAAAGGATATAAATATTCTTATAAATATTCTTAAAGCTCTGATCGCTTTTTTTTATTGCATTGCTAGGGAATTTTACTAATTTACACTTCTGCCAGTTGTCTTAGTTTTTTATTGCTACCATAACAAATTGCCACAAACTTAGTGGTTTAAACTACACAAACGTATTATCTTACATTTCTGCAGGTCAGAGCTCTGGTGCAAGTCCCATCAGGCTAAAATCAGACTGTTGTCAGGGCTGGCTTGCTTTCTGTAGGCTCTACGGAAGAATACTTTTTTTTTTTTTTTGACTCATTCAGATGGCAGCATGGAGTTCCATGGAGTTGTGGGACTCAGGCTCCTGTTTCCCTGTTGGCTGTTAACTGCCTCTGTCCTTAGCTCCATGACGCCTCTCTTTGGTCCTTGCAGATGACGCCTATATCTGTAATAGGGTATTGAATCCTTCTCATGCTACTATTTTCAGACTCATTCTGTTGCCTTTGGTGGTGGTATCTTTCTGACTCAGCCGAAAAGGTTCTTCATTGTTAAGGGCTCAAGGGGTTAGACTCGACTCACTCAGATAACCAACAATAATTTTCCTATCTCAAGGTCCTTACACTTAATCACATCAGCAGAGTCCCTGTTGCTATGCAAGGTAACATATTCTTGGGTTACAGGGATTAGGGCATGGATAACTCTGGGGGCCTTTATTCTGCCTACCCTATCAACAATACACACTTTTTAATTTCACCAAATCTTAACCTCACCAGCTATTATAGACACTTGTGTGATAATGTGAGTAAAAAGTATCTTATTTAAACGTGTATTTTTTTTTTTTACTTGTGAAGGTGAACTTTTTTTGTGCTTTATACAGTTAGTTTTGTTCATATCTTTCTTGTTGGCAGAAGAAACATATTTTTTTCTGTCATTTCCCTACAAGTTCACTTATTGCTTGTACTTTAATACATTTTTCTTCTTGAAATCATATTTGCTTCTTTTTTTGTTTATTCTCTATTTGCTTCAAGCTTCCTCAAGCAACGTTCCGCAAAGGGAGAATGGGAACCAAACTTCCTGAGCTCTTGCAAACTTTGTTCTCATATTTGATAGCTATTTTACAGGGTAGATACCTTTAAGTTTAAGAGAATTTTCCTTTAGAAGTTTAATGGTCTTGCTTCATTGGCTTCAAACATCCATTACTGTTCCCGAAAGGCTGATGCTAATCTGATTCCTATTTGTAGGTAAGCTATTTTTTCCTTCTCTGCAAGGCTTAAGAATCTTTTCTATATCTTGGGGGAAATGAAATTTCACAAAGACATTCCTGACAGAGAGTATGTACTCTGATAGCCCTCCTTCTTTTTCTGATAGATTATTCAGAAATTAACTAATTAATGCAAATCTTTTTATTATGGAAAATTTAAAGCACATGCAAAAGAAGATAAAATAGTATAATAAACCTACATATATTCCTGTATCACTCACCCAACATCTATAATGATCAATAAATAAAATTGATCAATTTTATTTATTATTAATTAATTTATTTATTGAGATGGAATTTTGCTCTTTGTTGCCCAGGCTGGAGTACAGTTGTGCCATCTCGGCTCACTGCAACCTCTGTCTCCCAGGTTCAAGTGATTTTCCTGTCTCAGCCTCTGCAGTAGCTAGGATTGTAGGCACCCACCACCATGCATGGTTAATTTTTGTATTTTTAGTAGAGGTGGGGTTTCACCATGTTGTCCAGGCTGGACTCAGATTCCTGATGTCAGGTGATCTGCTTGCCCTGGCCCCCCAAAGTTCTGGGATTACAGGTGGGAGCCACCACACCAGCTGATTCTTTCTAAAATTGTTTCTTAGTTCTAATGGTATTTTTTGTGTGTGAATGTCTTAGCATTTTCTGTATACAAGATCATGAAGAGATATATTTTCTTCTTTCTTCTTGATCTGGACTCATTTTCTTTCTTTTTCTTGTCTGGTTGCTTTGGTTAGGATGTTCAGTGCAATGATGAAGTGGCGAGAGTGGACATTCTTGTCTTGGTTTTTTTTTTTTTTTGGCACATAAAGGTTTATTATAAAAATATAGTTTTGTCCTTATATAATCAGCTCGGAGAGGTTGTACCTGACCAGCATAGCTCTTTCTTATTTAGTTAAGCAATGACATCAGTTTTGTGCTTTTTTCTTTTTTCTTTTTGAAATAGAATTTGGCTCTTGTTGCCTAAGTTGGAGTGTAGTGGTGTGATCTCAGCTCACTGCAGCCTCCACCTAGTGGGTTCAAGCGATTCTCCTGCCTCAGACTCCTGAGTAGCTGGGATTAAAGGTGCCCGTCACCATGCCCAGCTAATTTTTGTATTTTTTTGAGAGACAGGGTTTTGCCATGTTGGCCAGTCTGGTCTCAAACTCCCAGCCTCGGGTGATTTGCCTGCCTTGGCCTTCCAGAGTGCTGGGATTACAGCTGTGAACCACCACACCTGGCTTAATTGTGTGCTATTTATTTATTTATTTATTTATTTGAGACGGAGTCTAGTCCAGGCTGGAGTGCAGTGGCACAATCTTGACTTACTGCAACCTTGGCCTCCCAGGTTCAAGCGATTCTCCTGTCTCAGTCTCTCGAGTAGCTAGGACTGCAGGTGCGCACTACCACCCCCTCCTAATTTTTGTATTTTTAGTAGAGATGGGGTTTCATCATGTTGGTCAGGATGGTCTTCATCTCCTGATCTTGTGATCCGCCTGCCTTGGCCTCCGAAAGTGCTGGGATTACAGGAGTGAGCCACCGCGCCTAGTCTGTGCATTTTAATTCAAGATATTGAGTTGTGATCTCATCCTTTAAAAATAGTTACTTCATTAGGTTGTTTTGAAGGTTTAAGTGAAAGTAGTAAATAGGGGTCTCATACGGACGGGTGTATTTATTCCTGGCCTTTGAAAAATAAAATGTGCTGTTTAGGCACAGCCTATCAGCCCTCCAGACGCCTCGCTTTCTCTCTCTCTGTCTTTATTAATTTTCCAGGCGCACTCCCTCTTCCAGGTATTGAGACCCTCTTGCAGGTCGAGAGACCCCCGGGCAGACGTGCCTACACGTCCCGGACGGTCCACGACAAGTAAACAATAAATAATAGCTATTATTTTCCATATTATTTTATTTAATGAATAAATGTTCAAAGGGCTTTTTATTTTTATTTTTTAAATTTTTTATGTACGGGGTACAAGTGTAGTTTTGTTACATGAATAAATTTTGTAATAGTGAATCATCCAGGATACCATTTTAGCATACCCCTTATCCATGGAGCATATGTTGTACCCAATAGGTAATTTTTCATCCCTCATTCCCCTCACATCCTCCCACCTTTTAGAGTCTCCAGTGTTAATTATTCCACTCCAGATATCCATGTGTTGTTTCTGATCTTAAGGAACAGCTTTCAGTTTTTCATCTGGCCTTTTCCGACTAAGGGAGTTTTTTTTTTTTTTTTTTTTTTTTTTTTTTTTTTTTTTTTTATGGCCTTTTCAGATTAAGTGAGTTTTCTCTTATTTCTAGATTATTGAATGTTTTCATCCTGAAAAAGTGTTGGATTTTGTCAAATGCCTTTTAAATTTTCTTTATTTCCTTCCTTCCTTTCTTCTTTTTGAGACAGGGTCTTGCTCTGTCACCCATGCTGAAGTGTAGTGGTGCCATGGCGGCTCACTGCAGGCATTCACTTTTCTTTCATAAACATCTAGGATTCCGCATTTAGGAGAGGGATCCCCATGAAGGTAGACCTGGGCTTGGTCATTTTCCTACTAATATAGACTGGATTGACTGGAAAAATTACCGTCTTAGACTGTCCTGTGTGTGTGGCCTGGCGTTGCTTCCATCGGGATACAGCGTCTGTTTCTGGGACAAAGGGTATACTTCTGCCATTTTAATAGACATATGATGGGACACAGCACGTAGTTGCATCCCATTTCTTCCCCAGTAAAGCTTTGGTTTCTAAATGCTAATCGAGAAGCTTAGCTGAGATGCAGTCTCCCTATCACCAGATGGCTAGCGTGCTCTGCTTTGTCTGCCTTGAACCTTGGAGAGGGTGTTTCCTTCTGACATGAGTATTGCTGGATACACATTCCATTGCGTGAGGTCAAGGGAGCAAGAAATACAACCCAGCCTCGCGCTCGGAAGCCCTGCCTTCGTTTCTCCACTGTAGTCGGCTCCCTTATGTATTTAACAGCAGTATTCTAATATCAACGTCCCTTTTTTATTTGCTGTGACTTGCTGTGACTACGGTGATTTTAGTTACAGTAATTAGGTCACCCTTCATGGAGTCAGGCTATTTTAAGTGCCTCTTTAAGGAATATTGTTGCAGATCAGTAATTTTACAATTGGATGTTCTTGTGCAACTTTATTAAATGTAATCTGTCTTTTAAATGTTGCCCTTTTACAGTTATACATTTCTAATTGTTGCTGTAACTGCATTATCGCTCTGAAATTAATTAATTTTTCCATTTTGGCCGCCTGCAGTATAATAATCACTAATGAGAAACTCATTGGAATCAATTCTCAGCACAGCGGCCCCTACTGGTAATGCCGTGTCTCTGCCACGCTTTTCCTCATGAGATCCAGAGAACTGGACAAGTGTATTGGGTGAATCCTGGGGGAGAAGGGTTTGTTCCCTCCTCCCTCCAATGTATGGTAAAATAAAAATGATAAACATGGAAAAAAAAACAAAAAAACCTTGACCTCCCAGGCTCAAGTGACTCTTCCACCTTAGGTTCCTGAGTAGCTGAGACTACAGGTGCATGCCAACACACCTGGCTAATTAAAAAAAATTTTTTTGTAGCGATGAGGTCTTCCTATGGTGCCAGGTGATCCTCCCACCTCGGCCTTCCAAAGTGCTGGGATTACAAGCATAAGCCACCATGCCTGCCCAAATGCTCTTTCTTAATCGATTGAGGTAATCACGTGTTTTTTTTCTTTATTCTACTAATGTGGTATATTATATTGAATGATTTTAAAAATATGTTTAATTACTCATGCAGTCCTAATAAGAATCCCACTTGATCATGGGGATATAATCCTTTTAATATACTGCTGTATTCAGTTTACTAGTGACGGAGGAGTTCTGTGTTTATATTCATAAGGGATATAATGAAATCTTTCCTGTGATGTCTTTGATTTTAGTATCATGGTAATGCTGGCTTCAGAGAATGAGTTTGAAAGTGGTTTTTTCTCTTGTATTTTATTTTGGAAAGAATTGATAGAAATTCTTTAAATAGTTGGTGGAATTCAGCACGGAAGTTATCTGAGCCTGAGCTTTTTTTGTGTGAGTAGTTTTTTGATTGATAATCCAGTCTTTTAATATTTTAGGTCTATTCAGATGTTTTCGTTTCTTTTAAAGTCAGTTTTGGTGAAATCATTCATTTTATCTAGACTATCTAATTTGTTGGCATATAATTGTATTTCTATAGTTTAAAAAATTATTTTTGTAAAGTCAGTAATATTGTCCCCTCTTATTTCTGAGTTTAGTAATTCGAATTCTTTCTCTCTCTTGATTAATCTAGGTAAATGTTTGTCAATTTTGTTCATCTTATTGAAGAATCAAATTGTTGATTTTGTTGATTTTTCCTTATTATTTTTTATTTCTCTATTTTATTTATACCTGCTCTAACTTTTATTATGTACTGACTTTTGCTTGCTTTGGGTTTTGTTTGCTCTTCTTTTTTCTTTTCTTTTCTTTTTTGAGACAGAGTCTTGCTCTGTCTTCCAGGCTGGAGTGCAGTGGTATGATCTAGGCTCACTGCAACCTCCGCCTCCTGGGTTCAATAGATTCTCCTGCCTCAGCCTCCTGAGTAGCTGAGATTACAGGCATGTGCCACCATGCTTGGCTAATTTTTTTTTGTATTTTTATTAGAGATGGGGTTTCACCATGTTGGCCAGACTTGTCTCAAATTCCTGACCTCAAGTGATACATCAGCCTTGGTCTCCCAAAGTTCTGGGATTACAGGTGTGAGCCACCACAACAGGCCCTGTTATGGATTTCTAATTTAATTCCATTTTGGTCAGAAACATACAATGAATGATTTTAAAATTCTTTTAAATTTACTAAAGCTTGTTTTATGGTGTGACATATAATATACCTTGGACAATGTTTCATGTGCACATTAGAAAAATGTGTATTCTCCTGTTGTTGCGTGGAGTGTTCTAGAGATGGGTGTTAGAGCTAGTTAGTTTATGGTATTGTCCAAATCTTCTCTTTTTTCATTCTTGATCTAGCTGTTCTATCTACTGAAAGTGGAGTATTGGTCTCCAACTGTTGTTCCATTTCCTATTTTTCCCTCAATGTTGTCAGTTTTTGCTTATGTATTTTGGGGTTCTGTTCTTAGGTGTTTATATATTTATAATTGTTATGTTTTCCTGATGAATTGGCCTTTTTACAATTTTAAAATGCCTTATTTATCTTTAGTAACACTTTTTGTCTCAAATTCTATTTTGTTTGATAGTAATATAGCTATTCTAGCTCTCTTTTTGTTACTAATTTAGACGAAATAGCTTTCTTTATACTTTTAACCTATTTGTGTGTCTGAATCTCTTTTGTTGGCATATAGTTGGATTATGTTTTTTAAATTCATTCTTCCTATCTCAGCCTTCTGAATGAGATATTTAATCTAGTTACATTTCATATAATTACTAATAATGTAAGATTTGCATCTGCCATTTTGTCATTGTTTTCTATATAGCTTAGGTCTTTTTTGTTCCTCTGTTCCTATATTACTACTTTTTTGTGTGTGTGAAATAGATTTTTTTTAGTGTACCATTTTAATTCCGTTGCTTTTTATTTTACTATATTTGTTTTAGTTTCTTTTTAGTGGTCATCTGGGAGATTGCAATGAGCATGTGAACTTAAAGCAGTCTAATTCAAATTAATACCAACTTAATTTTAATAGTGACTAAAAATAAGTGTTCAATATAGCTCTGTTCTTTACCCTCTCCTTTCTCGTAGTATTATTTATACAGATTATATCTTTATACATTATAAGTCCATCAAAACATTTCACAATTTCTGCTTTATGTAGTTGTCTTCCAAATAAATTAGGAGAGGAAAACTATTAAAATTAAAATACATGCCGAATGCAATGGCTCACACCTGTAATCTCAGTGCTTCGGAAAACCAAGGCAGGAGGATCGCTTGAGGCCAGGAGATTGAGACCAGTCTGGGAAACATAGCAAGACCCCATCTTTACAAAAAAATAAAAAATAATTAACTGGGCATGGTGACATGTGACAGTACTCCCAGCTACTTGGGAGGCTGAGGTGGGAGGATTGCCTGAACCCGGGTGTTAAAGGTTGCAGTGAGCTATGATAGTACCCCTGCACTCCAGCCTGGGTGATGGAGTGAAAATTCCCACCAAAAAATACAAGTGTACTGTTTTTCACATATACTTGTGTACTTGCTTTTGCCCTTTCTTTCTTCCTTCCTTTTTTTTTTTTTTTTTTTGAGGTGGAGTTTCACTCTTGTCACCCAGACTGGAGTGCAGTGGAGCAATCTCGGCTCACTGCAACTTCTGCCTCCTGGGTTCAAGTGATTCTCCTGCCTCAGCCACCTGAGTAGCTGAGATTACGGGCACCTGCCACCGTGTCTGGCTAATTTTTGTATTTTTAGTAGAGACAGAATTTTACCATGTTGGCAAGACTGGTCTTGAACACCTGATCTCAGGTGATCTGCTCACCTAGGCCTCCCAAAGTGCTGGGATTACAGGCATGAGCCACTGCTCCTGGCTATGCCTTTTCTTTCTTCATATGGATTTTAGTCACTGTCTTATATCCTTTCATTTGAACCTGAGGACTCCTTTTAATATTCCTTTTTTTTTTTTGAGATAGAGTTTTGCTGTTGTTGCCCCGGCTGGAGTGCAATGGTGCAGTCTCGGCTCACTGCAACCTTCCCTTCCCAGGTTCAAGCGATTATCCTGACTCAGTTTCCCCAGTAGCTGGGATTACAGGCTTGTGCCACCACACCTGGCTGATTCCTTGTCTTTTTAGTAGAGACAGGGTTTCACCGTGTTGGTCAGGCTGGTCTTGAACTTCTGACCTCAGATGATCCACCCACCTCAGCCTCCCAAAGTGTTGGGATTATAGGCATGGGCCACTGTACCAGCTTCCTGTTAGTACTTTTTGCAGGGTAGGTCTGCTAGCAATTAACTAGTTCAGTTTTAAGAAATTTGGTAATATCTTAATTTTTTTCTTCATTATGAAGGATAGCTTTGCTGACACGGAATTCTGGATTGACATTCTTTTTCTTTCAGCACCTTGAATATGTTATATCACTGCCTTGTGACCTCCATGGTATCTGATGAGGAGTCGGTAGTTAATTTTATTGACGATCTCTTTTATCACGAGTCATTTTTTTTCATGATGCTTTCAAGATGATCTTTTAGTCTTGGGCATTTAATAATTTGACTATAATGCATCTAGGTTTAGATCTTTTAAATTTATTCTACTTGGAGTTCATTGAGCTGTGAAGAATAATATTTTGGATGTGAAGAATAATATTTTTAATTAAATGTGAGATTTTCTTGGGCATTTAATTTGCTTATGTATTCTTCCTGCCCTCTTTTCTTTCTTCTTCCAGGACTCACATTACACATAAGTTGTTATGCTTAATGGTGTCCCACAGGCCACCATTTATAATAGCTAATATTTAAGGTCTTTGACTAGTAAGTTCCATATCTGGGGTTTCTCAAGGAAAGTTTTTATTACCAGCTTGTTTCTCTTGTGGGAGCCATACTTTCCTTCTTGTAAGCGTACTTCTTTTCTTTCTTCTTTTTTTTCTTAAACTGGACAATTTGAATGATACATTGTGGCAATCCTGAAAATCAGGTTTCCCCTCTCTTCAGGGCTTGTTGTTGTTGCTATTTATATATTTAGTGACTTGTCTTGATTAATTTTGCAGTCTGAACTCTTTTAATGTGTGGCCACTGAAATTTCTGCTATGGTAACTTAGTGGTCAGCTAATGATTTGACAGATTTTCTTAAATACTTTGAACCAAAAATTCACTCTTTGCTGAGGTGTTCTTTGTGTGTGTTGGGGTGTGCCTTCAATGCACTGTCCAGCAATTTATAAGCCAGGTGTGGTGGCTCACACCTGTAATCCCAGCACTTTGGGAGGCTGAAGTGAGCAGATCACCTGAGGTCAGGAGTTCGAGACCAGCCTGACCAATATGGTGAAACCCCATCTTTTAAAAAAAAAGAAAAAACAATTTATAACTCTTTTTCAGTCTTTACTTTCTGCTTGCACAGAGCCTAAAGGTCAGACAGAGGTGAGAGCATAGGTCCTTTTCAGGTCTTTTCTGGACAGACTCATGGACTTGTACATGTTTATGGCCTTCTAGATTACCAAGAATGTGTTGGACCTTTTTGAAGTCCTCTATGGATTTATATATATATTCAGCTTTTCCTTTTAAATTTTTTGGCCAGCTTCTTGCTTGCCCCAACTGGTATTGCTGCCCTAGGCTACTGAAGTTTAAAACCATTGCTACTGATTGTTTTTGACAAACATCTTGGAGATAAGGCATTTAACTAAGTTAGATCTGAATCAGGTTAAATAGAGATAAGTCCTGAGGGGAGACAGGTAAAATAGTAATAATTTTCTGAGGACAGTAGCTTCAGATCTTCTTCCTCCTCTCATGGCTGATAGGTTGCTGATTTTTTTTTTTTTTTTCCCCAGCTCTCATGTTTTTGAGGCTGCTGTAGAGCTGGGCAGAAGGGGATGAGTGTAGAGCAAGTTAAAACTTCATATGGTTCATTCATTGTTTTTACCTAGTTTCAGCTGTTTTTCTTTAATAAACTCTCCTTAGATTGTTGTAAGCCTTTGGTTAATATTCAGAGTTCTAAATAAGTTTATTTTGACCATTTCTTCAGTGTTCTTTTTGTTTTATGGAGGAATAGATTTTCAGAGGGGCTTACTCCAGGATCCTGGAGGTGCTTCTGCTTTTGCTGATATTTGAATACAATTTCAGGTGACAGGAGGTAAAAATACATGTAAATATGATAATCTTGAAATAATTTTTAAAAATGAATTTTCATATTTCTTTTCTTCCTGTAAGATACTGCTACAACACATCTCACAGAGGCACATTATTTTATAATTATTGTTCGAGGTTTGTGAACCTGGAGTTTTAGCTTAAAAAAGAACACATCTAATGAGGTATTTTGAGAAAACTAAAGCTGGTGGATGGTGATACACCCATATGCCCTTTATCAAAGGATGCTATTTAAAAGATACAAATATTTTTCTCTCTTGACAATTTTTTAAACACACACAGGAATTATCATTATAGGGTTTTATTTTTACTGGTGGACAAAACCAAACATCAAATTTTAGGGTTCAGATTGAATAATTATAACCAATGGTTATCTGAGGATTGTGATTCTTTTAACCTTTGTTCACCCTACTTGAGTTAGGTGAATGAACCAAAAAGGATTTAATAAGTGATGAAGTTGAACCCAGCACTTGACTGTACCCTTGCAGGAATACAAGAGACGAGGCCCAGAGGCCCCAGTCTTCACTGTCTTTTAAAAATCTCCTAACATATTCTGTCTTTTCTTACTCTCCATGCTCTTCAGAATACTCTTTGCAGAAAAAAGCTGTTTAACTTATGAAGAAAAACTCTACCTCATATTTACAAATCAACCCTTGACTGAAAGCATAATAAAAATATCAATTTTCAGTTGGCAGACCAGATAAAATTTCTGTTTTCGACATTTTTCCTTATGTTTTTTCAAATGTGCGACTAAAATTGTGATGATGGTTTCACATTTCCATAATCCATTTCTTTCTTTTTTTATATTGGATCTGTTTAGGTCCCCAAACCCAGAATACCAATTTTATTTTCATCTGATTCCTCTGTTTTTCATGAAAACTGCAAATTAAGTTCTTTTATTTTATTCCAAAACCCAGCTTCCTTTCGTTCTTGCATCCCTGGTTTCTCAAATAATTGCTCCTTTGTGAAGAATTGAACAATAGCAAACCACTGGTAATCTGTTACTGGTTTAAGTTCTATATTTAACCAGCAAATTGTTTAATCAGAAACATAATCTGACCTATTGGGTAACCAAATTTTGTTTAACCTATCTGAGAATAATACATTCTCATTTAGCCTCCCATACACAATGGAGGATTTTTAGTATAAAATAGGATGCACCAAAAATGTATCATTTGATAACATATGAAAGTGGAAAATTAAAAGTTTAACCAAAATTTTACTTTTATTTTTATCATCCCCCAGAAGAAATGGTTCCCTTTTCTACTTTTCTCATCTTTTCTTTGGAGCTCAGAATTCTTCATTATGGCCCAATGTACATTTTGGATATGCTCATGATTATATAATGTTGTGTTTCAGAACTGAATGCTTTGTGGGTTCTTTCTAGAGACACTGTCTTTTACACTAATTCCAAAGTATAACTAAAAATGCTGGAAAATTGGGACAGAGACATAGGAGCCCAGTTCACTGAGTTCCCGGGCAATCTTCATCCCTTAACTTGGGTGGGTCTCCCTTTTATTCTTTTAACCCTTTGATAAATCACTTCAGATTTTGAGCAACTTGTTGGGCTGTCTTTACAGCATTTTGTGAGATGGTTGCTCTGCACTAGATTGAGAAACAAGGTACCTGAGTTTTTATCCAACCTAGTTATTAACTAGAGTAACTTGAGGCCAGTCATTTATTTTTGAGCCTGTTTCTTTCTCTACAGAATGGAGCAGAGAATGTGTATGTGTTGGAATGTGTACGTGTTGGGCTCAATGAGCTTCAAGACTTCTTCAGGCTCTTATTTTATGTTTTTCTGTGGCTCAAAGCAGAAATATTTCTGGCTATTCAATAGAAGCCTTAATTTATCTAGTGCTTTTGACTTTTTCTGATTTCCTGATACTCATCATCTTTCCATATATTTCCATATGTATGTTTATGTTTAATATATATGTATACACACTTATGTCTAGGTATATATATTCTGTCTTCTATATTCTAGCTAGTTAACATTTATTGAGGTTAGTATGAAGCAGATGATACTATAGTAACTGCTTTACATTTTATAAGCTCATTTACTCCTCACAATAATCACCCAGGATATGTATCAGGGAAAAGAGACACAGAGAGGTTAAATAACTGCTCAAGATCACCCTGATAGCAAGTAGTTGAGCTATGATTAAAACTCAAGTAGCCAGGTACCAGAATCATGTTCTTAATCATTGCACTATACCTTATACTTTTGTGTAAAAAGCCTATGCTCCATCTTAACGTAGCTTCAAGCTGCTTGCTATTTATTTTTATTTTTTTTGCCTTTCACTGTAAAATTTATATATAAACTATTATTTATCACTCAGTGTTTTTCCCTTCCTTCACACACTAATTTCTCAGCACCTTACAATCTGGCTTCTCCTTTCTGTTACCAAGGATTGTAGCACCTAGTTCAGCATCTCTCTCTCTTCCGCATCCTTTTGTTATAGTCTCTGCCTACAAGTACATACTTGATTCTCCCTTTTGCTCTACTTATCAACACTAAATGGCTTCCTTTCTTGTTTACTTCAGTTGCACACAGGTGCCAATATTTTGGACTTGCCACCATTTGTTTCATTTCTACATGATCTGAACTTTCTGACCTTGACAACTTTGCTGACTTGGTTCTTTTTACCTGGAATTCCAAGTTGTATTTCTTCTTCAAGAACTGGCAAAATGGGATTTTCTCTATAAATGTATGGATCTCACTTTGTGGTCCATCCAACAAGAAGTTCTCTTTGCCGGGTGTGGTGGCTCATGACTGTAATTCTAGCACTTTGGAAAGCCGAGGTGGGCAGATCACGAGGTCAGGAGTTCGAGACCAGCCTGACCAACATGGTGAAACCCTCGTCTCTACTAAAAATACAAAAATTAGCCGGGCATGGTGGTGCATGCCTATAATCCCAGCTATTTAGGAAGCTAAAGCAGGAGAATCACTTGAGCCCGGGAGGCAGAGGTTGCAGTGAGCCAAGACCATGCCACTGCCTTCCAGCCTTGGCAACAGAGCAAGACTGTCTTAAAAAAAAAAGAATTTTTCTCTTCTTTCTCTAAAATCCTGTAACACTTGATCTAGATCTCACTGATGGCCTCAATTTTTTTTTTGACCATGTATTATAATTAATCTGGTTTGGATTGAACTACTGCTATGGGCTATAGATTCTGGGGATACAAAGTGAAGACATAATTCCAACGTTCAAGAAGTTTTGAGGCTGGTGGAGGAGATATTTATTTAAATATTCAACATGGAGAGGAGGAAGAAGGGGGTGAAGGGGCCATGCCAGTGAGGGTCCTGCAACTGACAGTGTGCTGCAAATGTGACTCTTCAGGGGCGTTGCTGGAGAGACCGATGGGTTCCAGGGAATTGTCATCCTCTGCAACTGCACAGACGATCTTTCTTTTCTTTCTCTGGGAAAATTTCTGGCAGAGGCACTTGAGGCTTGCTGTAATCATTTAGGAAAGTAACTGTTAGTTTCTGGGTGAGAGCAGTTAACACTTGAGAGGATATGAAGGTACTCTGATGAAGGTAGATCTGGGTAGGGCTGAAGGAAATTGTAGATGGGAACCTGGAGTAAGTGGAAGACCATTAAGGTTAGGTTAGTTAGTTAGGTTAGCTAAGCTTACATTTAAGAAAAATAATTCTAATTATAATGGTAATAAGGCTAATGTTAATTGAAGATTTACTATATGTCAGCACTATCCTAAACTCTCCAAGTGTATTAACTCATTTGTACCTTTCAACATTTCCACAGGTTAAATACTATTAATAACCCTATTTGACAGATGAGAAAACTGAAGTACAGAAAATTTAGGTCATCGGTGGAAGGGCTTTTTTTTTTTTTTTTTAAGTTATGTTGTATAGGATCCTAGAAAGAAAACTCGTTTTGGTGGTTGTGAGAATGTTGGAGAAATCTTGCCCAGATTCTCATGGTCAGTAAGTGGTGGAACATGGATTAAAGTCCTGTAATCCCCACTTTTTTTTTTTTTTGAGACGGAGTTTCACTCTTGTTACCCAGGCTGGAGTGCAATGGCACAATCTCGGCTCACCGCAACCTCCGTCTCCTGGGTTCAGGCAATTCTCCTGCCTCAGCCTCCTGAGTAGCTGGGATTACAGGCACGAGCCACCACACCGGCTAATTCTGTATATTTAGTAGAGACGGGGGGTTTCTCCATGTTGGTCAGGCTGGTCTCAAACTCCCTACCTCAAGTGATCCGCCCACCTTGGCCTCCCAAAGTGCTGAGATTACAAATGTGAGCCACTGTACCTGGCCAGAACTTTTTTTTTGAAACAGAATCTCACTCTTGTGGCCCAGGCTGCAGTGCAATGGCATAATCTCGGCTCACTACAACCTCCACCTCCCAGGTTCAAGTAATTCTCCTGCCTTGGCCTCCCAAGTAGCTGGGATTACAGGCACGCACCACCGTGCCTGGCTAATTTTGCATTTTTAGTAGAGACGGGGTTTTTCCATCTTGGTCAGGCTGGTCTCAAACTCCCAACCTCAGGTGATCCACTTGCTTCAGCTTCCCTGGCTCCTGATTGGTTTTGGGGTGCTTTGCCTATTTATTTTTTCTATTTGTTTTGTTCACCTCAAATCTCTTAAATGTTTAAAATGAAAACAGTTTATGCACCTGGGTTCTTCTCTGGGACATGAAGGGCTTTGAAGAACACAGATTCCATCCATAAGATAAACATCTGAGCCTTCCCAGAAACAGACAAGGATTACATAGAATCAGAATCTGGTCTTTAACTTGAAAGGCAATCTGAATGCTGCTGGACATTCCAAACTGGAATTGTACATGGAAAAATAATATTGGTGCTATAAATTCCTTTCTACTTTGAAATATGCTGTGTGTTAGAGACAAAGAGGTAGTGTTTATGGTGTAACTCAGAACACTGGCTTAGAGTTACGCATTAAGAGAGTGAGATGATAGGACATTATGCAAACAGAGTCCCTAAAGAGAGATGTTGTTGTGGGTTAAATAATTTTTAATAATTATTTAGATACTCCCTCCCAATAAATACTCACAGATATGAACCTCCCAGACTTCCAGTGTCCTCCAGAGATCGATGGGAAAAGTAGAATGAGTCACTAAAAATACAGCTCAAATAACGAAAAGTCCTTTATCTTCCAAACTCCTTGGATCAGTACAGTCAGTGGGGACTATGTTGATTCTCTCATGGATGCTGGAAAAACCCCAGCCTGGAAGCAAGGCAGCTGAGGGTCTTTAAATGTCATAAAGAAGGTTATTATTATGTATAAGATGATTCCTGAAAGCTGGGCCTGAGCATGGAAAAATAACACTGCTGCTCCGAATTCGCTCCGCTCGGACACAGGGGTGCATGGGGACCTGGGAGATGGTTCAACGAGCTGAGGGTTGTTGTCATGGAGTACAGACAAGGATAGGGTACAAACGGCAACAGGGGAGGTTCAGGATACACAAAGCAGAACTTTTGACACTGAGTGTTGATAAACACTGAGGACTGTCGAGAGATCCTGTTTTCTGGAGATGCTTAAAAGAACATTGCTATCTGATCTGACAGGGATGCTTTAGGGTTCCAGACTGTATCCTGGAGAAGGGTTTATATCCTTGATCATTATATAAAATAAGTCATTTTAAAAACTCTTTTTCTAGCCCTGCTCTCTTCAAGAACGCTAAAGCTGAGTTACAGTTCTGAGTTTTCTGTGCCTATTTCTTTGCCTCTCACCTTACACTTTCTGCCGAGGTGAGGAATTGCTATTCTTTCTCTGCAATGAAAAAATGAAAGAACAGGAAAGCAGGCAGGGAGGCCAGATAACCTTGTGCTCCAGAATTGAGTGTAAATTAAGTCTAGAGCCTCCGAGATTTGTTATAGATGCCAAATGGGCAGGAGGAGCAGTGAGAATTGCAAGAACTGGATTCAAACTCAGATTCCGTCACTTAACGGCAAAAAAACCTCAACTAAGTTACCAAGTCCCTGAGCTTCATTTTCCTTTCTGTGAAGTGAGGCTATTAATATCGGCACTGAGTACATATTGGGGCTGTCTGAGGATCAGATGAAGTCATGTCTGTGAAAGCGCTCCTTGAACTGTGAAATATTATATGTGGCATTGTTAGAAACAGACAAATAAGAATCTCATTTTGGCCATTAACCTTAACTTTCTCTTTACTTAACCTTTCAGTTCATCCATGGGAGAGTCACCAGACGGATTTGAATTTTCTGTTTGATTTCTCATCTCTTTCTCTGGTGGACGTGCTAAGGGTTAGGGACGTAGTCGCTGATGGGCTTCAGGAGAACAAAGGGTGGGGAAAAAAGGACACAGGTGATTTTCCCTATGGATGACAAGACTTCAATCCTTAAAAAACTAAGAAATAACTATTTCTCAACTGCTCTGAAATGTTTCCTATTCACTATGCACATACACAACATATTATTGTCGCACAGACACATATTTTGTTGTCACACAGATACATACACACACGTATTCCAGCTCTGCCAGGTATGATCTTGGGCAAGTTAATTTCTCTGTACATTGTTTTCCTCATATGGACACTGGGAAAATAAGAGTGCCCATCCCATAAAATTCTCATGTTAAATGAAGTAATAAATGTAGAGTTCTTATAACAGTGTTTGGCACATAGTGTCAGAAGATTTTTACAATGTTTTTACAGAATGTTTTTACAGTGACACTGTATAAAACAGTGTCAAAAGCTCTGCTTTATATATCCTGAATCTCCCCTGCTCCCATTTGTACTCAATAAATGATTCTTTCTGGATCTTACTTGATCTGCGCAACCCTGCGAATTGTCAGTTAATATTGTGTCCCATCTTACAAATAGAAAAGTGATGACTTGGTCAAGGGGACTCTGCCCCCTAAAGGTTTGTGATTGGATCCTCTCCCATGAAAGTCTCTGACAGGAGAACAGAACCTCATAGCTTGGGTTAGGACCCAGATGATAAAGTGAACAATCTCTCAGAGTTAAAATTATATTTGAAAGACCTTTAAATCATTCATAAAGAGAGCATACATACTTCTGTGGATACGACTTAGTAGGATAATTCTTAAGGACACTAAGATTCGAGAATCATGGGGTAAATTCAGGAAGAAACTAAAAGAAAGTCTATATGCAGCTGTCTGAATATTCAGAGTATTTTGCTTTTTAGGAAATCAAAGTGTTTCTGTTGTCTACAAGAGTTCCTCCATACTGATTTTTAAGACTATTAAACTTTATACATTAATATATGTCAATGTATTTGTCTCTTAGAATAGATCAACCAATAGCAGGGAGTCTTAAGAATTAGGTTCCAAAATCGGAGGCTGGGTGTGGAGGTTCACACCTGTAATCCCAACACTGTGGGAGGCTGAGGCAGGTGAATCAAACTGAGGTCAGCAGTTTGAGACCAGCCTGACCAACATGGTGAAATCCTACTAAAAATACAGCAATTTGCTGGGCATGGTTTTGTGCGTCTGTAATCCCAGCTACTTGGGAGGCTGACGCAGGAGAATTGTTTGAACCCGGGAGGTGGAGGTTGCAATGAGCCAAGATCGTGCCATTGCACTCCAGCCTGGGCAAAAAGAGCAAAACTTCATCTCAAAAAAAGAAAAAAAAAATAGAATTAGGTTCTAACATTGGTGCTTAAGTTAAACGTGTGCAGAATATAATTCTAATGTACACAATATTCTCTGGTTTTGCGTTAGTATGGCATGTTTTCTTTAAAATCCAGCGATTGGTGTGCTTGAGTAATTTTTGGTGTAGCAGACAATTTTGGGTTATCTTCTAATGTCTGACATCCCTTTTCTGAGAATTGACTCATGTATGTGCATGAGCCCTTGGAGCTATATTCATATTATATGATCCATGGCCCTCCACAGTTTAGAGGTAGAGGATGGACATAAGAAACACATTTGACCAGTAAAATTCTCCATCCCAGCATTCTGGAACTGGACTCCCATAGTATCTGTCATTCTCTCACGCTCACGTGAAGTGAGGAGAGATAAATTTGAGAGCTAAGGCATCGTTAGAGGTGCTTATTATAACCACCTGTAATAGTATGTGAAAAGAAGCAGAAAAGGCTAGTTTGCTGAAGAAGAATGGGCTAAAGTAAAATGAGCAGCGGTAAGCAGGAGAGAGAGAGACAAGAAATGAATGAGAGACAGAAGAAATAAGAGAATGAGGAGACGTGAAGAGAAGAAGAGAGGACAGAACAGCAGAGAAGAAAAACCAGTTGATTAAGTTACTGGTGGTTCATTTGTGGCTTAAATTCCTTGTGAAACTTAAATGTACCACATGAGTTTGGTTTCTGTGAATATCAATATATCCTTTTAAGGTATATGTGTGTTTCTTAAACTATGTTAGATAAATTCATTTTACTTTCAGCATTCATTTTATGTCCTAAGGCATCACAAAAGCATCCAGCTCCTAGCTACAGACAGACATATTATAGTTATTTCAATGCTCAACTCCTGAATTTACTTTAACCTTGACTTGTAGACTAGAAAAGGTCTTGAAAAGTCATCTTGCACATCTTGCTTTTAATTAACACTGCATCTTGACCATTCCAGATAGATCTGTCCTATTTTTAGTAAAATCCCAGTAATGAAATTCAGTATTGGTTTTCAGTCATTTGTTTTCACTGTAAAATAATCCTCATAACTAGAATACATTACTTCCTATGGAACATAAATAATTCTGAATCCAATGACTCACATTTCCCAAGACAGACCAACCAGGGGGTAAAATCTGTTCACAGAAGAGTAATAAAATGACATTTCTCCACATCTGTTCCCACAACATTAGGAATTCCAGTCTTACTCAAAACTCTGCCAAATAGCTCTGAGAGTTCCCAGGAAATTTCGTTGGTGTGTTCCACCGATCAGTCCTTTCAGCTCTGAAGTTAGCATTTGCTGTTTTCTTACTTTCCAGCTCTGGCTTCCTACAGCAATGGCTGTTGTCAAGGCTGAACATTGGTTGTCACTCAGCCAGAGTTGTCTCTGAAAACGGAGGCTTCAATCAAATGAATCCTCCTCATGCTTTAAATACCCCTCAACGATTTTAGTAAAATATCACTTCCAGCTTTTCCTTGCTCCTTTCTTTGTAAGACCTTCATCCTAGAGTTCAAGATTAGACCCCAGATTTGGCCGAGAATAGCCTGAGTGATGGAGAGGGTGTTTTGAGTGATTGATAGACATACTATTTTCCTCTGAGCTAGTCCTTACTGTTGACATAGCTCGGTTGTTCTGGGGACTGTCTTTTATCCCTTCTTCCTGTCTTTGCTCAGTGAGTTCTTCCCCAGAAACTCATCTGGTCTATACACAAATAGACTCCTGCCTGCCTATTCAGCCTCAGACAAACCCAGGTGTGTCTGGGTTTTGGAGTCCACATCACTAGTTCAGTCCTGGCTCAATTAAGACTATAACTTGGGTCCTAATTATACATACACAGAGAAAAACAATCTCACCTATAGAGTCGAACCACCTTAAAATGAAAAAGGAAAACACATATCTATACCTATAGGCCCTGTCCTTTACCAAACTCTGAATTTATGAAGTTGTTATGCTGCTGTCCACATTTGACCTGTAGCATCACCAAATCTGTGAAATCACAGATTGTATTTTTGGTGCATTCTTCATAGTAATGCCAAAGAGGTGAACTACTCCAGACATAGACATTTGAGGAGAATTTCTAGTTGTCACTGGCAAGCACCCAGCAAAGTGCCTGATAACGGCCCAACAGATATTTATTGAGTTGAGCTGCCTGTCCCGGCCTGAGTCACCCTCAGACCTGACTTCAGATGCTGTAAGTTATTTGAAGAGTCTTCTTAATAGTTGATCTCTGCACTGGTTTTCTCTTCATAAAATAACGATAGTTCTAATTTTTTCTGTAAGATCTCACTTTCCGCCTTTAATCATTTCCATGGCTGCCCTCTGAACCATCTGCATGTTCTCCGTGTCCTTTTCTGTAACAGCTGTGAGGCACAGATATTAACGGCTGCTTTCTGACCCTCAGACTGGTGCTGAGCTTATGTGACTTTTAGGGACTTAACAATGACTCAACACTGGCTCTAAGTTTCATGGCCACCCTCATTGTGTGTGTGTGTACCTTTCCATTCCCCTTATGAAACATCTCCTGCTCCTAACTTCCTATGGGCACGTCCTTCCATGATCTCTTTCCATCCTCCCTTTCCTGTTTGCTCACTTCTTTTCTTGCTCATCTTGGAGACTATGCAATTCCGGATTAATTACAAATAGAGAAGAGCTGGTGATAACTCCACAGCCCAGAGAAAGGAGGTCTCTTTACAAGAAGGCTCGCTCTCAAAGGTAGGCTCGGTCTTCTTAACCTGCCTTTCGCCCTCTACCTCCCTCCTTGGATCTCCTGCCCTTGGGTTCCTGCTTGCCCTGCGTTTCCCATGCTCACGGAGAATCAGGACCTCCAGAGCAGCCCAGCCTGGGCTTGGTCAGGAATGATCCAGGCTCTGAAGGGTTAAGGCTGGAGTCTATATGGTTGGAGAGTATTATCAGTTGTCCTTCTGAGAGTGGAGTGAAGGCTCCTCCCCTGCTGCCTACCCGCCCCTTTCACATGATCTCTGCCCGTGGCCATGGAAGGGGGAGGGGAGGGGGGAGAAGATAAAGGAGGGGGAAAAGAGTTTACAAAGTAATTTAGAAAGTCCTCATAAAGCTTGTGTTTTCATTTAGCAGCATGAATCCAGAACAGCAACAGACCCTCAGAGGCAGCAGCCAACTGGGAATTGAGTGGAAAAAAAAAAAAAATACGCATCCTGGACTCTGGCACTGTCCAGGTTTTTTTGGTCGGGGAAGCAGTGGTGGGAAGGGATTAAATCAAATTTTTCGGGGGAGAGCTCGGCTCTAGGCTTTCATGGCCATAATACTACAGGTCGACTCCACGTGTGTGCCCCAACTGTTCCGGAAGCTTCCATTGGAAGAAACCCCAAACTTTAAGCTGTGCTCATAGCTTCAGCTCAAGTAAGAAAAACGAGGTGCGGGGTAGGCAGGGGGGACCACAGGATGGGGACCAAGTCTCAGATGGAGGGGAAGGAAAAGCAGATGGATATGGGTGGGAATAAGGCAGAAGGGAGCTGTGTCTTTAAGTCTGTCCTATGGTTATACATATTTTTTCTTCTATGAATGGGTTTTGCTGTAAATTATAGCTTTGCCCATAGTCCCTTGGGTCAAAAGAAATAGTCTCCAAACAGAAAACAGCTCTGATTGGTGACTTTCCTTCTTCCCTCCCCAACCCCCTTCCTAATTGAAACCAAATGTGCAATATATTGGATGCTGGGATCCCTGGCGCTTTCCCAGGAATCCTCAGAATGTGAGGTTTCTCTCAAAGGCATCTTGCATCAGCCTGTGGATGTATTCCTACCACCGGGCTCCTTCACCGGCAAAGTGGAAAAAGAAGCGTTTCACAACAAATTCTTCTTTTTGGGTTGGGGAAACGCAGTGGATTATAGCTCTGTTTTCTTCTTTCCAAAACTGTGCACCCCTGGATGAAAGTAAGTCATGTGGGTATTTTTTCTTTATTATTTTGCTCTTTTTTGAAAACGAAAGCTCCGCATATACTTCTTTTGGTGTCTCAGGAAAAGTTTTATAAAGGAAACAGAAGGGCGTTTTAAGTCAGGCAAGGAAAGGAACAGAATGAGGCATCACAGACTTGAGAAATCAGATCCCACATTTTTGGGGGTCTGAATTCATGTTACGAAGGGAAGAATAAAGAGCACTAATAACCAAAGAAGGCTGAAGCAAAATAAGTGAATCCATAGCAGCTGCAAGATACAATAAACAGCGTTAGCAGTGTTGAAATTGTTGGCAGGCAAGACAGGCCGATTGCAGAATTAGTTTCAGGATGGAGAAAGCAGAGCAAGAGAGCGAAGTTTTTAGGCAGCTAGCAGTGTGTTAGAAGGTCCTGAGTTTTGGAGATAATGTAGACCAAGCATTTTTTGTTTTTCAGGGGAGTTGCTGATTTACTTGTGAGTAGGGTGACTTTGGATGACGGGTGGCTTCCCCCTGAGATTTGGGGTGGCCCGGGGGAGGCCGGGTGCATGGAGGATTTTTCAGTTGGTGACGATGAAATACAGCTTCCCAGACTCATCTTGCTGGCTCTGGGTGTCTTTCCCTTTTTTATGGAAAGACTTGGGACTGTTTTCATTTGGGACCTCTGAGTCCTGGCCTAGGTTCAAGAGTCCCATCCAAAGGGAAAGAGAACTTTTCCGAGTGGCTGAAACTCTCAGACCAGCCATTTGAGGCAAGCGTTCCGTACTGTTCAAGCCAGTAGGGGGTTCAGCACCATTTTGCCGATCGTTGATTGTTGGCTTCCTACATCCTTTCTATAGAGGAACACAGAGTTAAGAGTCCTTAGGCCTCTCATCTGATCCCCTTGCTCCACAGACGTCAAAAATGACAGGAAGGGGACTGACCTGTTCAAGTCCCACAGTACATCTGTAGCGAAGCTCCAAATGAAATTGAGCTTCTCTCTACTGCTAGTCCAGTGTTCTTTCCACTCCATACCTCTGCTTTCATTTCCTTTTGAAGGTTTATTCTGGCTGAGACAATAGAGGCAGTATGATGAGCAAGTCACCACAAGGACGTTAATTATCAGTAATGAGCCAATGGTGTCTATAGTTATATTTGTGTGTGTGTGTGTGTGTGTGTGTGTGTGTAAAATAAAAGGAAGCTAACTTTTGAGTATTTTCTATGCACCAGGCTTCATGCTCAGGGCTTTTCATATATGATTTGATTGAATTCTCACGGCTATGTAAGGCATTGTTTCTATCTTACATATAATGACATTAACGCTTAGAGAGATGAAATGAGTTGCTCAAGGAAATGCAGCTAATACATTTGAAACTCACGTATGTCTGACTCTAAAACCTTTGCTCAGAATCACCATTCAGCGATGCTCCTTTCATCTCCTTTGCATTTGGTTACTTTTGGATTCCAATTCCATATTTCACTGGGTGATCAGGAGGTGAAGGTATCAGGCTACAGGAGCAGTAGGGATTTTCTCTCAGAGGCCACTTCTGCACTTGGCTGAACATTTATCTGGATATCAGATAAATGTTGATTTATCTGGTTGATTTCTGGGTCTTTGGTATATACTTACCTTTGTTATGCAAAGAGCCTGGGACTTAGAGTCAGAAGACTCAGGATCAGTTCTGGCCCTACCTTTTACTACTTAGCAAAGTTGCTTTGCCTTTCCGCATCTTGATTTCTGTGTTTATTATATGGGAACAGTGGCAGTACCTTTCAGTATTATTGTTGTAAGAGGTATTGGACGTGCATACATTCTGAAGGCTATTAAGGGCTTGCTGGTCTGTCTCAGCTCTTATGATTAGGATCAGTAAACACCAGAACGTCATGTAAGGCGGCCCCTGTGGCGCTGGGTCTGGCAGTTGCTGCTGACACTGGCAGGAGGGGGAAGATAGATTTGGATGTGTGTGAAACTCTGAAATCAGTGGCCTCAGCCTTAGTGCCTGTCTCCTTTGAATGGAAGCAAGTCCTCCTCCTTCCCAGGGCAATACTCCTGAGGATTCTGTCTTAAATTCTCCTCTGCTGGCCTGGTTTGCCATGATTCCTCACCTGAAGCAGTGCAGGCGGAAGAAAACTGTGCTTGTTCAAGCATCCCCTTCTTGGAGATTCTCTGTCTCTGAAAAGGAAGGCTTTAGCCAGGACCAGTCCCCTGATTGATCCTTAGACAAGACTGACATTTGAGGAGCTTCAGATCTAGCTGAGGGCAGATCCTTGACCCAGGACCTTCTTGTCACTGGCAGGCACATCTCCCTCCATCCTTTCCCTGACATCCCCTATTCTGTACCTGCAGTCAGAAGGGAAGCCGCTGCTCTCCTGGGGTGGGGATTGAGAGCCAGCCTGCAGTGGGGAGGCCCCAGCCTCTGTTTCTGGGTAAGATCCATTTGCTTTAGAAACCTTAAAAGTAAGGGAAGTGGGGAAGGTGTTTTCCAGAATGCCTTTCACTTGGATTCCTCAACAGTCTCCATGTCCAAGCACAGAGTGGGACTGTCTTCCAGAGAAACCTTATCACCTGCCTACTCTCCCCTAGCCGCTCTGTGAACTCCCACTTTTCTTCCCTTCTTATATAATCGCTCCCCAGTCTTGAAGTCATATGCATTCTCTATCACACACAGTGAATTTAGTTCAGACCTTTCCGTGTATTTGCATTTTTAATAGATGCATGAAAAAATCAGAGCGGCCACCCCTTATATATTCATGTCACACCATTTTCAGTTCGTATGAACTCTCAGACATCCTTCCCAAGCTCCTTTACAAGATCTGCTTTCAGGCACTTCACATCACCCTCAACTCAAACACACAACCCAAACACACATCTCGCAGGCATCCAGAAAGCAAACACACGTCTAAAAACGGGCCTCCACAGACATGCTAACGATCTTGTGCCAGCTCACATAAATGGTGACCTGCCTGCAACACAGACACACTGGACTCTTTATACCTCTTGCCCTGTTTGAAGCTGTGCAACATATGAATTAATCAACTCTCTCCCAACAACGACTACTCAGTCCAGAAATGTGTCCGGTATCCCCAGGCATCCCAGAGCTTCTCTGAATTCAGCAACCATCCATAATGAGGGCTGTTCACCAAGAAATTAGAAACTCCAGGTGGACCTTAAAGATTTTCAGACCAATCACATCAGAGTATCTGAGGTTGAAGATTGGAAATCAGTACTTTGAACTGCTCCCCGGTGATTCTGATGTGAAACAGAGTTAAGTACCTTTACTGATAAATCTCCAGCTGTGTTGTCTTTGGCAATTCAATTCTATTCCATTGGATTTAATTCTATTCCTCAAAGATTTGTTAACACTGTGCTTAAGATTTTTACTAATAGCATAGTTTAGTAAAGGAGCTGAGATGTCCAGATACCTGTGAAGATGGTAGTTTGGACACCCTTTCGGACATAGGTCATAGGTAGCTAAACCCACGAAGTTTTCTATAATACAAGATAATCCTTAGGGCCTTAATGGCTTAAGTTGCCAAAATAAATTGAGATGGAAGATGGATTGAAAATGAGGGCAAGTAATCTAGCATTTTTGCATTTTTTCCTTTCAAAATTTGAATGCTTTTATGAATCAAAAAAACATGAAACAATACAAATCTCAGTGAACTCTCATGTCTAAGATAGTTTTTCACTGATTTTATTCTGCTCTTAAATAGTGCTGATTTCGAAAGATGACAGGTATATTTTTTATCTATTAAAAATGTCATAGCATTCTGATAAACTGTCATAATTTTGTTTTTGCTGTATTTATTTACTCCTCAGTAAACAGTTATTGGATGCCTAGTCTCTGCTGCATACTGTTCTATGTTTTATAATCAACAAGCCCCATGAAGTTATGAGCACTTATAAGCATTCACTGCTTTAGGTTCTAGGGAGTATAATATGAATTTGACCATACAACACTTGATTTAGAAAATTAGTATCGACACTGGGTTAATAAAATTTAGCTTTTAAAGTTTACTGAACTGTAATTCAAAATAATACAGAAACAGTTATTATATGATTGTCAGTAGAATCAGGTGTCATGCCATAAATAGGACCTCAAATTTTATATTTTTTATAATTTTTAAAAATTAATAGAGCAGCTTTAGCTTTATAGAAAAACTGAGAACAAATGCATCGTTCTCATGAATTCCATCTATCTTTTGCACAGTTTCCCTATTATTATAACCTTGTATTAATATTGTTTTATTTCCTATCAATTACTCATATGTGTTTATTAAACATAAGATAATAAATTTATTATTTGTTCCCTGTTACTATGAAAAGAATAAATCATATTTCTGCCTCTCAAGCTGTTTATAAGGTTATGTATCTACAGTTTGAGGTTTCTCATTTATTAGAAAAACCTTTTTCTGTGCACTGAGTGCATGACTTATTCAGTGCTGGGGCTTAACACAGTATCTGGACATAGTAGACATTTAATAAAATATCTGCTGAATATATAAACAAATGAAATGAAGGATCTAGAAGTAAAAGACATAATCCTTGTCCTTAGGAACTTAGGAAACAACAGACACATATAACAGTGACTAGAGAAAATTTCAGAAACACATAAAATATTATTAAATCTCTGATAAAGGAGACATTGGTATAGGCAAATGAGGCATAAAGCCATTACCAAGAGTCCCATCCTCTTTTCTGGGGCTGTACTTATCATCACCATTGTCTTTGTTACCATGGTCTTCATTATTATCCTAGTAATTCTATTGTTCTACGTCTAAATCCAAGCATTAAAAAGAAACTCCCATATCCCCATGGTAAGGTTGGAAAAGTATGTGCAAGTGTGTCTGTGTGTGTTTTTGGCAATTTTAAAGTACAGTCACACCAATATATGCCACTTTCATTTCTTGCCAGAAGTAAAATGAGTGACTACTAGAGCTTTGTTAAAGAAAATCACACTTTGGAAGTCCTTGTGGGAGCCATACCAAAATGCCTGGCAGTGTTGTAACTTCTCAGAGACATGTGAAAATTAGAGGCTTGGTGATGTTTTCAAAGGCTGCTGGCACTTATCCTTCAGGATGGACCCTCCTGAGATGCAGGGGAGCAAATCGACCTGAAGGAGAGAGTGGTAGGAGTTAAGTTCACTCAAGAATAGCAATCTGTTCCTCAGACAGACACAGTTCTAATTTTAGAATGTGTATGTAACAGAGAGTTTAAAATGGACATAATAAAGCTAAAATAGTATCAATAGAAATTAAAAATAAGTCCTAATCCCTACCAAAATTCCAGCAAGTTTTTTCTTAGATATCAACACACCAATTTTTTTTTTCTTTTTTCTTTTATTGAGAAGGAGTCTTGCTCTGTCACCCAGGTTGGAGTGCAGTGGTGCAATCTCAGCTCACTGCAACCTCTACCTCCTGGGTTCAAGCGATTCTCCTGTCTCAGCCTCCCAACTAACTGGGACAGAGTGTATTCCCTCTCAAATACACTTCCTGTATTTGAGAGGAAATACAGATGGTCCTGACTTAAAACACTTCAACTTATGATTTTTCAACTTTATGATACTGCAAAAGCGATACTCATTCGGTAGAAATAGTACTTTGAATTTTGAATTTCATTCGACAAAACTGTAGAAACAGTAAAAATGTTCATGGTTGCCAGGGATTAGGAGTGGGGGGGATAAATAGAACACTGGGGATTTTTAGGGTAGTGAAACTGTTCTGTGGTTACTACATTTTACCTTTGTCAAAATCCATAGAATGTACAACGCTAAGAGTGAATGAACCCTAAAGCAAACAATGCAAATATTGTGGGTTTTTTTTTTTTTGAGATGGAGTTTCGCTTTGCCGCCCAGGCTGGAGTGCAGTGGCACTATCTCAGCTCACTGCAACTTCCACCTCCTGGGTTCAAGCGATTCTCCTGCCTCAGCCTCCTGAGTAGCTGGGATTACAGACACCTACCACCACACCTGGCTAATTTTTGTATTTTTAGTAGAGACAGGGTTTTACCATGTTGGTCGGGCTGGTCTCGAAATCCTGACCTCATGATTCGCCTGCCTTGGCCTCCCAAAGTGCTGGGATTACAGGCGTGAGCCACCGTGCCCTGCTGAAAATGATGTGTTGATATCACATACCATTAGGTTTATTGTTAGGCTTATTGGTTATAATAAATGTGCCACTCTCTGGAGGGATGTTAATAGTGAGGGAGGTTTTGTGGCAGAGGGCAGGGTTTATATGGGAACTGTACTTTCTACTTAATTTTGCTGGGAACCTAGAACCTAGAATAATTTTGCTCTAAAAAAATGAAAGTTTAATTTTGAAAATCTGTCTTATCTCCAAATTTTAACACTTTGATTTTATCTTGGCTACTTCTTTCTTATTTGAAGGCAGGCAGCATAATATGATTATAATCATAAGCATCTGTATTTTAAAATGATCAATTTTGTTTTTCAGATAAGTACCCTAAACTTAAATGACATTATTTTATTTATTAAAGCTATCTGAGGCAGAAATGTTTCAAATTCTTGAGAGAGACTAATTGAGTAGGTTAATAGCAGATATGTAGGTATTTTTTATGTCATACCCTTCAAATTATAATAACTATCACTTAAAGAATAGTCATTTGTTTTGTTTGTTTTTATAGACAGAGTCTCACTCTGTTGTCCAGGCTGGAGTGCAGTGTTGCAGTCATGGTTCACTGCAGCCTCTACCTTCTGGGCTCAAGTGATCCTCCCACCTGAGTCCTTTGAATAGCTGGGACTATCTGTGCATGCTACCACAACTGGCTAATTTTTTTTTTTTTAGAGATGGGGTTTCGTTATGTTGCTCAGGCTGGTCTCAAACTCCTGGGCTCAAGCAGTCCTCCCACCTTGGTTTCTCAAAGTGCTGGGATTACAAACGTGAGCCGCTGCACCCACCCTCACTGAATTGTTTTAACTACAACTTAGTGTGGTAGAAAGAGTGATGCGCCAAGGGTTAACAGGGTGAGATTCTCATTAACTTTGCCACCTATGAGCAGTGGGACTTTGTGCAAGAATTTTAAAAATCTTTCTGCAAATAAATTTTCTCATCTGACCCAGCACGGTGGGTCACGCCTGTAATCCCAGCACTTTGGGAGGCTGAGGTGGGCAGATCACAAGGTCAGGAGTTTGAGACCATCCTGGCCAACATGGTGAAACCCTCCCTCTACTAAAAATACAAAAAATTATCCAGGTGTGGTGGCAGATGCCTGTAATCCCAGCTACTAGGGAGGCTGAGGCAGGAGAATCACTTGAACCTGGGAGGAAGAGGTTGCAGTGAGCCAAGATCATGCCATTGCACTTCAGCCAGGGTGACAGTGCAAGATTCTGTCTCAAAAAAACAAACAAACAAAAAAATTTCTCATCTGTAAAGGGCAATATAAAATTTCTACATTTTCCAGTCCAATTATGCTCATCGCTATCCTGTCGGCACCCACAACCTCATATTCACTTTCACAGATAAGACTTGATTCATTATGATCTTCACCCCAATGGTCACCCTATCCCCATACTCTCTGAATATGCTCCTCTCTCCTCTCATTTTAGCTAAATACCACTCTTCTTTAAAGGCCAGCTTAAGTTTCAGATCCTTCGTCCATCTCAGATCTTACTTCTTGGAATTTCTAGTTGTTTTGGTCAGTATCACTTAGTTTAGCAAAGACCACGTCTTAGGTGATCACTCTAACTCACCTTACAGCATAACTCATAAGTGAGTGCTTACTGAGTTCTCACTGTCTATTAGATTAAGGACTTACTTTATATGTCTAGCACAGTGCTTGTTTGTTGTTGGAAAAATTTTTAGATGGCAATAATTGAGACCTCATACACTATAGTTTTTGAGGATGGAAAAGAGCTCAGTAAGTTTCCATTAATTGGTTATGCCATTAAGATCAGCATCTGAAGAGAGCTAGGTCATGGAAAAATGGTCTAAGTACTGGACTTACTATCAGAAGTACTGGGCTTAAATCTTTATTCTTATGAGTTGTGAACATTGTAGAAAGATACTAATGTCTTTGCGAGTACAGATAAAGAGGAACAGATAAGCTCACCTGAAAACTTGGTTTGTATTGGGTTTGTATTAGACAGAGGGCTATTTTGTTTTATATCTTAATTTTTATTTATTTATTTAATTATTTTTGAGACAGAGTTTCACTCTGTCGCCCAGGCTGGAGTGCAGTGGCATGAACTTGGCTCACTGCAACCTCTGCCTCCTGGGTTCAAGCGATTCTCTATTCTCCTGCCTCAGTCTCCCAAATAGCTGGGATTATAGACACCCACCACCATGTCCAGCTAATTTTTGTATTTTTAGTAGAGACAGGGTTTTCCCATATTGGCCAGGGTGGTCTTGAACTGCTGACCTCAGGCCATCCACCCAACTCGGTCTCCCAAAGTGCTGGGATTATAGGTGTGAGCCACCACATCAGGCCTGTTTCATTTATTTTAACAACAAATTGAAGATGGTTATTCCAGGAGGGTTTCTGAATACTGCCCCGGATTTGGATTCTCCCGGTTTGATTACAGGCAGTGCTGGTGTCTTTCTCTGGATCACACTCGTTTCCTCATGCTTGTGTTCAGTCATCTGATCATAGAAATGCTTACCTTTAACCTTTCCCTCTCTCAGAGTGTTCTCTCTCTTCTGAAATACCTTTCATTGGTTAAAGCTTCCAAAAAATTCCTTTTTGAACATTCAGTGTTATGTAAAAAACAAATTACCTGCTACTTAATATCATGTTTGGAGGTGAAAAATTTTCCAAACCTTTTGTTCAGCCATTTATTACCAAAGGGGTATCAAGCTGGGATGTCAAACTAGGATGTAAATTCTAGACCTGTAAGATTCCTTTAAGGGCATCTGAAAAGTTGCTTTCTAATCCTTTTGCTGTATTTTGGTGGCAAGCTTTGTTTTTACAGTTTAAAGGGTGATTGATGTTCTTCTTCTTATCTTTCCTTCACAACTTTCTGAAGTTCACTTGCCTGTTTCATTTTCATGACTTAAGGTGCCAGCTTCTTCTGCCCCTCTCCTGGATCCACCAGCAACCCCCATACTCCAGAAATATGGAGCTACACTGTACCTTTCCCTGAGCTGTAGAAAGTTCCACCTCTAGGTTCCCAGCTGCTTCTCATCATCATTTTTCAATTGATTGAGTTGCCAACATTTACAAAATACATTTAAGAAAGACACTCATAATGTCTGGTGTTGACCTATGTACACAGGTAAACTTCAGTGACTCTCCATTTCCCTTTCACTGCTGGCCTCAGGCTTTTTGCAGAAGTAATATAGAAAAGAAGAAGAGCATTGAAATAGGATAGAAGATCTAATTTTCTTTTGTTTTCTTGAGATAGAGTCTCGCTCTGTCATCCGGGCTGGATCTCGGCCCACAGGGCTCAGGTGATTCTCCTGCCTCAGCCTCCCGGGCTCAGGTGATTCTCCTGCCTCAGCCTCTCTAGTAGCTGGGATTACAGACACCGGCCACCATGCCCAGATAAATATGTATTTTTAGTAGAGATGGGATTTTGCCATGTTGGCCAGGCTGGTCTCAAACTCCTGACCTCAGGTTATCCACCCACCTTGGTCTCCCACAGTGCTGGAATTACAGGTGTGAGCCACTGCACCTGGCCAGAAGATCTAATTTTCTAACTTACAAAGTACTTGAATATTGAAAGGAATTTTATATTTTTAAAACTAAACCCTCATTTGGGTTGGGTAGGGTTAGGGCAAGGAGAAGTCTGGGAAGCAGTTCTTGGGTAGTTAAATTGGAAAAATAGAGTCTGACACATTCCGAATGGCTCCATATTTGTTGCCTGCAGGCAGTACATAAGAAGTGAGACCTGGCTTTAAGAAAGGCAATGCCTGTGAAAACCCTGGATACACTTGCAACTTGCCTTACCCAAAAGTGTTTAGGTCTCTAGCGGGACACCTCCAGTTTCTTTTGAAAATAAGCTGATATTTGGTTTCCAAAAATGTATTGAACTAGTCTTAACGAGAAAAATAAAAAATTTATTGAACTTTCTTACACCTAATGCTACACTTTATCATTTAAAAAAGTAATAAAGTATATGTTTGGGTGGGAGTGTAGAAGAGACTGTAGTATTTTTGTGTCTGAAGCTTCTATAAGGTCTTAATCCAGCCTTTCACAGGAACGTAAGACATAATTGTCATCCACAGCTTGTTCCTAAATTTACTCAGCTACACTTTCTCAGAGCTATGGAGAGAAGTACTCCGATGCTATTTAAAAATACTTGAAATGCTTTTTTGTGATGATGAAGTTATTATAGTTACAAATGCAAGATTCAGCAATAGGCATTAAGAAAAAATGTCCCACAGACAGCCTGATGATCATGGTGTATGACTCTTTCTTCTGAATACATGAGGGTTGGATGAATGTGGTGAAAAGGGATTGAGATATCTAGATCCACATCATTTACTTGTATAAGCAGTCTCACAAATGGGTATATAGCCAAAAGAAATGAAAGCATATGTCAAAGAGATATGTGCACTCCCAGATTTACTGCAGTGTTATTCACAGTAGTCGAGATATGGAATCAACTTAAGTGTCCATCAGTGGATGGATGGATAAAGAAAATGTGGTACGTATACACAATGGAATACTATTCAGCCTTCAAAAAGAAGGGAATCCTGTCATTTGTGACAACATGAATGAACTTGGAGGACATTGTGTTAAGTGAAATAAGCCAGCCTAGAAAAACAAATACTGCGTAATCTCATCTATATGTGGGGTGTAAGAGAATAGAACTCATAGGAAAATGGTAGATTCCAGAGGCTGGGGAGAGGTGGGGTGGGAAGATTAGAGAGATGTTAGTTATATGACGCAAAATTTCAGTTAGCTAGTAGGAACAAATTCAAGAAATCTATTGTACATCATGGTGACTACAGTTAATAGCAATAAATTGTATCCGTGAATATTTCTGTGATATTAAATTTTAAGTGTTCTCACTACGACTGAATGATAAGTATGTGAGGTAATGCATATGTTAAATAGTGTGATTTAGCTATTTCAGAATGTATACATATATCAAAACATCATGTTGTGTGCCATAAATATATACAGCTTTTACTTGCCAATTAAACATATTAATTTAAAAACTATAAAAAAGAAACGTAGTGTAGGATTCATACCAGACCTGCTCAAATCAGTATCTATATGTAAATATTAGTTTAAAAAGCAAAATGAGATAAAACAAAACTAAAAAACAAAAGGAATTAAGTTTCTACCTGTACCATGAACCACACTTCTTTTTTTTGAGATGGAGTTTCACTCTTGTCACCCAGGCTGGAGTACAAAGGCACAATCTCTGCTCATTGCAACCTCCACCTCCAGGGTTTAAGTGATTCTCCAGCTTCAGCCTCTCGAGTAGCTGGGATTACAGGCACCCACCACCATGTCGGGCTAATTTTTGTATTTTTAGTAGAGGTGGGGTTTCACTCTGTTGGCCAGGCTGCTCTCGAACTCCTGATTTCAGGTGATCTGGCTGCCTCGGCCTCCCAAAGTGCTGGGATTACAGGCATGAGCCACTGCACCCAGCCAGCCACAATTCTTAAGGCCAGATAAATAGTTTTAAGTGTAGAGTAGATGGTGTTCCACTTGCAAAGAAGAGGATCTCTTGGTCCTCTCCTTCCCCCAGCCCCAAATAATGGCTTTGCTATTGGCAAGAGGGATGGGTTGAGAAGGGAAGTTTGTGAAGCAATGGCCGAGAGCCTTATGGAACAGACATGTGCAGGGGTGGCTTCATCCTAAATGGCTGATGAAGCAGATTTGCTGTCACTTACCCCTGGTGAACAGGCGGGGACCGCCTTCTTTAAGGCAGACAGGTGATGATAGAAGAGTCGACAGCCCTGAATGAAGCTTTCCTCAGGATTGTCCCATTTGGCATTACTCAAACCTGGATAATACATGGACCTGTTTTTTTTTTTTTTTTATTGCATTTTAGGTTTTGGGGTACATGTGATGAACATGCAAGATTGTTGCATAGGTACACACATGGCAGTGTGCTTTGCTGCCTTCCGTCCCCTCACCTGTATCTGTCATTTCTCCCCATGCTATCTCTTCCCACCTCCCCACCCCCCGCCCCTCCTCCATTTCCCCCAACAGACCCCAGTGTGTAGTGCTCCCCTCCCTGTGTCCATGTGTTCTCATTGTTCAACACCCGCCTATGAGCGAGAATATACGGTGTTTGATTTTCTGCTCTTGTGTCAGTTTGCTGAGAATGATGGTTTCCAGGTTCATCCATGTCCCTATAAAGGACGTGAACTCATCGTTTTTGATGGCTGCATAATATTCCATGGTGTATATGTACCACATTTTCCCTATCCAGTCTATCATCGTTGGGCATTTGGGTTGGTTCCAGGTCTTTGCTATTGTAAACAGTGCTGCAATGAACATTCGTGTGCACGTGTCCTTGTAGTAGAATGATTTATAATCCTTTGGATATATACCCAGTAATGGGATTGCTGGGTCAAATGGGATTTCTATTTTTTGGTCCTTGAGGAATCGCCACACTGTCTTCCACAATGGTTGAATTAATTTACATTCCCACCAACAGTGTAAAAGTGTTCCTATTTCTCCACATCCTCTCCAGCATCTGTTGTTTCCCGATTTTTTAATGATCGCCATTCTAACTGGTGTGAGATGGTATCTCAATGTGGTTTTGATTTGCATTTCTCTGATGACCAGTGATGATGAGCATTTTTTCATATGTTTGTTGGCCTCCTGTATGTCTTCTTTTGTAAAGTATCTGTTCATATCCTTTGCCCATTTTTGAATGGGCTTGTTTGTTTTTTTCTTGTAGATCTGCTTTAGTTCTTTGTAAATTCTGGATATCAGCCCCTTGTCAGATGGGTAGACTGCAAAAATTTTTTCCCATTCTGTTGGTTGCCGATTCACTCTACTGACTGTTTCTTTTGCCGTACAGAAGCTGTGGAGTTTGATTAGGTCCCATTTGTCTATTTTGGCTTTTGTTGCCATTGCTTTTGGCGTTTTGGTCATGAAGTCCTTGCCTACACCTATGTCCTGAATGGTTTTGCCTAGATTTTCTTCTAAGGTTTTTATGGTATTAGGTCTGATGTTTAAGTCTTTAATCCATCTGGAGTTAATTTTGGTGTAAGGTGTCAGGAAGGGGTCCTGTTTCTGCTTTCTGCACATGGCTAGCCAGTTTTCCCAACACCATTTATTAAACAGGGAGTCCTTTCCCCATTGCTTGTTTTTGTCAGGTTTGTCGAAGATCAGATGGTTGTGGGTATGTTGTATTTCCTGTGAGGCCTCTGTTCTGTTCCATTGGTCTATATCTCTGTTTTGGTACCAGTACCATGCTGTTTTGATTACTGTAGCCTTGTAGTATAGTTTGAAGTCCGGTAGTGTGATGCCTCCCGCTTTGTTCTTTTTGCTTAGAATTGACTTGGCTATGCGGGCTCTCTTTTGGTTCCATATGAAGTTTAAGGTGTTTTTTTCCAGTTCTGTGAAGAAGGTCATTGGTATCTTGATGGGAATAGCGTTGAATCTGTAAATTACTTTGGGCAGTATGGCCATTTTCACGATGTTGATTCTTCCTAACCATGAACATGGAATGTTTCTCCATCTGTTTGTATCCTCTCTTATTTCGTTGAGCAATGGCTTGTAGTTCTCCTTGAAGAGGTCCTTTACGTTCCTTGTTAGTTGTATTCCTAGGTACTTTATTCTCTTTGTAGCAATTGTGAATGGCAGTTCGTTCTTGATTTGGCATGGACCTGTTTTATAGGGAAATATTTTTCAGCTCTTTGAGTGATCTAGTATTAGGATCTTATTAAAATATGTATAATTATAACACTAGGTATACACTTCTTATGCTTTTAGTTCTTACACAATTATAGAGCCAAAACAAATTTATAAATGAAATCAGATATATCTGAGCAGACCCCAGGATTTGAGAGAGAAAAAGAAATCAAATGTAACCATGAAACTCAATAAGATTTAAATTATTTTAATGTGATAGATGATGTGGTTTTGTTCAAAGTGGTCACTAACGTGGAATCTAAAGATAGGCAGAGTAGAACCATGTATCCTCAGGGTCTGATCTATGCCTAAATCTGCCATTTAAATGTATTAATACTCATGCAAAGCATGCCTGTTAGTGTAGTACATGGAACAAATTGTTATTAATAGCTTTGAAGATTCGTAAGTTCAGGAAAATATAATCTTAACCAAAGCTCTGTAGTAAGCACTCATGGAATGTCAGTTTCAATGAGGTATCATTTGATAATTTGTTAAATTGTCTACTCACAGCCAGGTGCAGTGGCTCACACCTGTAATCCCGGCACTTTGGGAGGCCGAGGTGGGTGGATCACGAAGTCAAGAGATCGAGACCATCCTGGTCAACATGGTGAAACCCCATCTCTACTAAAAATACAAAAAGATTAGCTGGGCATGGTGGCACGTGCCTGTAATCCCAGCTACTCAGGAGGCTGAGGCAGGAGAATTGCCTGAACCCAGGAGGCGGAGGTTGCGGTGAGTCGAGATTGTGCCATTGCACTCCAGCCTGGGTAACAAGAGCGAAACTCCTTCTCAAAAAAAAAAAAAAAAAAAAAAAATTGTCTACTTACTTGAAGATAAGATTAGCATTGTGTTGATATTAAAATTGGTACTAAATGGATATCTAATCCATTTACTAATAGAATCCAGTACAGAACCATCCTTCTTTGTGCATTTATGCCTCAAGTTTCTGCTTATTCGCTGGTATGCGTTGGTATGTAAAAAGCCAAAGTCCTCATGACACACCTGCTCACAGTGTGAAGATGGCATTGGATCCTGTGGCTGAGCAGATTAAACTGCTTCATGACATGCAGTGCTCAGTTTTCCCACCATTTCCTCTATTTCCAGATTGGTCCTTGACTCGACGTGGCTTTCATTTGGCATCTGTGCAACTGTAAACACAAATGGAAAGCCCGGCAGTGAAATTGCATGATGGTTACTGCTTGTATTAAAATGTTAAATTATTATCGAAGACGTAAAATTTTTTCAAAATCCTAGAATTCTTGTGGGCTGCAAGATATTTATACTTTGAGACACGCTGCTTTAAAATTAAATTTCGGCCCCACGGTTCTCAGGAAAACTTTTCTCATCTGCTGTCTTTCCTTTAAGTTCCGTTAATAATTAGAAATTACAATGGTCTCCTGTATGTCTTCTTTTGTAAAGTATCTGTTCATATCCTTTGCCCATTTTTGAATGGGCTTGTTTGTTTTTTTCTTGTAGATCTGCTTTAGTTCTTTGTAAATTCTGGATATCAGCCCCTTGTCAGATGGGTAGACTGCAAAAATTTTTTCCCATTCTGTTGGTTGCCGATTCACTCTACTGACTGTTTCTTTTGCCGTGCAGAAGCTGTGGAGTTTGATTAGGTCCCATTTGTCTATTTTGGCTTTTGTTGCCATTGCTTTTGGCGTTTTGGTCATGAAGTCCTTGCCTACACCTATGTCCTGAATGGTTTTGCCTAGATTTTCTTCTAAGGTTTTTATGGTATTAGGTCTGATGTTTAAGTCTTTAATCCATCTGGAGTTAATTTTGGTGTAAGGTGTCAGGAAGGGGTCCTGTTTCTGCTTTCTGCACATAGCTAGCCAGTTTTCCCAACACCATTTATTAAACAGGGAGTCCTTTCCCCATTGCTTGTTTTTGTCAGGTTTGTCGAAGATCAGATGGTTGTGGGTATGTTGTATTTCCTGTGAGGCCTCTGTTCTGTTCCATTGGTCTATATCTCTGTTTTGGTACCAGTACCATGCTGTTTTGATTACTGTAGCCTTGTAGTATAGTTTGAAGTCCGGTAGTGTGATGCCTCCCGCTTTGTTCTTTTTGCTTAGAATTGACTTGGCTATGCGGGCTCTCTTTTGGTTCCATATGAAGTTTAAGCATATGAAAAAATGCTCATCATCACTGGTCATCAGAGAAATGCAAATCAAAACCACATTGAGATACCATCTCACACCAGTTAGAATGGCGATCATTAAAAAATCGGGAAACAACAGATGCTGGAGAGGATGTGGAGAAATAGGAACACTTTTACACTGTTGGTGGGAATGTAAATTAATTCAACCATTGTGGAAGACAGTGTGGCGATTCCTCAAGGACCTAAAAATAGAAATCCCATTTGACCCAGCAATCCCATTACTGGGTATATATCCAAAGGATTATAAATCATTCTACTACAAGGACACGTGCACACGAATGTTCATTGCAGCACTGTTTACAATAGCAAAGACCTGGAACCAACCCAAATGCCCAACGATGATAGATTGGATAGGGAAAATGTGGTACATATACACCATGGAATATTATGCAGCCATCAAAAACGATGAGTTCACGTCCTTTATAGGGACATGGATGAACCTGGAAACCATCATTCTCAGCAAACTGACACAAGAGCAGAAAATCAAACACCGTATATTCTCGCTCATAGGCGGGTGTTGAACAATGAGAACACATGGACACAGGGAGGGGAGCACTACACACTGGGGTCTGTTGGGGGGAAATGGGGGAGGGGCGGGGGGTGGGGAGGTGGGAAGAGATAGCATGGGGAGAAATGACAGATACAGGTGAGGGGACGGAAGGCAGCAAAGCACACTGCCATGTGTGTACCTATGCAACAATCTTGCATGTTCATCACATGTACCCCAAAACCTAAAATGCAATAAAAAAAAGAAAAAAAAAAAAAAAAGAAAGAAATTACAATGGTGAGGACTTCCGAGTAATGAGTGTTTATTACGCTCCAAAATTTAAGTTAAGCACTTTACATATGTAATCTCGTGGAAACCTTATAATTGCTGTGAGCTGAGTATTTTGGCTATTTTACATATGAGATCATATGACACCAAGCAAAGGTCAATCACATGACAAGTAACTGGCAGCAGCAGAATTTGAACCTGTATCTTTTTCATTGCAACACCCAAGGCTTTACCCACTAAAGCCTCTCCTCGTGTCTCCGTTTCACATTGTGAATATCTCTTTTACTGCAGCTAGGCACAACTGCTCTACAATTACCCTCTTACATTCCTGTCCTTACCACTGGGCCAGTGAGTCTCAATCGTTAATATGCATCAGGATCACCTGGAGTGCTTTTTAAACAAGTCCCAAGTGCCACTCAACACTTACTGAATTATAAATTTTCTGTGCAAGTGTCCAGGTAGCATATATATATAATTTATTTATTTATTTATTTATTTATTTTTTGAGATGGAGTCTTACTCTGTTGCCGAAGCTAGAGTGCAGTAATCTTGGCTCACTGCAGCCTTTGCCTCCAGGGTTCAAGCAATTCTCCTGTCTCAGCCTCCTGAGTAGCTGGGATTACATTAGAGGCATGTGCCACCATGCCTGGCTAATTTTTGTATTTTTAGTAGAGACGAGGCTTTACCATGTTGGAGTCTGCATCTTTTAAAACAGCTTCCCTCAGGTGATTCTATTGCAGGTGTCTGTCTGATCATATTTTGAGTAAAACTGCATTAGGTTGTGGTTTCCTCAAGAACCATGATTTTTTAAAAAGTCCATCCTTGTATCTAAAGGACATGCTCACTAAATGCTTGTCAAATAAGTAAAATAATGAAGGGACAATTGTCAAGAAAGATGTGTTCTTGGGAAGAATACGCTTTTGGCCAGACCCTTGGAAAATTCAGAGATACATGTTTAAATATCACTTAATATACTCGGTCTAGACTCTCCTTCCTGGAGGCCAAGCATGGCAAAGAGCCGATGAGAGGGTGGCAGAAAGGACAAATTATCTATTTTAAAAAAATGAATATCCTCTAGACCATCCAGGGTGAGATAGAATAAATCTTCTCCTGCTTTTCTAAAACTAAAGTCAGTTGAACCAGAAATATTTAAATGCACTTGAGGCCCAGAAAAAGATTTATTTCCTTAATGTTTTCTGGACTTGAAATTTTCTACTTAACTCATAGCTCTAAGATCAATGTGGATTTGTTACCGGAAAGGGGTCCCAATCCACACCCCAAGAGAGGGTTCTTGGACCTCGTGCAAGAAAGAGTTCTGGGCAAGTCTGTAAAGTGAAAGCAAGTTTATTAGAGAGGAAAGAAAGAAAAGAACAGCTACTCCACAGGCAGAGCAGTGGGCTGCTCAGTTGAGTGTACTTCTAGTTACTTTTTGGTTATATGTTAAATAGGGGTGGATTATTCATGAGTTTTCTGGAAAAGGGGCAGGGATTCCCCTCAAAACTGAGGGTCTCTCCCCTTTTTAGACTATATGATGTGACTTCCAGATGTTGCCATGGCATTTGTAAACTGTTATAGCACTGGTGGGAGTGTCCTTTAGCATGCTAGTGCATTATAATTAGCGTCTGATGAGCAGTGAGGACCACCAGAGGTCACTTTTGTCACCATCTTGGTTTTGGTGGGATTTGGTTGGCTTCTTTACTGAATCCTGTTTTAACAGCAGGGTCTTTGTGACCTGCACGTACCTCGGTCCGACTTCCTGTCTCATCCTGTGACTAACCTTCTGGGAATGCAGCCCAGCACGTCTGTCTCATCTTACCTAGCCTCTATTCAAGATGGAGTTGCTCTGGTTCAAATGCCTCTGACAGATTCATTCCTGTATTTAGCAAGAGGGTTTTTTTGTTGTTGTTGATTTTTGTTATTTTGATTACTTACTAAGAGGCTTGTATTTAATAAGACATCGTCCTTTCCCTTTCTGAGTTTATTTTCAGTTAGAAAATTCAGGGAGCAGTAAAAGAGCAGTGCAAGTAAGTAGTGGGACTAGTTGCTCAGAATCTGCAAATGTGGAGTGTGTGGGTTTGTATAGCCAGGGAACTGGCGCTGGATGCTACAAATTGAATAAGAATTGGAAGAAATTTGATAGGCAGGAAGCAAAGAGCAGTGGAAGAGAGGCTTGGCAGTCAGATTGCTTATGGCTGGCTGGTTCAGTTAACAGTGAGGACAGGAGCCTAGGGTGGTGGGATATTTGCCTTGGGGAGCATGAAGCAATAGCATTTCATAGGTATGTTTTCTGACATTAAATAGAACTTTGGATCTTATGGAATTTTGAGCATTTCCTTTATCTGAAAGCAGGTGAAGTATTGTCTTCAGATGTAACAGCAGCATGTAAGTAAATTGCAGGAGAGAAGGACACTGTTTTCTCAGACCAAGGAGCACTGAGGAAAAAATTTAACGAACAAACAAAAAAGAAAAAGAGAACACTCCTTTCAGTAGTCCAGATGTGAAGGGACAGGGTTTAGATCAGGGTGGTGGAGTGCACAAAGAAAAGCCAGAGGGGTGTGGAAGGACAAGATGCTATCGCCACTAAAGGTGGCAGAAGCAGCGTGGAACAAGCACATGAGCTGGTGTGGAATGTATGAGAACAAAAACACTCATTTTCCCACCAGAACCCTTAGCAGGAGACAGTGCCTTAAGCTTATGGGTGAGGATCCCAAGCTGAAATTGCTTAGTAGCTGTTTCACCCTTTGTTGCTGGGAGAGCAGAGGGCTCCGGAAGAGACTAGGACTATTTGTTGCGTCTTTTTCCTTCTTCTGTCTCTCATCACTCTCCAACCTGTTCCCACAGTGAAGACCACTCACTAGGGACATTTCTGCTTGACACATACAAAGGAAGTCTTGCTGATAAGACTTAGGCACTGTTTTCCAAAGTGCAATTCTTGGAAATCTGTGGGTTTTTAAGTAGATTACAGGGCCACAGTTCTGTGGTCAAATTAGTTCCAAAAATATTATTAGACAATTAAGCAAGTTTCTTTACCGTATGAAAGACTTCCCAAAGTGTTTAATATGGTAATATACATTTTGACTATCCAAGAGAGGGCTTGCTTAGAGCACTCCACCAACTTTTTGGATCATGGAGCTCTTTTTAAAAGAAGCACCTGGAGAGGAGAGGACCACACAGAATATACTTCAAGAAATTAGGGACTAGAGAGCTTGTCTTAAAAATAACTCTCTTTCACTAGAGGTTGGTAGTGTCATGCAAAGAAAGAAGAGTTGGGTTTTGGGTCCAGGCTTCATCACTGACTGGTGATCTGGGGTAAGTCATTGAATGTCTCTGAGCCTCAGTTTCCCCAGGGGTTATGTTCATACTAAATGAACTCTTCAGCTCCTTTCAAAAGTCTGGCTCCGTATTCAAAAAGGATAATAATCTGCAATTTCTCTACTCTGCAGTAACTCTGGTGGTGGAGGCAGTGATACAAAAAGAGAGGGTAGAGGGGACAGTGATAAGATGAATAAGATACGGTCTGAGCCCCTGAGCTGATCAGACTGTTGGGCACAGTTACAGTGCTGGGCTGATGTAACAAAGATAAACGAAGTTTGTAGTGTGTTCTCAGGCTTCTCTGACTCCAACCACATCATGTGATATACAGCAACTAGTTCAGTTGCTAAGCAACACTAATTCCCAAAGGTCACTTAATCCATCTAGTCTCAGTCCTGCTACTAAGAAGCTGTGAGGCCTTGGATAAATCAGTTAACTGTTTGGGTTTGGGTTTTCTTCATCTGTAAGATAAGGAAGTTGGATTAGGTCTGGAACCATTTTTAAGTTGCCGTGAGTCTTACCTAGAACATGGTAACCAAGAAACACAGCTGTTCTCCTCTCACCCACCCCATGCAGGTACCCTAACATTCTGTCTTTGCTTTCCTTCTCTTCCTTCCTCCTGGGTCATATCATCTGTTTCAGACTTTAATTATGGCATTTATGTAGCTGAAGTTCAAATGCGGATTTCTAAGACCAACCCCTCTCTTGAATGCCAAAGTCAAGACGTGTCTACTTGTCTTCACTCTAAGGAAACCAGTTTTCCCAGGTTAAAAAAAAAAAAAAATAGCAGGCCAGGTGCGGTGGCTCATGCCTGTAATCCTAACACTTTGGGAGGCTGAGGAGGGCAGATCACTTGAGGTCAGGAGTTCAAGAACAGCCTGTCCAACATGGTGAAACCTCATCTCTACTAAAACTACAGAAACTAGCCGGGCGTGGTGCACCTGTAATTCCAGCTACTCAGGAGGCAGAAGCAGGAGAATTGCTTGAATCTCAGAGGTGGAAGTTGCAGTGAGCCAAAATCGCATCACTGCACTCCAGCCTGGGTGACAGAGCGAGACTCCATCTCAAACATGCGCGCGCGCGCGCACACACACACACACACACACACACACACACACAGACACACAGTGTGCTCCTGGTCACATGCAGGCCAGACACCCAAGCTTTTGGACTCCTTCCTTCTTCCCTCCTGTGATAATCACTGGTCAGTCCTCAATCCTCTCCACATGATTATTGTTATTTTTGAGACAGTCTTGCTCTGTTGCCCTGGCTGGAGTGCAGTGGCATAATCTTGGCTCTCTGCAACCTCGGCCTTCCAGGTTCAAGTGATTCTCATGTCTCAGTCTCCCATGTAGCTGAGATTACAGTGGGTGTGTGTCATCATGCTCAGCTAATTTTTGTATTTTTAATAGAGACATGTTTTCACCACGTTGGCCAGGCTGGTCTTGAACTCCTGACCTCAAGTGATCCATCTGCCTCGGCCTCCCAAATTACTGGGATTACAGGCATGAGGCACCATGCTCAGCCCCTCCCCGCATTATTATAGATCCACATCATTTATTTCTCTTTTCTGATGTTATTGTACATCAGGCTTTCATTGGTCATTATGTGCCGAGTCTCTCCTTCAGAACACCCCACGTGCCAGGTTCAGCCCCACAGAGCTCTGAGCCTGCCATCCCACTCCTCCAAAGGCTTTCCTGGCTCTCTTGTACTCACCCCTTACTGGCTTTTGGAGCCAACCATCTTCCAGCTTTGTCTTCAATTACCTGTGTGTTCCTGTCCTCCAGCCAACTATTTATTAATCTTCTTATCCCATAACTTGCCTATTCAAATTGTTCCCTTTTCTTAGGCTTTTGTCTGCATTCTTTCTACCTGAAAATCCTAGTGATTTTCAAGAGTCAGGTCAAATGATGCCTCCTCACTCCAACAATTTTTAGGGAACACTCAACTTGATTTCCCTTCTTTAGCACCTTCTTCTTTTCTTTCTTATTACCTTACCAACCCAAACATATAATATCCATTGTATCTTTTTTTAAGGCCAAGGAACATGTTTTTTCATCTTTATGTCAACTATATTACATATTACATACTAGGGACTCAGAAACATGGTTGAACAAATTACTATCAAATTATGAAGCTATTAAAATAATAATCTATTGAAATAATGTAATAATCTTAATCTCCTAACAAAATACTAATTAAATTTAAGTAAAATAAATAATCTACAATAATCCAGAAATGAGTCAAATTTTGGTTTACTCTTTGGTGTTTTGGTATTCTACTTTCCTGTCAAGTTTAGGAATGATTTTCTTAAGAATTTTGATTTTGATTTTAGTTATAATTTTAGGTTATTAAGACCATCAGCCTGTGGTTAAAGACATTTGTCTCTCCTGTGAAATCTCACTGTCTCCATGAAACTGGCTGGCCTTGCTACATCATGGGAACGGTGTTATCTTTTCTAGTTGGAGTGTCACATGAATGATGTGGTTGAAAACATGCACTTTGGCATAGGACAGACTTGGTTTGGAATTCTGACTCTGCCCTCAGTAGGGCTGCATGGGAAATATAGTTAGCATCTCCAAACATCAGTTTCCTCATTTGTAAATGGAGATAATAATACATCCTGTAACTGCATGTGCTGGTTCTAGTCTTGGAAGGATTGTCATGCTTACCTGAAGGGCTCCTCCAAGCCTGGGCGGGGTTTTCTCTAGGCTCTGTGGAACCGTAAGTGTGAACCACACTGGGCTATGTAATTTTGGAGGCAGATTGGAAAGCTGAAACGGAAGGGCAGGGACTGTTGGTCCCCATCTTCCTGGCCTAGTGGGGAGGGATACAGGAAAGTGGACTTGTGCTTCTCATTTTGAATCAGACAGATGACAGTCTCCAGGGGAATTCCTTTTGTTTGGAAAAAATGCTCTGCCATTTTCTTTTATCCCAGTTTCTTACATCCTCAGACTTCCTAAAAGACGAGACCACTGGGGTTCCCTGAAAAGCCAGCTAAGGCTAGGACATAAGATCAGCCCACAGCTCATTATGGTTCATAGACAATAAGGAGAAGGGACTTCACAATTACTCAGTGCTGAGTACCCACTCTGTGGTAGGAACACTCTGTACGTAATTACAATTATGCTTTCTTCTAACTTTATCACGTATGTATCATCTCTATTTTATAAGTAGGCACTAAGCAACCTCCCAAGATTGTACAGCTAGTAAATCTGAGTGAGGACATGAACTCAGATGGTCTACAAAACTTTCAGCACTTGTAGCCAGGCATGGTGGCTTATGCCTCTAATCCCAATACTTTGGGAGGCTGAGGTGGGAGGATTGCTTGAGCTTAGGAGTTAGGAGATCAGCTTGGGCCACATGGCAAAACCTCATCTGTATAAAAAATACAAAAGTTAGCTGTGTGAGGTGGCATGCATCTGTACTCCCAGCTACTTGGGAGGCTGAGGTAGGAGGATCACTTGAGTCTAGAAGACTGAAGTTGCAGTGAGCCATGATCATGCCACTGTACTCCAGCATGGGTGACAGAGCAAGGCCCTGCCTTAAAAAACAAACAAACAAAAAACCTTTTAGCATTTGAGAACTTCAGTGTGATCAAAGCAAATTAGCTTTATGAGGTGGGGGTTTCCTTTAGCTTCTATGTCAGGAAAATTGTGAACCTACAGGATTAACCTTTTGGCACCTTAGTACTGCAGGGAAATAGCTTTCAGAAGTACTGTTTGGGGGCCAGGCATGGTAGCTCATGCCTGTAATCCCAGCATTTTGGGAGGCCAAGATGAGTGGATCACCTGAGGTCAAGAGTTTGAGACCAGCCTGGGCAACATGTTGAAACCCTGTCTCTACTAAAAATACAAAAATTAGCCAGGTGTGGTGGCACACACCTGTAATCCCAGATAATTGGGAGGCTGAGGCATGAGAATTGCTTGAATCCAGGAGGCAGAGGTTGCAGTGGCTGAGATTGTGCCCTGCACTCCAGCCTGGGTGATAGAGTGAAACTGTCTTAAAAAAAAAAAAAAAAAAGACTGTTTGTGAACACTTGAGGCCTGTTTTCTTCCCTGGAGCTGATGTGATGCTGATGACAGTGAATGTTTTAAGAACTAGAGAAGCTGGTGGTTGTAAACATCCCTATAAACATTGGCTCAGAGATTGTTAATGTAAGTTTTTCTGGAGTAGTGAGGTAAGCCCCAAGCAGAAAAGCGCAGCAGTATGGTAAATGTGGGTGTTTTTTCCAATTTGTAAGACTTCAGCTGTATACCTTCTAAGGAAACTAGAAGCCAGATGAAAGTTATGCTCAGATGTGTAGCAGTTGTTCTTGCTTTGTGTGGCCATTTTATTCCCATTAAGTCTTGTGTCCTTTACTAAAGAAATGGGCAACTGATAGTAGCCATTCAGCAGCCCGCCTTGGCACTGTGACACTGTACACAGTTGTAGAGAGTTACATCCATTCAGAGGGAAACCACAGATCGGAGGAAAGGAAAGAGGTAACTATGTATGCAGGCCTGAAATTGTCCCCACATGTATAATAGACAAGCCAAGGTGAAATGTATAGCATACTAATATTCAATTTTTTAAATTAGAAAAACTATGCATCTCAAGGCATGGTGGCTCACTTCTGTAATCCCAGCACTTTGTGAGGCTGAGGTGAAAGGATCACTAGATTGTCTGAAGCCAGAAGTTTGAAACCAGCTTGGGCAACATAGCAAGACCTGGTCTCTGCAAAAAAAAAAAAAAAAAAAAAAGAAAAGAAAGAAAAAAAATTAGCAGGGCATGGTGGTATGTGCCTGTAGTTCTAGCTACTCAGGAGGCTGAGGCAAAAGGATCATCTGAGTCTGGGAGTTCAAGGCTGCAGTGAGCTATGATCACTCCACTGCACTCCAGCCTGGGCAACAAAGCAAGACCCTGTCTAAAGAATACAACAGCAGACCCCGCCCCCTCCCCAAACGCTATAAATCCATAGTTTTTATATATGTGTAGAATGTTTCTAGAAAATTATTCTAGTAACTGATAACTCGTTACCTCTGAAGAAGGGGGATGACCTGCAGTGGAAATGAGACTCACTTTTTATTGGGTGAAGCAGTGATTCCCAGTGTGTTCTGGGATTCCTGGGAGTCCTTGAGATCCTTTCAGGAGATCCACAGAGCGAAATTATTTTTAAAATAATACTGTTATTTTTATTTGCCTTCTCTCACGAGTGTATGGTGGAGTTTTCCAGAAGTTCAGTGACGTGTGCCATTGTAACAAATCCAGAAGCAGATATGATAATCCAACGATGCCTGGTCAAGCCAAATATTTAAGAGATTTAAAAAAAAGTAAAACAATGTCATTCTTCTTGTTTTGAAGATAAAATTATTTTTGTAACAAGTTTGAAGATAAAGTTATTTTTATAACAATCATTATTCAATCAAATTACCATTATTTACTGAGTTAATACACAACAAATTTTTTTTTTTTTTGAGATGGAGTTTCGCTCTTGTTACCCAGGCTGGAGTGCAATGGCGCGATCTCAGCTCACCGCAACCTCCGCCTCCTGGGTTCAGGCAATTCTCCTGCCTCAGCCTCCTGAGTAGCTGGGATTACAGGCACGCGCCACAATGCCCGGCTAATTTTTTGTATTTTTAGTAGAGACGGGGTTTCACCATGTTGACCAGGATGGTCTCGATCTCTTGACCTCGTGATCCACCCGCCTTGGCCTCCCAAAGTGCTGGGATTACAGGCTTGAGCCACCGTGCCCGGCCTAACAAATTTTAAATTCTCAGTTTTAAATTCTAACTGGGCAAGTATCAGTAGGTATAAACAACATCCCTCTGAGATCCTCTGGGATGCATCCAATTCCTTCAGTGCCTGGTGTGATTGGGAGGCTTCTGTTGCACAGTGCTGGCCAGGAGTGCCAAGGAGGAAAGACATATGAATGGAACAGAAGTCTGTAATAAAATATTGCTTTCTCCTTTTTCCCCCCCTCCATCAAGGAAGATCTACAAGTTGCCTGGGGTTCAGTGCTCTAGAAAGTTCCAAAGTTTGTGGCTTGAATTATTTTAAAGAAGCCGAAATAATTGAAGAGAAGCAGAGGCCAGCTGTTTTTGAGAATCCTGCTCCACAGAGAATGCTCTGCACCTGTTGATGTAAGTAGGTCTGGTCACTGAGGCTCTGTCACCACATGAGATTGGGAGTGGCAGCAGGAGTGGTGTGGCTCACCTTGAATCTGCCCCACTTATCCTGCCTGGTGGCACAGGGAAAGCTGAACACTTGGTTTCTGTGCCTAGAGCTGCTATGTGATGAGGAGACGATGTATTTGACTCTATGGGAAGTCTGATGTGGACTGTCAATTAACTCATTTTCACTTCCATTGATCTGGCTGTGACCAGCCCTAGATTAGAGGGCAGTTCTGGAGGTCCTGGCCTCAGTGTCTTCCTCAGGTTTGAGTGAGCCAGGGTATCTGGCCTCTTTCTGGCACTTCTCTGCCCTTACAGGAGCCACTGGAATCTCAGGGGTCCCTGGGTCAATCCATGTTTCCTAATGTTATAATTTGTTTTTGTTTTTAATAATTATTTTATAAGTTGCTTTCTTCTAGGAATAACTTGAGGTGATTTAGAGTAAAACAGTACTTAATGGAAGCACTACAATCAGGATAATAGGACAAGAGTTCTGTAATAATGTTTTGGGGGAATTAAATGTAAGAAAACCTAGCCCACAGATACTTATTGCAGATTCGTACAGCACTTAGCTGCGACTCAAGGCAAAAAGAGAAGCGTGCTATATTGCAGAACTTATGTTAGGAAACCATTCTTACATATCAAGGTGGTCTGCTGCAGGTGACTTTTGGTCTGAATGGGACTTCTCAGTTCATCCTTTGGCAGGCTCAAATCTCACCGACAGATCTAGAGCTGTAACAATTTCTAGATTGTGTCTGAGACCTTCCCAGCCTGGAGCTCCATATCTCCTTCCTGCCTGTGTCTCTGGCATTTATCACAGGGTCTGACACATGGATGCTCAGTAAGAGCCGTTAGATTCAACTGAGGCTTTACTGTATTCCTCACAGCTTCTGGAATGTGTGCTGAATGAATGAATGACTGTGTAAATAATATGAATGATTACTGGGCTAAGGGTGGTGCTAAAGTAGTGTTTTCTTAGATTCCCCAGAAGATGACTCCTCCCTGTCAAGACGCTCTTTGGATTATCCCCTCCTTTCTGTTTATTCTCTAGGGAACGCCTCGTTGCTCTTTAGCTTCCTTGTGGTAATAATTCACTTCATAATTTAATATCTTAGGTTTCCTTCTTCCCACAGATTGCCTTGAAATTTGCCTTTTCTTCCTCCCTCCCTTTCTTCCTCCCTCCCTCTTTACTCCCTCCCTTCCTACCTTATGATAGACTCTTGGTATGGGAGAGTTAGGAGGTCTTAACTTGAGCCTTCACAGTGTACATTTTAGAATGAATAATTCATTGCTATGCTTCACCACCAACCAGAAATTATTATAGGGTTTCTCTGTTACATGAGATTTCTCAAACATTATTTATCTATGATTTGTTCTGCTTTATCTTTCAGAAACTATCACTGTGGTCTTTTCTTCCTCCGCCACTGGATCTTTTTTTTTTTTTTTTTTTTTAAAGACAGGGTCTTGCTGTGTCACCCAGGCTGCAGTGTGGTAGTGCAGTCTTGGCTCACTGCAACCTCTGCCTCCAGGCTCAAGTGATCCTCCCACCTCAGCCTCCCAAGTAGCTGGAGGTATAGGCGCACACCACCACATCGTATTTTTTATAGAGATGGTGTCTCACTATGTTACCCAGGCTGGCCTTGAACTCCCGAGCTCAAGTAATCTTACCACCTCGGTCTCCCAAAGTGCTGGGATTATAGGCATGAGCCACCATGCCTGGCCACCAATCTTAAATAATGATTTCCATAAATTATGATTTCAATATTCAAGGCATGTGCTATATATAGCCTTGTCCTGTGAAGCCTGATTTCGGTGCCGTCTTCTACTCTCACCGTCATATTATCCCTGGAACTGTTTCAAATACCTTGGCTCCTCCAGGAAGAATCCTGGTCACCAATTCAGACTCATTCTCTTTCTGGGAATGATCAGACTGAGTATTTCAATCTGTTTAGAGATTTGCTAAGTTTCAGTGTTTCTTGTATTTCTTATGAATATTTCTTATTAATAATCAAACAATTCCGCATCCAATCTGGAGCACTAGTGAGGACAGGGGAAGTTATTAGCAGGTAATCTGGAACATGAGGCATACTCCGGATGTGTGGCCACCTGCTTTTCAAAGATCTTGCCTCTTTAGTGGGTACAGAGAGCAGAAGGGTAACAACAGCCTTTGGAGACTGAACTCCTGAATTCTGTTCAGTAGTCTGGGTCTAGGAAACTCTGATAGAGATTTTGTAGTGCTGAGTGTTTCTAACAAGCTGTTGGGGCCCGGTCCCCTAGTGGATGTTGAGTTCCCAGTAATCCAAGCACTTTGGAGGCCAAGGCAGGCGGATCACCTGAGGTCGGGAGTTCAAGACCAGCCTGACCAGACCAACATGGTGAAACCCCGTCTTAAAAAAAAAAAAAAAAAAAGAGTTCCCAGCAGGAGAAGTTAAAACCACCACAGCACCACGGCCAGGCCCGTGCTTATGAGATCCAGTGGTGGTGCCCCCAGTCTTCCTCCACCCTCTCGTTTCTCATTTCCCTTCTCCTCCCTACTCCCCAGTCTCCTCGCTTCTCTTTTCCATCCTCATTACCTCCGTCTCCCTTCCGCTCCCTCCTCCCTCTGTTTCCCTCCGGTTCTGTTTTCCCTTTCCATCACCTTTTTCTCCATTTTCTTCTCTCCGTTTGCCATTCACGCTGTCTTCCTTTCCTTCTCTCTTCTAAAATGGCTCTTCCAAAATCATTGAGGGGCAGCTCAAAGAGCAACTCTGCCAACATTAATTTCTCCTTGAAAGGGAAAAGCCTGCATTTCCAGTTATGGCTTCGTCTTCCTTCATTCGTTAGCAACTGTCTTTTTCGCCTAACAAGTGGCCTAGGAATGGTGTGTTTTTCTTAAGTCTCTGGTCAGAGGTTCTGGTTTCATATATTCTGCTGTGTACACTTTCCAGGGCATGAAGACAGTGCAAGCCGGGGCGTCGGAGGTGGGGGTGGCAGGGAGGAGGGTGATCTGGCTGTGACAGGAACACACCTGGAAATGTCTGCTTCTCTCAGAATGGATTGCAGCTGAAGCAAGCAAAACTCTGTGATCGTGTTGCTGCATAAACCTCAACCTCTGAAATCTCGCCTTTCTAAAATAACCATGGCTGTGCCAGGATTATTTTAGAAAGGCAAGATCAGGATCAGTGTTCAACTAACCAGAGAGTCTACTGTCAGTGAGTAGTTCTGTCAGTTCAACTAACCAGAGAGTCTATTGTGGGTATCCCTTCACCAGAGAGGGGGACAGCCTATGAGAAACTGAGGAAAGAAGCCCTTCAGGCCGCTCAGTCACTCAGGCCCATAGTCCCAACACTTTGGGGGGCTGAGGAAGGAGGATCGCTTGAGCCAGGTTGGAGACCAGCCTAAGCAACATGGCGAGACCTTGTCTGTATGAAAAAAAAAAAAATTAGCCAGGTGTGATGGTGTCTGGCTGTGGTTCCAGCTACTGGGGAGGCTGAGGCTGAAGAACTGCTTGAGCCTGGGAGGTTGAGATGGGGTAAGCCCTGTTCATACCATTGCACTGCAGCCAGAATGACAGAATGAGACCCTGTCTCATTTAAAAAAAAAAAAAAAAAAAAAAATTCTTCAAAGACGAATGGAGGGGAGGAGCCAAAGGCTGACCTAGACAATTCTAGGTGAACAGGGCTCCAGAAACATTCTAAAAAGCCTAAGCTGAGAGCTGGCTTCAGTAACATGAAGAAAGAACTGGGGAGGAGGCGGGCGCAGTCTAGAGAATCACATGCTCTTATTTGTTCATGGGATTCATGCATTATGGACAATATTTTTATTTACCAAAGAGGTGACAAAGTTTATTGAGCACCTGTGATGGGTAAGGGGCTCTGGAAGGAGTTTGAAGGGATACAGATATAAAGAAGACAAAATTCCAGCCTCAGTTTCTCATGGGCTAATAGGAAAGGAGGGGAACAAAAAAGAGTACTGCACTCGGGGAGGGAAGCGTGAGTCGGGGCCGTGGCAGGTGGCTGAAGGAAGGACAGAACACTTGTAGCTGGGATGTTCAAGGAACACATGCTTTGAACATGGAGGACGTGAAGCTTGAGCTAAGCCTTGGGGTTTAGGAAGGAATTTGATATGTAGAAGGAAAGATGTGGGTCATTATTGTTGGAGCTGACCTAGGCGACAAGGACCCAGAGGGATCTGGTGAGCAAGAACCGTGCTGGGAATGTGGACTCGAGGGAGGCGGGAAATGACGGTCTGTTTGGTGCGGAGGGCTGGGTTGAGGAGTGGTGAATGGTAACACGGGAAAGGAGGACTCTTGCCAGACTGTGGAGAGCCCGGACTGCTGGCTGGGCTAAGACATCTGGGCACCGTTTTAGGGATTCAGTGTGTGTGTTCTGTGTGTTCTAAGGGAAGGAAGACTTCACTGTTAGAGATGCTCATTTCTGATGTCCCTCTTGCTGAGTGTGACTGCCGTCCTGGATCAGGTTAAAGGTGTCATGACAATAAATCATTTAGAAAATATACGAATATATATGCATGAGACACTTCGAGCAAGCATTTTCTAAGGTCCCAATTTCTTGTTTTTGCTTTGATTGTTGTAACTTTTTTTTTTTGAGACAGAGTTTCGCTCTTGTTACCCAGGCTGGAGTGCAATGGCGCGATCTCGGCTCACCGCAACCTCTGCCTCCTGGGTTCAGGCAATTCTCCTGCCTCAGCCTTCCGAGTAGCTGGGATTACAGGCATGCGCCACCATGCCCAGCTAGTTTTTGTATTTTTTTTAGTAGAGACGGGGTTTCACCATGTTGACCAGGATGGTCTCGATCTCATGATCTCGTGATCCACCCGCCTCGGCCTCCCAAAGTGCTGGGATTATAGGCGTGAGCCACCGCGCCCGGCTGATTGTTGTAACTTCTAAGAGTAGATTGAAGGGTTAGCCACAAATTCTATTTCAGAGCAGATTTGAGCTGCTAGGTAGAATCTTATTTTCTTTGTTTCAATTCTCATTTCTTTGTAATTCTTCATATCATATTACCTATTTTAGCCCCAAATTGTGGGCTGCAGGAACAATGTTGTTACGTATTTCTGGCTAGCAGTGTTCACTGAATTGCCTCCTGAGCCTGAACCTGCTCAAACTTTCTGCTTTTTAGGACACAGAACTCCTGGTTTCTCCTTTTATTATGGATCAGAGGATTCTGGAAGTCTTCTTTCTAGATTTTCATAGCATGTTTCAGGATTTCTCATTGGTATCTAATGGTCTTATAAGAGACATCGAGTTTTTTGTTTTTCACACTCAAAAGACCATGATCCCCTCTAGGTAAGGTCTGAGTCTCTGTCAAATATTTTTGCTTTTGTGTAACATTTAGCATAGACTTAATTAGGCATTATTTTTTGGGGTGGTAGAGAAGGTAGGTGGTGCTGGGTGGTTGGGACCCCCCTGCACTTATGTTCTGCTTCGGTATTGAGTCTCATAGAGAATGGTCTAAAATAGATCATTGCTATCTGAAATATCATCTACTGAGAGCATTGACATCATCAAAGAGCTTGTTAAAAATGCAGGATCGAAAACCTCAGATTAAATTAGAATCTTAATTTGATTGGCCTTTGAGACTAGCTGGTCTCCAGATGTCATGTATACATGTCACCTAGGGGTCATGTTAAATGCAGGTTCTGATACTCAGTTACTTAGGTAATGATAAAACAACCTTGAGGTTCCCTCGCATCAAAGCAACTTCCTTTCTCGAGGTGTCACTGGACACCTTCCCTCCTCAGAGTGACGCTCCTGCACAGAGCAAATGGTTTATGACAGGGTTTGAAAAACTGTAGCCGCTGGTGAAATCCAGCCTGCCACCTCTTTTTGTAACTAAAGTTTTATTAGATCACAGTGATGCTCATGTATTTACATATTGTTTATGGCTTCTTTTGTGCTGTATTGACTGAACTGAATAGTTGTAAAAGAGACTGTATGACTCACAAAGCCAAAAATATTTACTATCTGGGACTTTATAGAAAACAGTTTACTGACCCTAACACATGTGTGTGACCCTAAATATTTCCTTAGAGGAATGGAAATAGCTATGCTGTCTTGCCCCAGGGGCAAACTTTGCAAGCCCCTCTGAATCCATTGCTATTCATAGAGAAGCTGAACCATAAACCATAATTCCCAAGTAACCTGGAAAGGGTCTTGAGCCTAAAATTCATCTGGATAATGGTACCACAGAGCCTGTGACTTTCCAAAACCCATTTAATATGTCCCTCCTCAAAGCAATGGTTGTAATTTAATGGAATTTTATTGAACCGACTCCCTCCTCCACAAATTGATTTCATTAACTGTTCAACACAAGTTTGACTTTCCCCAAGACTTGGAATCAAAAGAAAGTTCTGAGTAAAAATATATTTGGGACTAAGGAAATAAAAAGACTTGTACAAGTTGGTTGTAACACACATTTTACTCCTAAAAAGGTAGCGTTGGTTTCGGCCCCCTTCTGAGCTATTCACTGGGCAGACTGTGTGGGCTCAGAGTCCTTGTTTTAATTCCCTTGGAGAATCCCACCACCTGTCTCTTATTTGGGTTTTTGAATTGTGAAATGATGGCACACACAAGCTCCAAGAATAGCTGCGTGTGTATGCCAAGTGTACACAGACAGAAGGCAGAGACTTAGGCCAAGGATCAGGAAATACAGAAGAGAAGCTGGCATGGAGGCATCTGCTCCGCACACACAGTCAAGCCGGAGGTTGTGGGAGGAGGGAGGTGCGGCCCGTGTCAGCACTCGAGGATGTGGGTACTCTGCTCTGCAAGTCTTGGAGGTCTTGGTTCTCTTTCCAGAACCAAATTTCAGAGGAGGTGGGTGTAGGAGAAGTGAGATTCTTTTTCCTCATCCAGAGTTATCTGGAGCCAAAGAGGTTTAGGGTGAGACTCTGTGGGAATCTTTGTTGTAGCTCTGGAAGCTTTATTCTTACTTAGTTCCTTTTCCCTTTGTCTGCATAGCCCAGGACACTGCAAGGGTTTGTGAAGAGGCGGGGTAGACATGAGTGGAGAGTCTTCTCCTTAATTCCAGAGTCTACTTTGGCTTCAACCAGTTGTTGAAACTCCTCATTCAAGTTCCTGTCCGGGTGACATAACCACCCCAGCTACCTTCCCTGAATCTGCAGGTTGGGTTGGACATTTTCTTCCCTGCTTTTGCAGCAACTTGCACACCGTCTGTTCTCATACTGCACTATGTGGAAATTATCCACTGGGAGTCTGTCTCTCTCTCCAGATTGTAAAGTCATTGATAGAAAAGAGCTTCATCTCATATACTTTTTTTGCCCTTAGTACCTGACATATATAAGAAATTAGACATATGTTTATTGCACTGAAAAGAACCTAGTTTTGTGTGGCTTAATTTCCCTAAAGCGTGGGTTTCTCATCTGTAAAATGAAGGTGATAAAAGCATATCATGTGATTTTTTTTGTGTGTGTGTGTGTGAAGATTAAATTAGATAATGTTTGGATGAGTGTTTTATAAATATGAAGTGTTTGGAAATACTATTATGGTTGTTCTAATATCTGGATTGATTGGGATTCCATAGAAGCAAGTAGAAGGGAATCAAGAAGATATGTGGAGATGTCCTAGTCGACTTTTTCTAAATGGAATGACTGAACGAGGGGGCTCCGGAGACTTCAGCTTCTGAGGCACAGTTTGGGTGTGTGGGGTTGATATCTGCTCACAACAGTGGGGAGATGTTTTATTAATTTCTTTCTTTATTCACCCTATATACAACTAAGAAAATGAATAAGTAATAACTGGATTTCAATGGACATTGCAAAACCAAAGTGTTCTGTCTCTCAAATCTCCCAGTATCCCTGGCCTGTATGTGTCTTGTCTTGAGAACTTGAATAATGGAACCATTAGATCAAAAACATAGACTGGGGAAAAGAGAGTGAATTGAGTTTGAAAAATATTGAGTGTGACATCTGTCAGTCAAATATGCAGGATTGAATCATTTCACTTTTCATGTGTCTGTTTTAGCTCCCAAACTAGACATAGAGCTCATTGTACAGATTGCACAGTGCTTAATGCTCTGGCTACCCATTAAAAAACCTACAGAGCTTGCTAAAAGAGGTTTCCTATCTCATGTCAACTCAATAAATAAATATTTATGGATTCATTACAAAATATTGGATCTTCTTTCCCATGTAGGTAACAAAGAACTGCTGCAGATGTTTAAGCAGAGCTGTAAAATTATATGGATTTTGCTGTAAGAAACTTGATCTTGCTGCAATGTATAGAAAAGATTAGAAGGGAAAGAAGTTGGGGGTGGAGAGGCTTGTTAGGGGGGCCAGCATGAGAGCGGGTGGGCGGTGAAGGAACCTGAGGCAGAACCATGGCAAGCAGGATACAGTGGAGGGGACTTGACTACACAAGAGGCCAGTGACTCAGCTTTCTCCATAGTATTAGTCCTAGAGAAGTCTCCCTGCTCTGGGAAGAGCAATGTCCAGCCTCATGTGACTTTGGAATAAAAGCCAATGATTGCATCCAAGGGAAGATAATGAGAAACACACAGGCCATGAAAATCAGGAAAGCACCATTAATGTTTTTGTTTCCAAACTTTACTTTGCAAAGTCTCAGACAAGGGTGCAGAAGCCTCAGCATGTGAACTTGAGGCCTGTACTCAGAAATGCAAAATGGAAACCCCCTAATAAATCAGAGAACTGAAAATATCCAAGAGTCTGAGAGGCTGGGGGAGGACAGGAGTGAGAAAAAGAAGGGGGCTGTAGTACTGATCAGAAGACAGAAGAAGGCAGCAGGGCAAAACTCGGGGAAGGGCTGAGTAGATATTCAGTTTAATCTGGACTTTTATTTCACTGCAAACTAATTTTATGAATTTTTTGGCCCAAATATTAAATATTTATTAATTAAATGAGATATTAAAACAGGAGAAGCTACTTTCATTCAATAAAAATTCTAGTAATTCTTCCTAACCCCAGAATTGTATGTTTTTTAACTATTAAATAATCAGAAATAGAAACCAATTAGATGAGATAGATGATTGACCTTAAAAATTTTCCATAATATTTGACTTAGGAATTTTAGTTTTATGAATGTACTCTAAGGAAAATCCTGAAAAGGAAAAAATCTATACACAAAGATTACATACAAATTTATTATAGAATTATGTACTAAAAAACCCCTAAATGTCCAGGCTTGAGTATATGGTTAAGTATATAAGTTATGAGCCTTTGAAATAATGGATTTTGAGAGTTTTAGATAACACGAGAAGGTATTTATGGTATTATGTTAAATCAAGATGGATTTCACAATGTTATATAGATATATGCAATCAGTGATGTAAAAGTTTATAGAAAAAAACTCCAATGAAAATATACCAAAATGTTAACTATGATTGCTTTTAGATAAGGAGATTATGGAGGCATTTTTGTTTCCTTATGCAACTGAAAGTTCATAAATGAGCATGCATTACTTTTTTTAATCAGAAAGAAGTTACATAATTTTTAAAAGGGAAGACATTGTAAAGGAATATTTATTGAGAGAATACATGAAAAATCTAGGTAATTTCCTTATTTCCCTAAGGAGATTATGGAGGCATTTTTGTTTCCTTATGCAACTGAAAGTTCATAAATGAGCATGCATTACTTTTTTTAATCAGAAAAAAAAGTTACATAATTTTTAAAAGGGAAGACATTGTAAAGGAATATTTATTGAGAGAATACATGAAAAATCTAGGTAATTTCCTTATTTCCTTGGGATTCTGAGAATTTTTCATTCTCAGGAATATCTTTCCTTGCTCCTAGTTAAATTATTTTCATATGTTAGTCTTGTTCCTAGGGATAAAAAATAGTAAGTTTTCTATTTGAGCTCTGCTGGAACTTATGGAGTAGTTCTCTGTTACCTAGACAGAAAACAAGGTCTTAACTCCTTGGTCTGATATTCGAGGTCTTTCAGAGTTAAATCCCAATTATCTTCTCACAGTTTCCCATGTGTATTTTCTACACAAATCAAAAGCCTTTTCAGACTTCCTATTTCTTATATATGTCTATAACTTCCCCTTTCTGAACCTCTCTGTTTACAGAGCATGCATTAAACATCATAAAATGGACTGGCAGCCTCTTTTAACGTAAGCTGTTTGGTACTGCTGTGTGATTTTGGCAAGGCAGTTAGTTCACCCTCTAGATCTCAGATGGAGCACTCTCTAGGTCTCAGAAGGAAACAAGGGACTGTGGAGTAGGTGGTTGCCAAGGATCCTTGCAGCGCTACAGCTGGGTGAACCTTGCCCCCTCAGGGCCCTAGGTGTGCTCATTCATCTGCCTGCGCCTTAGGTTCCCACTGTGTGTTAAGTGGCCCCTGCCTGCCTCAGTGTTAAATTTGATCCTTCCTAGCTCATGTCCTATTTCCTTTATAATGCTGTCCTCAGTGATTCTGATGAACAGGGACTTGCATGTATGATTTTTTTTTTTTTTTTTTTTTTTTTTTTTTTTTTTTTGCCACTCATACATGCTGCCTTTTATCAAAACTATGGCACCTGCAAAGATATAACAGATAATATAAATTGAATTAAAGAGTCAACTCCATGGGAAGAAAAAAACCTACTTAAGTGAGCTGTAGAGATAAAGGTTCACACTTCCCTAAATCCTTTGTTTATGGTCTGTTAATCAATAAAGTCCAATCTGTGATCCCCAGATACATAAGGGGAGAAGGATATATAGACTATTTAGGACATTTCTGAAAATTCTCAGGAAAATCACGTACAGGCCCACAGTAAGTCTCTTTTTCTTTATTTTGAGTCAGAGGATTTCTTTTTTTCATTTTTAGCCAGTTTAAACTTCATCTCTTGAATAACTCCTAACATGACCAGAGCCTTTTTCTTCCTTCAAATTCCTACAAATATATTGCTCCTCTTTTTTCTTTTCACCACCCTTATGTCCATGTTGGACAAAAACCATGAAGAAGGTTAAGAAACTGTGTACCAAAATAGCAAGAGCATCTCTGCCATGTTCCAGCACAAAGGGCACTGTTAGAAGGGGGTGATCAGAGTCGTTATCTCGCTCAACCTCACAGGAGAAACCAGGGCAGATGGACAGTTCCCAATTGTTTATTCTCGTCTGTCTCTCTCTCTCTCTCTCCCTCTCTCTCAGTCTGTCTGTCTGTCTCTCTCTCTCTCTCTCTCATTCTTTTTCCTTCTGTTTTTTATTAGCAGCACAAAAGATTTTGAAGTGCTTAAGGGCAGAAAGCTTGCCTCGTTCATCTTTGCAGCTCTTTCTGGGACCAAGTGCGGTGCTAAGCACAGGGTAGACATTCAGTAAGTATTTGTGGAATGAATGAATGAACAAATGAAGGACAGGCGTAGCTTTGATGGCAATGGGTCAGTGTGAACTCCGGAAAGAGTACGAAGAGTTAGAGTCAAAGTGGATGATGGATCATTGCTCTGATTTACTAGTTACGGAATCTTGAGCAAACCCCTTTATCACTGTGGGATTAGTTTCCCCAGCTGCTGAAAAAAATGTGTGTAGGGGAAAGGGGGAGGCTTAGTGATTAAAAATGTGTACCATATGGAGCATGTGTGTAAAATCATCTGGCACGTGGTTGCAGCTGAAAAGCTGGCATTCATATAGCATTTTATTTTTCCTGCATTGAAAAAAAATTAAAAACCTGAAAATCCCTAAGGTATACTAACCTCAAATCTCACCACTTAAGAATTATATAAAATAAGAAGTAAAATTTCCCTTCCCAGTTAACACTTCTAATCCCCCAGAGATAATTATTTTTCTTAACATTTAGGTTTGATGTTTATCCTTCTAAACATTTTTTCCAAAGTTTCACAAATACAGATGTTTTTATAATTATTTAGGATGTATGCAATACATATATTTTTCTAATTATTTAGGATATATATATATATCTCCATGCAACTTTGGATGGCTATATATATATATATATATGAACACATCATTTTCAAAATGGAACTATTCATATCTGTTTATCTGTTGATCATCTATCTATCTCCAAGTCAGTTATTTCTGAATGATGGCAGAATCATTTGTTGTTTGAGCATACCATTTTTGCTGCCAGTCCCCCAGTTCCAGTGATTTGTGATTACAAACAATAATTCAAGGATCCTCTGTGTACATCTGTATTTGTAAGCTTTTGTACAGTACCTACTTTAGTAACAAGGCACTTGAACACTTGTTATTCTCTTGACTCATAACCACCACAAGAAAAAAGATCATTATTCTTTGTTACAGATGAAGAAAAGGGAGGGCTAAAGGGAGCAAGTGGCTTGGCCAGAGACCCCACAGATAGACTATGGCAGAGCCTGTGTTTCCCAGTGGCTTGAATTCTTGTCCAGAGCTCCTTCGGTCACACTGCAATAAAGCACAAGTCAACAGGGAACCTTTACAACCATGCACAGAAGGGTGGATCAGGGAGCGGGCAGTCTCATTAAATTGTAGAAAAGAACAAACACACGTACACAAACAAACTCAGGGCTAAATACATTTAAAGGACATTATTTGGAAGAAATGCACTGGTGGTGAGGGAGGGAGCAGCGTAAGATGAGCTGTCCTTTACCTAGTTACCATCTTTTATGCAACGTTCTCAATATGATATCTAAATGATTAGGATGACTTAGATTGCATAAATGTGGCAGGAGAATGACCAAAGACACCCCTGCAACCCCAACAATGACACTATCCCTCTCCCTGAAGGGAAGTGTCTAGGGAAGATCTGTCAGCATCTGGTTAGAATTGGCCTTAATTGACATCTTCTTCAATTATCTGCAGGAAATATTAGCTGTTATTAAAATTTGCAGATGCAGTCAATTGTCAGAGTCACTGGGGACTGAGAATTATTACTCAGAGCGAGTGTGAGAGAGAGGCTGGCAGGAAAGAGAACAATTCAGCCTGGAAAAATGCAAACTAATGAATAAAGTGGGGCAGGGGAGAGGGGAAGAAGGTGGAGGGATAATTAGGGTGAGGTAGTGAAGCACTCCCCTGGGGTACAAACTTTAAGGGGATACCAAAAACTCAGCTATCGAGATAAATAAAGTTTTATTTCAACATTAAAAAAATCAAAGTGGTAAATGACAGCCTGTGGCCCAGCAACCTGTTTGTAAATACAGTTTTATTGGAAAGCCACTGGAAGTGAAGGTGCCAAGGCAAGGGAGATCCAGGCTAATTTTTTGATGTGAAAACGCTGTTAAGCTTGTTGGACACATGAGACCTTCACTTGTGATTGATGGTAAAAATACTTACAAAGAAAAGGAAAAATGGATTTGACTGCTTTTATGGGTTTCCTGGGGCTACTGCAAGAAGTGATCACAAACTGGGTGGCTTAGGACAACAGAAATTTATTGTCTCATAGTTCTGGAGACTGGAAGTCTAAGATCAAGGTGTCATCAGGGCTGGTTCCCTCTGAAGGTTCTAGAGAAGCATCTTTCTTTGATATCTAATTTTTGACGGCTCTTACAATCCCTTCAGTCTCTGCCTTGGTGGTTATAGCCCTCTTCCTTGTGATGTCTCTCTGTCTCTGTGTCCAAATCTTTTTCTCCTTTCTCTTAGATCTTAGTCATTTGGTGATATCCTAATCCAGATAACCTAATTTTAACTTGATAACATCTTCAAAGACCCTATTTTCAAATAAGGTTACATTCCTAAGGTTACCTATGAATATAACCTTAACTCTATGGTTCCTTATTTGGAAATAGGGTCTTTCTCGGACATGATTCAACCTACCATGTTGTTAAAGACGTCTTTCTTGGACACAAATCAACCTACCATGCTATTAAACAGGTGAAGCTGGGGAGACATTTGACTTAGGTGCAGCAGAACTATTATCCATTCACAGGTATCTGGCAGTGGAGTCAGGGGCAGACTCCTGATATATTTCAATACCTGAGAAAATATTTAAGGAAATGCACTTTAGTTCCTTTGGGAAAAGGATTTAGTAATTACTATAGTTTCAAAGTAATATGTAAAGCAGTTAATATATAACATATTTTGAGATAGCTGCCACAATTTTAATGAGATATGAAAATACTATTCACTTCTACTAAATGCATAAAATGAAATAATAACAAAAGGAATATAAAATTTAGTAAAAATATTTGCAGTCACTATTATTTGCAGGTTTGAAATCAGAACTACCCTTAAACATCCTGCACGTATTTGTCACCATGTGACGTTAGCAAAGATTATAATATTTGAATATTTAGCATGATCTAGTTCTGCCTGATGTTTTCAATGCCTGGCTGAGAATATAGATCTTTTTAATGAAAACAGACTTTTAATATAGATCTTTTTATTTTCAGTCTCACTTTGGAATCCATATCCCAAGTGTTGGGACATCAGGTGTGTCAGATGTGCTGGCACAAGTGAGAGGCACTATGCCGAACTCATTTTCTTCTTCTTCAGGGAAATCTCAGCTCTGCTTCTTTTTTTGGAGACAGTCTCACTCTGTCCTCTAGGCTGGAGTGCAGTGGTGCATCCCTGCCTCCCAGGTTCAAGTGATTCTCATGCCTCACCCTCCTGAGTAGTTGTGATTACAGGAGCCTGCCACCATGTCTGGCTAATTTTTGTATTTTTAGTAGAGATGGGGTTTTACCGTGTTGGCCAGGCTGGTCTCGAACTCCTGACCACAGGTGATTTGCCCACCTCAGCCTCCCAAAGTACTGGGATTATAGGTGTGAGCCATGGTGCTCAGCACAGCTTTGCTTTTTCCTTTGCAATTGATTGAATCAGGCCTGTTTAGTATCTAGGATAATCTTCCTCACGTAAAGTCAACCCATGATGGATTTTAATCAATCTACAGAACACCTTCCCAGCAACACCTAGATCAGTATTTGAGTAACTGGGGTCTATAGCCTAGCCAAGCTGACAGATCAGAAGAGCCATGATCACAACGATTAAAGGAGCTGTTGCACTCTAGTTTCCTCTTGGGCATTAATAATTTAGCGAATATAAACCCAGATACTTTGGATAAGGCAACTGAATTCAGCATTGTGGATGCCTCTGATTTCAGTTGCTTTAACCAAGTGCAAACCCCTGGTGCTTCTGTTGTCTGTTGACAGCCAGAGGCTCATGTGATCTGGAAGGATAAGTGGCCTCTCTCTGATTTGCCAGGAGCAAGTGGTTATGTTAGCTGAGGAGCCAGAACACTAATTTCAGTGATTTGACTCTGGTACTAGTGGTGTGAGGCCAGAGGGTGGGATGCTGCTTTTTCCTTTGGCCCTGGTAAACATTTTCTGCTTGTTATGGTGGTTGAAATGCTGTATTTAATCTTTTCTTCATGTGCCAGGAGGTTCACAGTAAATGAGGGGTGTGGTCTGCGGGGGGAAAAGTGGCTGTGGCTTGGCCTCTCTGTACCTTGTTGGCACATACACACACACACACACACACACACACACACACACACACACACACACACACACATTCTGTAACATGTGAGTGTATCATGTGGGCACTCATCACTGAGCTGTGAGGGCTGCCCCTGAGAAGCTGGGGGCATTGGTCGGGAGAGGAGAAGGCTGTGGGGTACAGTAGAAATGGCACTAGCTTGGGAATGCATCCCTACTGCCAACTTCTCATCAGCTCAGTTCCTCCCGTCCTCTACTCACTCCTTCATTGCCCAGGACGTATTTATTTAATGCCAGGCTAAGCACAAGGCTTCCAGGATTCAACAGGGAACAAGACAGATGGCTACCTTTGTCCTTTCAGAGCTGATTGTTGAGCAATTTTAATAAATAGCAGTGATCATATTGTTAGCATTTCCTGAGGGTTAGCATGTCCCAAGAGTGTGAGTTATGATAGAGGAAGAGCGGGTTAGTCTAGGTGAAGGCTGGGAAGCCTCTGGGAGGTGGTGACTAATAACTACTGTGCTGCCTTTTTTACATTGGAGTCATGTCCTTTTGGTGACCCCTCTTTCCTTCTCCTCTGTGTTCTCTCCCTGGGCTTGTCAGGCTGCCCTGGCTTGGGTTCTCTCTTTACAGTCTCCTTTCCAACTAGCCTCTCTAGCACGATCAATCAAGCTCTTGTCTGGAATCTCTAGCTGCCTGATGGACACTTCCTTGTGGAAGCACTCAGACATCTCGAAGACATAACATCTGTGAAGAACTCAACTCTTCCATTATATTCTTCCTTCCCTTTCCTGTCTCTGATAATGTTTTCACGATTCATTTTGTCATTTAGGTAAAAAACACAGTCATCTCTCACCTGCCTTACCTATCACACCTACCAGTCACTCAGATACCCTGTCTATTCCCATGATGTCTCTCATTCTCCTTCCGTTAACTTGTCACTCTCAATGTTCAGACTGTCTTGGCCACTTTTCTGGGAAATTGCTATAGTTTTATGCTTGCTGTTTTCCTTGAACTTTAGATCATTCTCTTTAGAGCTGCCAGAGCACATACTCTTGATACGCCTTCTTTTGTCACTCTGTTGCTCAAAAGCCTTCAGTGGGCCACTGCTAGGCTCTGCAGCTAGGTGCTCGTGTAAACCTGGCTCCATCACTTACCAGCTGAGTAACTGGCAAATTATTAACCATTCTGTGCTTTCGTTATTTCATCTATAAAACAACTGTGTCTATCTCATAGAGGTGCGATGGGGCTTAAATGAGTCAACACATAAGCAGTGCTAATAAAAAATGTTTGACTGAATTTCAGCATTCCACATCTTCACATTTTCCCTCTTGCACCTTGACTTTTTGCTTTTCTAACTTTTTTTTTTTTTTTTTTTTTTTTTTCTTGAGACAGAGTCTTGCTCTGTCGCCAAGCTGGAGTGCAGTGATGTGATCACGGGTCAATATAACCTCCACCTCCCAGGTTCAAGTGATTCTCCTGCCCCTCACCCGGCTAATTTTTGTATTTTTAGTAGAGACGGAGTTTCACCATGTAGGCCAGGATGGTCTTGATCTCCTGACCTCGTGATCTGCCCGCCTTGGCCTCCCAAAGTGCTAGGATTACAGGTGTGAGCCACTAGTTCTGAACTGTTTTTTGTACAGTAGTGCACAAATTAGTGCCCGGACCTACACAGACTACATCGTACATGATGTATTTGTCTTTCTTCACACTCTTTTAAAAACTGTATGTTATATATGTACACACATGCGTATTTATACTAAACTTAGGTATATGAATATACGTATATACATATAGATTGATGTATACTTTACTGTTTCTTAATTAACTGACCCAGTGTTTTGATGGTACTTCTAAATAAAAATCTCCACTCATCATGTTGTGGTAAAAGATTAATTTTTGAAAACTGTCCAGAGAACAGCTTTCCATCACATTAGTCACGAGATACAGTTTTGGTTTTTTCAATGTACTGGTGGCCATTCTCATGAGTGTGGGCTGTGCTGACTGGGCTTAGTGAAAGTTACCAGTGGGCACGTTCTCAGGGCCTCTCTGTCCCCGTGAAGCATCCCCACTCAGAGACATGGGAAACCTGTGAGATGAGCTCATGCAGATGATTTCTGTGATGAAAATAGCAATGTGAGATAGTGCCAGGAACTTCAGGTTCACAGAGTATAATTAAGATTTTTCCTGAATCATTGCACACTGTAATTTCATTATGTATATTCTTTAATTATGGACTCTAATTGCCCATTTTAGTTCTGTAATTAGACATGAAGACATTAATTTTGTAGATATAACAGTCAGTTCAAATGTACTTCCAAATTCTTTCCTCTACCCTACCTTTCAAGAAAAATTAATACATCATTAAAAAGTTTGTGCACAGAAAGAGCCTCTTAGAGGGAATCTTTTGGGAGCCGGTTGGTGTTCGCAGAGGTGGGGTCCCGGTTCTGGAAGGATAGAGGAACATCTCCCTGTTTTATTCCCCATAAACTGCGTTGCTTTATGTCAGATAGACCCTGCCGAGTCCAGTGCAGGGAAGAGCTCCATTAATTCACATGAGACCAATTTCTCTTAATCGTAAATTTTAAGGTAAAATCAGTATTTAATGAGTCATGGGAGAGGAATGAACTAATGTTAGGGCAACTCTGGCTTTTTATTTCTCTTGTGTCCTATTAAAGGATGAGAAGATGAAGCATTTTAGGCTCATGGGGTTTGAATTTTTCATTTGTGTTTATTATCTGTCATAGTGTGTGTGTGTGTGTGTGTGTGAGAGAGAGAGAGAGAGAGAGAGAGAGAGCGAGCAAGAGAGAGCTAGAATTTGTTTTGTAAGAGCTCTCAATGATCCAGATCTCCATTTTTCCTTCACCTATAGCACTTTAGTTAAAACAAAACAAAAAAACAGACGAGTTCCAGCGTTTTCCCCCGTGGACCATGCTATGTCCATTTCAGCTGATATATTTTACATGTGTATCTATTTGCTTCCGCTTCTAAATCCAAGCAAAAAAAGTCAGTGTGGCAGAGTTGAAAGAGCCTTAGTAAGGCCCCTTTTTCTTTTCTTTTTACATGTATTCTCTCTCTAGGTGATTTCTCTAGTGTCATGCTTTAAAGGCCATTTACACATTTTTTTTCCCTCCAGTTTATATCTCTAGCTCAGGCCTCCTCTCTAGCTCAAGATTAGATAACAATCAGAATGCTTATTTCTACTTGGATGATTCATAGATAATTTAAGCTTTCTGTGAAAGCTAGATTTACTTTTTCTCCAAATGTATCACTTTTCTATTCTTCTCAAACTCAGTAAGTGGCAAAACCATCCATTCAGGTATTCAAGCCGAGTCATCCTTGATTATTTTTTCGACATATGAGCCGTCAGCAAGGCTTGTTTCACTATCCGGAACCTATCTTCAATCTGTCTGTCTCGTTCTCCCTCCATTCAGGCTGCCGTCCCAATGCATCGTGTTCAGTAAAGCAAAAGGGATGGTCTGCTCTCACCAAAAGCAGTTGCGCTCTCTTAATTCCCTATTGGATTATCTAGCACTTAACATTATACCCGGTTATGTTTGGTACTCAATAATATACACTGAAGAATGAATGAGTGAGTGAGTGAATGAATGAATGAATGAATAAATGAATGAATAACAGAAACCACCTCCTAGAACTTAATCATACAGAGCAGGATTAACGTGCTTTCATAAGTAACCAGTGAACAGGGTAAGGTGTGACATTAACTTTTGGTGAGAGCAGCTCACCCCTTTTGCTCTACTGTTTCACCAACAATCTCTGTTTTATTTTTACTTTTGGACACACAATTTAGTCAGAAGTTTGCACCTGAGTCTTACTTCTGACACCTACTAGTATACAGATCATCTGGTGCAGAGATTCTTTATTGTTTGCTACAATGTTGGAAAACCACATATAGAGTTTCCTCTCTAGGACCACACACTGGGAGGGATAAAAATGACTCAACTAAATTTTCATGATTGAGATAAGAGGAGAAACATTCGCCAGGTGTGGCAGTGGGCGCCTCTAATTTCAGCGACGCAGGAGGCTGAGGCAGAAGAATCGCTTGGACCTGGGAGGCGGAGGTGGCAGTCAGCTGAGATCGCGCTATTGCATTCCCGCCTGGCCAACAAGAGCGAAACTCCATCTCAAAAAACAAACAAACAAATAAATAATAAATAGAGGAGAAACATTGCTTCACTCGGCAAGCGCTTCCTAAGAGAGTCCCATCGTCCAGGGATGATGCTGGATGGTGGAGATGTGGAATATTGTAGAGGTTACAGGGTGGCAGGGATGGGGTCACACACATAAGCCGATGAGTAGAAGAAAGGGGTGCTGGCGCCAGCAACCACAGGGCAAAGGCAACTGCAGAGGACATGTGCTCAATTCTGTGAGGGGACGATGATGTCATTGGTGATGGCAAGTCTACCAATCAAGAAAAAACAGGTGAGCAAAGGCCTGTAGCCTGGAGGTGGCTTGGGGCTTCCAAGGAACGACACTTAATTAGACCTGCTAAAGCATGTGTTTCAAAGAGAATGTACCTGGCTCAAAGACTTGCACATAGGAGGCACTTAGCCAATATCTGCTTAATAAGTGGATGAATGAACGTAAGTGGCAGAAAGAAGGCTGAGATGCTGGGACAGGCGAGGTCATGGGAGGCATCGTGCCTCATGCTAGGATCAGTAATGGGAAGTAGAGAAGTGGTCAGTGAGGTTTTATTTAAGCAGGAAAGAGACCTTATCAGGTTGAGTTTTAGAAAAATCCCTGTGGCTGCAGACAAGAGGATGGTTTGGTGGGGATGAGACTGAAGTCATGAGCACAGACAGGAAGGGTGACTGAACATTTAGAGAGAGCTGAAAGTGCGGACAGGAAGGTGTTCAGAGATTGGTGCAGTTCAGAGAGAAGTCCTGGGCCTGGCCTGGCAGTGTAGACAGCCAGAGACAGACAAGTAGTGGAATGTCGCACTCTAGTAACTGACTGGAATGTGTGAGTGAGCATGATTAAGTCAAATGTGTGTGTGTGCATGTGCAAGCTGAAATGTGTGTGTGTTTATAGGCAAGTGAGTAGAAAACTATGTGTGCGCTTAAGTTGGAACGTACATGTGCGTGTGTACAGGCGTTTTGAAGTGTGCATGTGTGTGTGTGTGTTGGAATGCAGTGTGTGTCAGTGCATTGGAACACGTGTATGTTTGCATGAGTGCAAGCAGGCAGTCAAGAATGGTGTCTAACACCTTTTTGGCCTAAAGGCTCATAAGACTTCTGCCTTATTCCTGGTCACATGCTCCGAGTCACAAGCAGAAATGGGCGGAACAGCTCGGCCTTGTAATTCCAGCCTGACTCACACTAAGCTGTTTCCAACCAAGTGAATTAATTGCTCCCTCCTTATGCCGACACAGCACTTTCCTCTACAACACTTGTCACACCACTGTTGTTATTAGCTTATATAATACCTTCCCCACTGCTAGGCTGTGAAATCCTGAAGGAGGAGAAAATCTGTCACAAATCATTTATCTCCGGAGTTTAGCTCATTCAGGCACATACTAAATTCTCAGCTAATGTCTGTTGAATGAACTAAAAGAATAGGTAGGCTTTTAGAGCTTATTAAGCTATAGACTCCAAAGCAAAAGCTCATTATTGCCTCTTACACTTTCTGGAAACAACAGCAACAATAGTTACTATTTCTTTTTTTTTTTTTTTTTTTTTTTTGAGACGGAGTTTCGCTCTTGTTACCCAGGCTGGAGTGCAATGGCGCGATCTCGGCTCACCGCAACCTCCGCCTCCTGGGTTCAGGCAATTCTCCTGCCTCAGCCTCCTGAGTAGCTGGGATTACAGGCACGCACCACCATGCCCAGCTGATTTTTTGTATTTTCAGTAGAGACGGGGTTTCACCATGTTGACCAGGTTGGTCTCAATCTCTTGACCTCGTGATCCACCCGCCTCGGCCTCCCAAAGTGCTGGGATTATAGGCTTGAGCCACCGCGCCCGGCCTTATTTCTTAAGAACCTACTGTGTGCAAGGCACAGTACCGAGTACTTTGGGGGAGCCAGTGATTTTATGTGCAATGTTTTTAAAAGTCCCTGGAGTTAAAAAAAAAAAATACTAGGAGGTAAATACTCTCCACCCCTTCCACAGATGACAGAAGTGAGGCTCACTAAGATTGAGTAACCTGCCAAGTCACACAGCTAGAAAGCAGAGAGCTGAAACAGGAGCCCAAAACTTGGGCTCCGAACAAGCATGCCCTGCAGACTTCCCTTCCCTGCGATGCCCCATGCCCAGTTTTCTATTTTCTTTATAGTGGAAAAGTCACTGCTCTTCCTGTGAGAAATAAATGGGTTTAATCTGGTCAAAAGGAAACAGTGTTTCCTCTGTGCTCAGGAGGTTTTCGCCAATCACAGAGAGTGAACCAAAAACAATATTATGCGAGATGTGGCCAGTTGGGGTTGATTCCAGCTTTGGATGCTGTGAGCTAGATCCCAGGACCACACGAGGAAAAATGATAATAGCATACTTGAGATCCGAGCCCATGGTGGGTTGAGGATAGAGATTTTACTTTCCTCAAACTATTGCATCCAGGCAGGATTCTTCCTACCCCAGGGGGCCACTTCCAAATGCTGCTCTGAGCCTTGGTGGAAAACTTCAAATTTATTGAGGGTTTACTGTGGAAGACTTAGTCAAGAGGGCAAGTACCCTATGTCTCCAGATTGCCTTGGACATATTTGTATTCAATTAATATTTTATTTGTCAATGGATTCTAATAGGTGATTAGAGTTTTCATGAATAAATCACAGTTGATCTTCCCAGCTCTTTATTTCTTTTCCCAATGGGTTTTTCATTGTCATGGATAACCCCGGGAGAAAGGAAGCACAGAGGAACTTCTCCTACATGAGTAGGTGGGGGGACCCAAGGGAGGACTTCCAGCTTTTCTTCTTCTGACTTTTCTACATTCCCCAAGTTGAGTGACTCATCCCCCTCTTTTTATTTAGCATCTTGGGATTGAATAGCACCTCCCAAGCAACCCTCAACCCTGGGAACCAGGCAGAAGCAAGTGAAAATGTGGAGGAGGTGGTTGTGACTTTTTGGGCAGTCAATGATTTCAGGGATCCAGGAAGTTATTCTGCTTTCTAAATCACTTCCCCTCCTCCTGCATATGAATGTAACTCCCTCAGCTTTCAGCTTTCACATCTACTTTATGTACAATTCTACACTGCCTCACCCATTTTATATTATTATACCTACATGCTGGGACTTGAGCAAAGGTATTTGTTGTTGTTGCTGTTGTTTTTTAATTTCAACTTTATATAAGGGAAGCCATAGAGAATTTGGGCAATTTGTAGGGAACAGGGAGAGTGAATTTGGTAAAACCGAAAGTCAGTAAAGGTCACATGGGAGACACTGAGCTGCAGACAGATTTTTCAACATGAAGTAGCAGCGAAAAACATGGCTCTGGAGCCAAACTGGCTGAATTAAAGAGTTGACTTTGTTGCCTACTAGTTATCTGCTGATAATTACCTACTAGTTATCTACTAGTTACTTACTAGTTGCCTACCTCTATTACCTACTAGTGTGACCTTGGGCAGGTTAAGCAACTTCTCTGAACTTAGTTTACTGATATATAAATCAATGATAATAATAATTCGTATCTCATAAAGTTACTGTGAAGATTAAGTGAGGCATTGTATGTGGAGTGTTAAAACAGTGCATGACAGAGTAAACCCGTTAAAATTAGCTGTTGTTAATATTTGGTTGCTAAAGGTCTGTCCTACCTGATGTGTCTCTTCCAGATAAATCCTTTGGGACTGAGCATTAGAAATGTAGTCTTGCAGAGTGTTAATACAGGGAGGAATCCTCGAGATCCCCTAATCCAAAACCCTCTTTAGCAGATGAGGAATCATTGGCCCAAGGATATGGAGTAAGTCACTGAGTAATCCTTTTGGTCTGCTGCCCGGGTTGCATTCCTTCCCACAAATCTGGCCATGCTTGTCCTGGAGGGCAGATAGACTAGCCCTCCCCAGGTAACCTCATACCATCCTGTAAAACCATCTCTCTTCATAAAGAGGCACAATTTCCGAGAGTCCCTCAGGCAACAAAGTAGGTTGTGTTCAGAGACCAGTGAGGTGGAGAAACTGCCCAGCCTAGATCTCCAGGCTAAACTTGGTGACTGGCGCTCAGTGGAGTCAGAGTCCTGGAGACCTATGCGTTAGGGAGAGGGTCCTGAAGAGGTCTTGAAATAATTTGACATGGAAAGAGAAACATACAAATTTTTAGACACAGATGAACATCATATTTTTAAGTCAAAAACTCAGTTATATTTTTCACAGTGTGGTACCTACAGTGCTAAGGCATGTTCTTAACAAGAGTGACTCACTAGCTCATTTCTTTCTTGCTCTTTAACTTTCCTTTTAGTTTCAGGGGTATCTGTGCAGGTTTGTCATATAGGTAGCGGGGATTTGGTATACAGATAATTTTGTTACCTGGGTAATAAGCATAGTACCCGAAAGGTACTCTTTCTGATTCTCTCCCTCCCCAACCCTCCATCCTCAAGTAGGCCTCTGAGTCTGTTGTTCCCCTCCTAGTGTCCATGTGTTTTCCTTGTTTAGCTCCTACTTGTAAGTGAGAACATGCAGCATTTGGTTTTCTGTTTCTGTGTTAATTTGCTTGGGATAATGAGATCACGTCCTTTGACATGGCAAGAGAAACATTCAAATTTTCAGAGACACAGATGAACATCATATTTTTAAGTCAAGAACTCAGTATATTTTTGACGGTGCCTGTAATACTAAGGCATGAATGGAACTTCCAGCTCCATCCATGTTGCTGCTGCAAAGGACATGATCTCATTCTTTTTTATGGCTGCATAGTATTCTATGGTGCATTATGTACTGTTTTCTTTATCTAGCCTATCATTAATGGGAATTTAGTGTGATTCTATGTCTGTGCTATTGTGGATAGTGCTGCAATGAACATGTGTCTTTATGGTAGAACAATTTATAGCCCTTTGGATATACACCCAATAATAGGATTGCTGGGTTGAATGATAATTCTGTTTTTAGTTCTTTGTGGAATCACCACACTGCTTTCCACAATGGCTGAATTAATCTGGACTCCCACCAGCAGTGTATGTATTGTTGTTGTTGTTGTTGTTTTTTGTCTGTAACCTCACCAGCATCTGTTATTATTATTATGATTTTTACTTTTTAATAATAGCTATTCTGACTAGTATGAGATGATATCTTATTATGGTTTTGATTTCCATTTCTCTAATGATTAGTGATGTCAAGTATTTTTTTCATATGCCTGTTGACCACATGTATGTCTTTTTTTGAAAAGTGACTGTTCATGTTCTTTGCCCACTTTTTAATAGTGTTGTTTGGTTTTTGCTTGTAAATTTGTTTAAGTTTCTTATAAATTCTGGACATTAAGCCTTTGTCTGTTGTTCCCCTCCTAGTTTGCAAATATTTTCTCCCATTCTGTAGGTTATTTATTTACTCTGTTAATAGTGTCTTTTGCTGTGGAGAAGCTTTTCCGTTTAATTAGTTCTCATTGGTAAATTTTTGTTTTCATTGCAATTGCTTTTGGTATCTTCATCATGAACTCTTTGCCAAGTCCTATACCAAGAATGGTATTTCCTAGGTTATCTTCCAAAGTTTCTACGGTTTTAGGTTTTACATTTAAGTCTTTATTCCATGTTGAGTTGATTTTTCTATGTGATATATAAGATGGGGTCCAGTTTCAATCTTCTGCATGTAGCTAGCCAGCTATCTCAGCATCATTTATTGCATGGGGAGTCCTTTCCCTATTGGTTGTTTTTGTCAGTTTTCTTGAAGATCAGATGGTTGTAAACATGCAGCATTATTTCTAGGCTCTCTATTCTGTTACATTTGTCTATGTCTCTGTATTTGTACCAGTACCACGCTGTTTTGGTAAAAACAACCCTGTAGTATACTTTGAAGTCAAGTCACGTAACATGATACCTACTGCTTTGTTCAGCTCATTTCTTTCTTGTGAAGACTTCAGTGCAGTGACCCTTAGACATCTTTACAAAGTCATTTAGGAAAATGGACTCCCTCACTGAAAAGCTGAAAAAGAATATAATAGAACCCAACTTTAAAGAAAAATTTTTTTTGAGGGGAGAGAGAGAGAGGACTTTATTCATAATCCTATCAACTGAATACATTCCAGTCTTTTTCTATAAACCCATACTTTTTAAAAATAAAGTTGAAATTATGGAACTAAGACATTTCTAAGAAAACTTAAGTTCAGTTAGGGACTTGCTGCTTATCTTCGGGTAAGTCAATCTGGCTTCTTTTCTGGGAGGAGTGTTGTGTCCTTAGAGACGTGAACATCGACGTCTGCTTGTTTTTGTGAGGAAGCGTGATAGAATGAAGAGAACGTTGTCTGGAGCCAAAAGAGCCAGATTGAAACCAGACTTTTAAGCCTGGGCCCTGCTTCCCCTTTTGCTGGATAACCTTGAGACAGTGTCCTAACCTTCTTGGATCTGTTTTCTAGCTTTTATAAAATAGATCACTGGCATATCACTGTACTCACCCTTGACACATGGGAAAAAGTTTTTCAGGGACAGGGTTAAGATTTCCCCTATGTGGCCTTTGACTGCAGATTGGTTGGTTGGGTTGCACAATTTATAATTGTAGATTGATTGAGAGTCTTTTGCAATATGTTTTCCTTCATGCTAGATACCCAGGTCCTCTCCTCTCTGTGGTGACAGTGGTAATTTACCAGGGCATTTTGTCCTTTTCTTTTCATTAATTAGGCCACTCAAGCCTACCAGAATCCCAGAAGACCATTCATGGATGATGAAGATGGTAAGACAGGGTTGTAGTATGTTGGACCTGCTATCACAAACTTCCGTATGCAGGGTGACTTATAAATAAGAGAAATTTGGTTTTTACAATTATGGAGGCTAGGAAGTCCTAGATCAAAGTGCCAGCACATTTGGTGTCTGGTTAGGCCTGCTTGCTGGTTCACAGACAACTGTCTTGCTGTGTTCGCACATGGTGGAAGGGGGAAGAGAACTCTCTGGGGTCCTTTGTATAAGGGTACTAGTCTCATCCACAAGGGCACCATCCTCAGGATCTATTTACTCCACAAAGGCCTCAACTCCAAATGCCATGACTTTGGAGGTCAGATTTAAACACAGGAATTTTAGGGGGACACGAACCTTCAGTTTATAGCAGAAAGCGTATGTTCACAGCACAGGAAGGTTCACAGCTGAAGGGAGTCATGAATCATGTGTAGGCCAAAGGAAGAAGGTAAATTTTAGGTTCTCCTTGGAGCATTTAGGTGACTCCTACCAAATACAGGATAGTTTTGAGCTATAACCTCGTGAAGTCCCTGGTCATGTTTGTGTGTTTGCTTTGGACCAGACCCAAGGGCCTGCCCTGTGTCCTGCCCAGGCCCCTTCCACCTCTTTCCTGGAGAAATCCACAGTGAGGGTGGAGGGTGGGGGTCCATGTTTATCTTGGTGGGCCTCACTGGAGCTGGACGCTGCTGCTCTGTTTGCTCAGGCTTAAGTATGCATCTTCTTTTTTAACTGGCTGAGGACTTTTCGTCCAGTCACTTGGTCTGCCATTGGTTTTGGTTCCTGCTGTCCAAACCTTCTAGGATGATAAGGAAAGCACTATTACCCACTGCCTGCCCAAACCTAGGAGCAGCAGCAGCTGGGTCATGACCAGCATTCATGGCTGCAAGTACTGTCAGGCCAGGGGCCTGACCAGTGAATTGAAACTTTACTTCTCTCTCGAGTGGGATTAGAGTTCGCTGAATAGGTGGATCTGTTAAAATATGTGTAGCCTGTGCTAAAGTCAACTCTAGGGGTGAGAATAAGACAGCTCTGCTTGCTGGCTAGCCCAGGCTGGCAAAGAATAATGGGTGCAAGCGAAAATACCAGAGCCAAACTGGATTCAAATCCCAATTCTATTGCTTCCTGGATAGACTGACTTAGCCGAGTACTTTTATTTCTCTGTGACTCAGTTTCTTCACTCTTGTAATTAGCATATTTTAAGGATTTTTGAGGGTATTGTTTTGAGGGTTAAAACAATGTAATTACTGATGTTTAATTGTTTTGGACCTATAAAAATGAAAAAGATTAGCAGAGTGCTTTGAAAACATGACCCAATTATATAAGATGCTCCTTGGAATGTAATGATATAGCCATGTTGAAAGAAAAAGGATGAGAAAGCTATATTCTACAAACATGAATTGAATGAAATTAGGAGTAGCTGTATTAATACATGTGAAAATCCTCTACAATATTAGCAAATTGAATACAACCATGTACAAAAAGAATTACACATCATATAAAATTAGATTTATTCTAAGTATGCCAGACTGGTTCAATATTTTAAAATCATGTGATTATATTAATTGATGCAGAAAATTATTTGACAAAATTCAACACTCATTCCTAATTTAAAAAAAAAAACTCTCAGCAAGTTAGGAATAGAGAAAGAATTTCCTCAGTTTAAAAGTTTACAGCTAATGTCATACTTTGTGAAGAAAAACTTAATGTTTTCTCCCTAAGACAGGGATCAAGGCAAGAAAATCTGTTCCTGCCACTCCTATGCAGCATAGAACTGGAAATTCTAGCCATTGCAAAAAAAAAAAAAAAAAAGAAATTAAAGGCATACAGATTGGAAAAAAGAAAATAAAACTACATTTGAAGATGACATGATTGCCTACATAAAAAAATACCAACACATTTACAAAAAAACTCTCCTAGAACTAGTAAGTGAGTTCAGCAAGACCATAGGATACAAAAATTAATTGTATGTCTATATGCTTGTAATGAACATGCCAACACCAGGATAAGAAATACAATGCTAATTTTAATCACTAAAAAATAATAAGTGTAAGTATATTTAAATATATTTGTAATATATATTATGTAGGTATAAATATAATAAAACATGCATAGGACTTGTACGTTGAAGGCCATAAAACTTGATGAAAGAAATATAAAGATCTAAATAAAGGGAGAGACATACCATATTCATGGAAGTACTCACCGTAGTAAAGACGGAATAAAGTAAAGATGTCAATTCTCTCCAAATAGATATATACATTTAATATAATTCCTATCCAAATTTCCACAATGTTGTTTTTTTAAATATATATGTATATATATATAAAGAAAATTATTCTAAAATTTTGACCAAAGACTGAGGAACCATACTAGCTAGAATAATTTTTAAAACAAATGAAGTGGGAGGAATCAGCCTGCCCTATTTATAGACTTATTATATAGCTGTAGTAATCAAGCTTGTATAATATTGACAGAGTACAGACATAGATAAAGGAATGCAATGGAGAATCCAGAAATAGACCCACACAAATACACCTCTGTGCTGCCTTATTTTTCAGAAAAGTTCTAGACTCAGGGTCAGGAAGCCCACATTTAGGTTCTTGGCTTTGCACAAGTGATTTCTTCCAGTTATAAAACCTTGATTTTCTCAGACTAAATCACTTAAACTTTTCTGCCTCAGTTTTCTTTTCTGTTTAAGGAAATATCCTTCCTTCTTCCTTCCGAGCCTCTATTTGACAAGGATGACAAAATATCTTTCTTTTTAAGTTAAGGCATTCTACAAACCAAAAGAATTACTACATTGATTGATATGAATAACATACCTCAACACCATTAGACCCTGACTCCGCAAACCTTAAGTCAAATGCCAAGAACTTTTGTGAAATTTATTAATTTTTTTTTCTTCCCAACTAACATCACAAATTCTTCATTTGGACTTCTTACGAAGCACAAAGAATGGGACTCATTCTTGCAGAACTGTTCTTAGAGTTTGCTGCTGCTCCATGCTCAGAGTTTGGCCATGTGCTGTTCTGAGAAGTATACGAACAAGAGATTTTACAGCAGTTTAAGTGTGGTTCAAAGATTTATGCTCTGTCTCTCAGTAGGATATTTCTGCTTGTGTGGGCAGAAAAATATTAAAATAATTCAAACTAATCAACAGCCACCCACTCAAAGAGAATTATATGTAAATTTATATTGTGTGGATCCTGGGAGCTTCAAAAACCACATATGTGGAGCACAGAATACACACACACACACACACACACACACACACACACACACACAAAACCACCCTTACACCACGGCTACCTTATGCGATTACTACCATAAAAACACCGAGTTTTAAAAGCAAGAAAATTTGAAATCTACAGATGTGGCTAACACTCCAACTTGAATTGGGTCACAAGAACTCTTCCCTCTCAGGCTAGTGAGGTAGTATGGCAGAGTGGCTGGAAGTGTGAATTCTGGAGATAAATTTTCTGGGTTTAAATCACAATTTTACCTTTCATTAACTGTGATCTTGGGCATGTTATTTAACTATTGGGTGCCTTGGTTTGCTCTTCAGTATGATTAGAATAATTATATTTAAAATATATAATATCTATCTCATAGTAATGCTGTGAGAATTTGAAGAAATCATTTACACTAAGCTTTTATGCATGAAATATATTTAGAATGGAGTGAAGCAGAAGTATCTGTGTTCTTCCATAGAATGTATGAATGAGACTCAGTGTGGTGGCTCACACCTGTAATCCCAGCACTTTGGGAGGCTGAGGCAGGTGGATCACCTGAGGTCGGGAGTTTGAGACCAGCCTGACTAACATGGAGAAACCCTGTCTGTACTAAAAATACAAAAAATTAGCCAGGCATGATGGCAGGTGCCTGTAATCCCAGCTACTTGGGAGGCTGGGGCAGGAGAATCATTTGAACCCGGGAGGCGGAAGTTGCAGTGAGCTGAGATTGTGCCATGCACTCCTCCAGCCTGGTCAACAAGAGCAAGACTCCATCTCAAAAAAAAAAAAAAAAAAAAAAAAAAAAAAAAAAAAAAAAAAGTATGAATGAAATGGAATACTGCGGGGTGGTCATTGCCTTAAAATGCTATTACCATATATCTTGTCATGGTGCTATTGCAACAATACTTCTAACATTATTTATTTCTTTATTTGAGTCACTGAAATACAAACATGTTCTGAGGAGAGTCAGCAGAGAGATTTATAAACTAGCTTTTTAGACTGGGAGGCACATTGGAGATCTAGGTTGGGGGCCTAGGTCTAATCTTAGGGCTCTGCTTTTTTAACAAGGTATGTAATTGTGGACAAGTCAACTGGTGTCCCCAAACCTCATTCTTATCTGTACACTGAGGAGGCCAAACTGAGTGATCTCAGAGGTCCTTTCTGGCTGTAATATCCTAAAAGACTGGATGCTCCCTATTTGAGGAAACTGTTTTATCGATGTACATACTGTGGAAGTTACAAATGCAAATATTTATTTATTTATTTATTTATTTTTGAGACCGAGTTTCGCTCTTGTTGCCCAGCCAGAGGAAGTGCAATGGTGTGATATCAGCTCACTGCAACCTCCACCTCCCAGATTCAAGCAATTCTCCTGCCTCAGCCTCACGAGTTAGCTGGGATTACAGGCATACGCCACCATGCCTGGCTAATATTTTTGTATTTTTAATAGAGATGGAGGTTTCTCCATGTTGGTCAGGCTGGTCTCAAACTCCTGACCTCAGGTGATCTGCACACCTTGGCCTCCCAAAGCCCTGGGATTACAGGTGTGAGCCACTGCGTCCAGCCTAGGCAAGTATTTATTAAGTAGTTTTTTTGTAGCAGCCACTTTTCTAAGCCCTTTGACCTATTTAACCCTTGCAGTAATCCTATGAAGAAGGATTTATCATTATCCCCATTTTACAGGTAAGGAAACTGAAGGAGACAGGCGAAGTAATTTGCCCAAAGGTCATATGGCTATCAAGTGGCAGAGCTAAGATTCATAATTCAGTAAGGTGGGTATGCACACCAGGCATTCTGTTCAGCACCAGACCGTGCTAGGCAAAGAATAACTGAAGAAGAGGGACTGTGTCCTATTCACCTTGTTTTCCCCACAGATCTGTAAGACTGCCTGGAGATTTTTATAGGTTCTGAATAGATGTTTATCATTCTTGTGTTTTGTTTGTTTGTTTTGAGATGAAGTCTCACTCTGTCGCCCTGGTTGGAGTGCAGTGGCTCTATCTCGGCTCACTGCAACTTCTGCCTCCTGGGTTCAAGCGATTCTCCTACTTTATCCTCAGGAGTAGCTGGGATTACAGGCACCTGCCACCATGTCCGACTAATTTTTGTATTTATGTATTTTGCTTTAAGTTCTTGGGTACATGTGCAGAACGTGCAGGTTTGTTGCATAGATATACACATGCCATGGTGGTTTGCTGCACCTATCAAAACCTTCACCTTGTGTGGGAAACATTAACAAAAGAAAATGGAACTTCAGCCAACTCTGCAACACTTAGCAGCCCAGAAGGTTGAAAGCAATTTAATCCAACAACTTTTTATCATCAACGAAAACAAGAATGATAGCCTGGGCATGGTGGCTCATGCCTGTAATCCCAGTAATTTGGGAGGTTTTTTTTTTTTTTTTTTTTTTTTTTGAGGCAGAGTTTCACTCTCGTTACCCAGGCTGGAGTGCAATGGCGCGATCTCGGCTCACCGCAACCTCCGCCTCCTGGGCTCAGGCAATTCTCCTGCCTCAGCCTCCTGAGTAGCTGGGATTACAGGCACACGCCACCATGCCCAGCTAATTTTTTTGTATTTTTAGTAGAGACGGGGTTTCACCATGTTGACCAGGATGGTCTCGATCTCTCGACCTCGTGATCCACCCGCCTCGGCCTCCCAAAGTGCTGGGATTACAGGCTTGAGCCACCGTGCCCGGCCAATTTGGGAGGTTTTTAAGCCCCATATGCATTAGGTATTTGTTCTAATGCTTTTTTCCTAAGAGAGTTTGGAAGGCACTCCTTATTGTACGTTCATCTAACAATGTGTAAAATTTAAAAAGAAAAAAAAAAACCTCAAAATAAACCTATATTCCTAATCTGCCATGGTCACTTCTGGAAATAATAGGCAAGCTCTCAACAATGCTATGGGGCGTCTATATAATGAGCTTGGAACTCACAGACGCCAGGGAAGGCAAGCCCAGCAGTGGAGGCGTTTTAAGCCCCACATGTATTAGGTTTTAAGCCCCACATGCATTAGATATTTGTTCTAATGCTCTCTCTTCCCCATGCCCCCCACCCTCCTGACAGGCCCTGGTGTGTGATGTTCCTTTCCCTGTGTCCATGTGTTCTCACTGTTCAACTCCCACTTATGAGTGAGAACCTGTGGTGTTTGGTTTTCTGTTCCTGTGTTAGTTTGCTGAGAATTATGGCCTCTAGCTTCATCCATGTCTCTGCAAAGGACGTGAACTCATTCTTTTTTATGGCCGTATAGTATTTTATGGCATATATCCACCACATTTTCTTTACCCAGTGTATCATTGATGAGCATTTCAGTTGGCTCCAAGTCTTTGCTATCGTAAATAGTGCTGCAATAAACATATGTGTGCATGTGTCTTTATAATAGAATGATTTATAATCCTTTGGGTATATGCCCACTAATAGGAAATTTTTGTATTTTTACTAGAAATGGGGTTTTGTCATACTGGTCAGGCGGGTCTTGAACTCCTGACCTCAGGCAATCCACCTGCCTCAGCCTCCCAAATTACTGGGATTACATGAGCCACCATGCCCAGGCTATCATTCTTGTTTTCGTTGATGATAAAAAGTTGTTGGATTAAATTGCTTTCAACCTTCTGGGCTGCTAAGTGTTGCAGAGTTGGCTGAAGTTCCATTTTCTTTTGTTAATGTTTCCCACCCAAGGTGAAGGTTTTGGTTGGGACTCAAGAGGGCTCCTGACTGAGGAGAAAGTGGGAAGACCCAGAGCAAGGAGAAGACAATCAGGCTGCCAGGCTTTGGGCTGCGCTGGCCTCTCTGCTGCCTGCCACTGAATTCAAATCCAGCCTTGCTGTGTTTCAATTAAAGTAGAGTTGTACCTCTCTGGTTTCTCCCCAAAGGTGGCCTAGATGTGGTAGAAGGAAGAGGAGGCAAGGCGTTACCTGGATCTGGAATACTGACGGTGGGTTGCTCTTTCTTGTATGCCCAGTGGCCTGGTCTTAAGCCTAGGAATAAATGTGGCCACGATGGTCATAAAACGCCTCCACTGCTGGGCTTGCCTTCGGGCGTCTGTGAGTTCCAGGCTCATTATATAGACGCCCCATAGCAGTGTTGAGAGCTTGCCTATTATTTCCAGAAGTGACCATGGCAGATTAGGAATATAGGTTTATTTTGGGGCGGTTTTTTTTTTGTTTGTTTTTCAATTTTACACATTGTTAGATGAACGTACAATAAGGAGTGCCTTCCAAACTCTCTTAGGAAAAGAGCTCTAATGTTGTACTGGCTCCGTCGTTTTGCGTGTTCTCATCCCAGTTTTGATTATAACTGACTCATACGGCAATGACACTCTGACCTGTGTTCTTTTGTGACTGAGATTGCCGGTGGGGATAGAGGAGGTGTCTGATGTACAGAACCAGAGGGATGCTGCCTGAGCCAGGTTGGGGATGGAGACAAGAGACTGAATTCCAAGACACTGACATCATCAGTACAGGCCGGAGTGCAGTTCCGTACCCGATCCCGCAATGAATGAAGAGTACTTAGGGCACATATGGGTCACAGGTGGATTGTTCTTTTGGGTGCCCTTTTGTGTGCCGCTGCAATCGGAGAAGCAGGACACGATGTTGGTCAGCACCTGGCGTTTTCACAGCTTTTTTGAAACTGCAACTTTTAGTCTACTAAAAGTTTCCAGGCTGACTCAGTCCAAAGGTGATCATTTCGGAAACTTTGAATAAGATTGGTTCGGCGACTTCAGTCTTACGCAAGTAAAAGGATGAGGCAGCTGAAAAGGCCTCTGCTCTGGGCATGTTCTAAGTGACTTCTACCAATGGGAATATGTGAGCGTGTATTAAGAGTGAAGCAAGTGAGACTGACGTGTCTCCAGGACATGCACAGCACATGCAAGGACACAGCCTCGCGGCTGGTTCAGTGTGAGACTTCTCTATGGCTTCGTTCTCTTCATTTGCACAGATATCTGTACCACCCAGTGTAAGTGGTATAATCGTAGCTAGCCTGTGCTGTGTGCCTGCTATTTTCTGGGTAATTCCCAAGCGCGGTACACATGGTAACTCACTCCCTCTCATGGAAGCTATTTATGGTCGATACAATGGTTATGTTTTACCAACTTGGCAACTGAGGCACAGAGATGTTAAGTGTTTCACCCCAGGTAAGTAAGTGGTTCAGGCAGGATTTGAACTCAAGCAGCACCTGACTCGGAGTCTAAACTCTTAATCAGAGCCCTACACTGACTCTATAAAATCTACATGTTTATTGGTTTTAAGCTCTGCTAGTTGAAGAACATTTATACACGATCGCTGTTAAAAATTCAAGCTGTGTGTGGGTTGGGTTATGAATTCACCCCTAAAGAAGACTGCCGTGACACACGAGAAGGGCTGTCTGTGGAGCTTCAGGAGATGTGATAATCCACAAGCTGACCTGAATTGAACCTAGCTGTGCTTCTGCCAGTGAACGGGCTGGAGAAGGTCCAGGAAAGTACCAAGAAGTAGAGAGGTTACCTGAGAGTGCTCAGCTCCCAGTGTGCCCCTTGGTACCTGCCAGTCACAGCTTGGTTGGTTCTGGCTGTGGGGCTGGCCTTCCCCAGACCCTTGTCAGGGGACTCTTACCCAGGTGCTTTGTTTTCACTGATGATGAAGCCTCAGGACCCTTGGTCCCCTCACGATATTTTGCGGGGAAATTGTGCATACTTTTGTTGTGTGAATGAGGTTCTTTAACTCAGGCTGGTTGACATGGAGCTTGGAGCTTGGTTCTAGTGATCAGTGCTGGCTTTAGATATGATTTGCTCATCTCCGCAGGCTAGTGTCAGGCTGCCCTGTGGATCTGGACTGTGGCCTGGGTGCCAGGGTCTTCAAGGATACCTAATGGCAAGATAACAGCACGCTCTGTCGTGCAGCTGAAGTTATGGAAACAGATGACATCACATGAATGTCTATTGTGGGAGGTGATGGTTAATACCTGTGTTTCCAAGAAAGTGCCAGGCACTGGCTGGTCTTCACTACAACCCTACACGTGGCAGGGGCAGTCATCTTATAACTGAAGAAGCATTAACACCAGCAGGGAAGATAACTTGCCCAAGGTCATACATGAAAACTAATAGAGAAATAAAGATTTAAACCTAGGCAGTTAAGCCCTAATGTCTATGCTCGTGACCGCCAGGCTATCTCACCTTTCCCCTGCCAGGCTTTATAGGGCATAAAGTGGAGAGTGAAATAGAACTTTCCTCAAAGACTGCCTTGTTGGCGTCACTAATTTTTTGGTTAGTCTTTAGGTTTACTTTAAATTGATGGGCTGCTGGGAAAAATGTAAACTGTCATTTAAAAAGAAGGCATTAAGGTTTTTTTCTTAGGTTAATTTTTCAAAGGGCTTACCAAGAACACAGAAGACAGAATGCTGGCTGGGTGTGGTGGCTCACACCTGTAATCCCAGCACTTTGGGAGGCCGAGGCAGGAAGATCACTAGAGGCCAGGAGTTCAAGACCAGCCTGACCAACATGGTGAAATCCCATCTCTACTAAAACTACAAAAAAAATTAGCCAGGTGTGGTGATGCGTGCCTGTTATCCTAGTTACTTGGGAGGCTGAGGTGGAAGGATCACTTGAACCCAGGAGGTGGAGATTGCAGTGAGCCAAGATCAATCATGACACTGCACTACAGCCTGGGTGACACAGCAAGACTCTGTTTCAAAAAAAAAAAAGAGAATGCTGAGCCATGAGGGACTACTTCATTTAGTCCTTATCATTTGTGGCCATTGTGTATTGAGCACATCCTGAGAGCTGAGCACTTTCTAAATACTTTACATGTGTTTCTTCACTTTATGCTTGTAACTGCTTCCTGGAAGCAGGGCTGTGATTATTCCCATTTTATGGGAGAGGGAAATGAGGTTCAGGAATATTACATAACCTGCTCACAGTCACAAAGCTAGCAAGTGGTGGGGCTGGCGAAGAAACCCCGGTAGTCTGGTTCCAGAGTCTGTGTTCTTAATTAACTGCTACTCTAGGGTGGAAAGCTCACTGGGTTTGGGGTTAGGACACTCATGCCAGTTCTGCCAAAATGTCAACACGTGTGATACAAGCCGAGTCATATCTCCTCTTGGGTTCTCATTCATTCATTCATTCATTCACTGACTCATTCAGCAGCTATTTCCAGCATACCTACTATTTGCTAGGCATTGTTAATACTTGACACATAATGGATTGTAAGACAGATTTCCTCCATGCTTTTGTAGAGTTTACAAATGGATTTTCAGTTTCCTCGTCTGTAAAAGATGAGAATTAAAATAAATGAATATTTCTCATCCTTTTGAAAACCCATGCATCTTATAAACATAAAAGGTTATGCCTTCCCTAATGTTCTTTGAAATTTCTATATGAGTAAATAACCATGACTAAAAATAAATTAAAGCAATTATAATAGTGAATAATTTTTGTTTGAATCATGCAAGCCTCATGCCTATTCCTGAGGAGATTATCCTGAGCTGGCACCCTGAACCCTGGGCATTCTTTTGTTAAGAATCATTGGAATGGTATTCTTGTTCTAAAAATGGTTCAACAGTTACATTTTTTAATTGCTTTGAAATGCTGGAGTTGTGTCCATTTAGTTTATACTCATTCTTTCACCAAGTTTCGGCTCTCGGATTTGTGTGGCAGATAAAACTTTACTCATTCCTTTTACTGAAAACCTCTTCCCTCCCCAGGGCATGGTCGTGAGTCACGAGCTCTCTCACCAACTGACATTTCCCCATCCTGTTTTTGGAGGGAACAACAGGGACATGCCTTGTGCCTGACACAGTGGGCCCGCAGGCTGCCCCTTTAGTGGCCTTGTGAGTTCGATGAACTTTTGTCTCTAGGAAGTGCCTGGACTGCTATTACTCTGAGATTCTCATGAGAAAGGATGCTTTACAGGCCTCTTACGAGCACCAGCCAGGTTGTAAAGATCTCCCGAGGACTGGGCTCTGCAAGGATTGGCCACTGTAGCACCCTGCCTTGACCTTAATTGTGCGTTGCCTGGTGTTCTCTAATTGCCTCTCAGATGCCTTTGAAAACTCTCAGGGATGGCCTCACTGTGCATAGCAAAGGAACATGATCTGCTGGCTGTTGTACGGAAGGAGCAGAGAGCAGGATTCTCATAATGATTGTTCAAAGAATTTATTTACATGGAGTCCTAAAAAGGAGTGATAGGTATTGTGAAAAAATGCAATTTGATTAGACAAACATGGATGCAGACACTGCTTGGCCACAGGAGTATACAGATGAATAAGATCAATGTCTAGTGATGTGCTGGCACAGCTGGCTCTGTGGGGAGGCGGGACCCTGATTTGTAGTTTTGCTGATTTCCATTGAGTAAATACTCTTGCCATGTTTGATTTCAAGCTACCAACATGATGTCAACTGGCTCACAGAAGCCCTGAAAATTTAATAATCAGCTCTTGTAAGCCTGTACAAATGGATCTTGCACTCTGCTGCCAATATCTGCTTTTGAAGTTGCCGGTTTACACTGGAACATACATAAATTGCCATGCAGTATGATCAAAACAGAGATAGAAGTATGTAGAAGGTAGAAAGCTATCACAAGGGACACTGGTTCAATTCTGTGGTGGGCATATTCACATGGTAAGCTGCAAAAAAAGACAGGGAAGGCGTATAAGTAGGTGGAGACAGGGACCTTCAGAGCATCCTCAGTGCCTTTAGGTCACAGGGAAAGCCTTGGTCTACCTTAAGGTCCCGTGCAGTCTAGCCTCACCTTAACTGGCTAAGCTTTCTCCCACGTTTACTGACACAAACCTTCTGCTCTAGTGAGTCCAGCCTAGTGTTTTCAGTCTCGAGAGCACGTCCTTGCCTTGGCTGACACTATCCTCCGCCGTTTGGAAAGTGCCTTCCCTCCACCTCTGTTTACCTGCTCTACTCAACCTTCTTTATGAATGCTTCCTACAACAGCTTCATGCCACAGAAAGCACTGCCAGAAAAGGAAAGACTGATCACGTGGATTCCACTGAAGTGAAGAACTGATGTTTATCAAAAGTCACTTTTCTTATCAAAAAGAAAGCAAAAGGCAAACAGTGGAGTCAGAGGAACTATTTGGAGCACAGATGACCAGTCGAGGATTTGTATTCAGAACATGTAAGGACCTCTCACAAATCATAAGAAAAAGACAGAAAAAGGGGAAAGAGACTAGAACAGGAACTTCACAAGAATGGGTATCCAAATGACTATGAAAAGAAGCTTGCCTTCACTCCACCTTTACCTCAGTCACTAGGGAAATGAGATGCCACTATATACCTGCCAAAGGGGTAAGCCCAAATAGACTTGCATGACCAAGCACTGTTGAAGACCTGAAATGGTGGGAAATAACATATACTCCTGGTAAGAATCAAACATGGTATAACCTATTTGAAAAACATTTTGGCAGTATTTATTAAAATGATACATTTGCGTAGTCTATGACTCAGCAGTTAATCTCCTAGATATAATCTCATAAAAATGCATATCCATATGGTTACCTAGCAGTATGTACTGGAATGTTTATACAGCATCATTAGTTACAGCTCCAAATTGGAAACACCCAGATGTTCATCAATAGTAGAAAATAAATTGTCAACTATTTGTAAAGTGCAATCTTATTAAACTATAAAAAAACATGACATATTGCTCCATAGAATTACATGGATGAACCTCACAAACCTAATTTTGAATGAAAGGGGCCAAACACAAAAGAAGACAAATGGAGTTATTATATTTATATAAAGTTCAAAACCAGACAAAACTATCTGAGGTTAGATGTCAGTTTACCTGATACTTTGGGGAACAGCAAGAGGGTAGTGACGAGAAGCGCTGTGCTGGGGGCTTCTGAGTCGCTGAGGATGTTGTATTTCTGGCTGTGAGTGGTGATAACACAGATGTGTTCACTTTGTCACTGAGTTTTACACGTGCGATTTGTGTACTTTTCTGTATATCTTACATCTTCATTAACTGAAAAGCAAAGGAGCTTCTGAATGAAGGTATTAGAACTAGCGTTGGAAAGTGAGGGAGTGTTTCTGGACCACCTTTGTGGTTTCTCTTTTGACGTTTTCTATCTTTATGAGTTTATTCATCCAACAAAGACACATCGAGAGTGACGATGTGCCGGGAACTGGATACTGAGAGTGAAACAAAGTAAAAACAATTGCCACTCTCATAGAGCGTACATTCTCAAGGGGACAGCAAGGTCATTGAACAGACAAATATATCAGTAGTCAGGGCATGAGAAATACTCTGAAGTGATATCAGGGGATAAGAGGATAAAGAATAATGGAGCTAGGCTGGGGGTTTGGCCACTGACCAGGTGTTGTTTTATGTGGAGTGATTGAAGAGGACCCCTGACCAGGCAGCCTTGGGGCCAGAGCCTGGATGAAGTGAGTCAGGGAGCTGAGAGGAACGTGAGGAACAGTCCAGGCAGAGAGGGCAGTAAGCACAAAGGCCCTGCCCTGGCATCCTTGGCCTCCGAAGCAAGAAACGCAGCATCGTTCTTGGCATCTGTCTCTCTTCTTCACCCTCATATTTGAATCAAATAATAATCCATTTGATTTCATAGCTAAATCTCTCATAGTTTGCAACCTCTGCCTCCCAGGCTTAAGTGATTCTCCTGCCTCAGCCTCCCGAGTAGCTGGGATTACAGGCGCATGCCACCACGCCCGGCTAATTTTTGTATTTTTAATAGAGACAGGGTTTCACCATGTTGGCCAGGATGGTCTCAAACTCCTGGTTTGTCTGCTTTTTTCTCCATCCCCTCCATTGTTGCCTGTTTGGGCAACAGTTTCTTAACTCTGCCTTCCGTTTCCATTTTTTTCTCTTCTGATTTTAAGGCACTCATTGGATATACCACTCCTGTGCCCGAAAGCCCTCCAGTGGCTCTGCTTTGCTCTCAGAGTAAATGCCCTACAAGATTTTGGCTTTCCTGTCTGCTCTCAGATCTTTCTGCTTGTGCTGTACACTCCATGCTTGAGCCACGCCAAGGCGATTCCATGTTCCTGCATTCGGTCTGAGGAAAGGCCCTTTAGTCTCTGGGTCTTTATTCATGAGGGTGCCTCTGCCTGCAGAGTTCTTTTCCCCACCTCTTCATTTTACGTTTGGCACATCCCTTAGGTCTCAGCTTAGATGTTTAGTCTGAGAAGCTGTTCCTGACCCTTGGCCAGGTCCCTGTGTTCTCCCATCATTACCCTGTCATATCATTCTGTCATTAATTTTTCTTTCTTTCTTTCTTTCTTTTTTTTTTTTTTTTTGAGCCTCCCGTGAAACTCTAAGACACATGTGGGAAGTAACTGTTACTTATTCATAGTACTTAGCAAAGTTCCTGATGTTTAGAAATTTCTCAATAAATATTAAACAAATGAATGCATGTTGAGCTAGACTTCTGTGATGTGACCAAAATCTAGAGTATTTTTATTAGTAACTGATAGAAATATCTTACAGTCAAGACATTATTCATCAACTCACAAAAAATAGACCATCTTTGTGTTTGAGGTTTTTTTTCTTCCTGGTAATTTTGTATTACATAATTTCTCAAATACAGGAACATTATCTTTCATATGTTAATACCACCTTATTTGACTCAATCACATGTGAAGTTTTTGTTCAAGAATTTTGAATGTATCTGTGAAAAATACTCAAATGTAGAAATCCAAATGTCTTGCTTAGGCTGTGGAGCAATATCATTAATGTGACTTATTTCTAGAATTCAGACTTAACTTGCTAAAGAAACCATTTTGAGTTCAACTTTATTAATTTTGTCCAGTTTTTGACGTGCTAGTTGGACATTCTTTCCAACTTATTACAGTCTCTCCATATAGACACAAAAGCTTTCAACACGATGGGAAAGCTGGTGAGACAAGCCAGAAAGAGAAAGCAGTTCTTTTTTCTTTTTGTTGTTGAGATGGAGTCTCGCTCTGTCGCCCAGGCTGGAGTGCAGTGGTGCGATCTTGGCTCACTGCAGCCTCCACCTCCCAGATGCAAGCAATTCTTGTGCCTCAGTCACTTGAGTTGCTGGGATTACAGGCACGCATCACCATGCTGGCTAATTTTTGTATTTTTAGTAGAGATGGGGGTTACATCATGTTGGCCAGACTGGTCTCAAACTCCTGAGCACAAGTGATCTGTCTGCCTCGGCCTCCCCAAGTGCTAGGATTACAGGTGTGAGCCACTGTGACTTGCCAGAAAGCAGTAATTTTTAAGTGGATGCTCTGTCCCATCAGTATGAGGAGTGATGTTATTGCTTCCCGCTGGGCATGAGCAGTAGAAGAAAGTTGAGTAGGGACTTAAAATGGGGATATGGAGTACTGTGCCAGTGTCTCTCAAATGGGCTTTAAAAAAATTCTTTTAACAGGATTATTTGGAGAGTTATAAACGTTTGAGCCTCAGATACACTCATAGCTACCGTTTATTGAGTACTTACTTTATGCCAGACACTATGATAACTGCTTTCCATAGACAATCTTATTTAACTGTAGTAACAGACATATGGGATTGTTACCATCATTCTCATTTAACAGATGAGAAAATAAAGGCTCAGAGAGGTTGAGTGGTTTGCCTTAGATCACATAGCGGGTCAGAGGTAGTGCTGAACTATGAACCCAGTTCCTCTGACTCAAAATGTGCAAGGCTACTAATAACTAGGTTCTACTGCCTTATGTATTGAAAAGTGAATCAACCAATTCATTCTAGAGCTAAATGTTATCTATGGCTGTGGATTATCCATTACATAACCACCCATTATATTCCAGTACTGGTTAAAAGGTAGAAGTGATTATAAATATCGTGGGTTCAGTAGAGCTTCTGACCTACAGAAGACATTGAAATGATTCAAATGTGTCTTTTCTTTTCCTTTTCCTTATTTTTTTTTAACTGAATAACACTAAAAGTTTCACCAAACAAGGGTTTATAAAAGGACCCTCTCTAAATTGTGAGTGGGGCAAGTGAACATGTTCTGAGCAAAAAGAACCTTTCCTTTCTGGGGGAATTGTGACCCTGGAGAGGAGGAGAGTGGGAACAGCTGGCCCTCTCCCCCTGAAAGTCCAGGGGCCCCCTCTCAGGCCTCTGGGCTCCAGCTCTGGCTGAGGGTGTGTTTGTTTGGCTGTGATTCTTTCCCTTCAGTTTCCCTCTCTGGGTGTCATATTTCATGAGCTCCAGGCTCCTGCCCGTTTCAGCTTGGAGCCTCTGGCTTTCGTTGCAGCCTCTTTGGCCAAAGCTGAGTGAGGGCTTGAAAAATGACACTGATTGGATGCACATTTGGTGGAGGCGATTGCTGGACCAGCACCTCACCAATCCCAGCCCCAAATGCCACTGACAGCTACACCCTCCTGGTTGGAGCCCAAACCACTGTCTTAGCAAGAGAGGCCCCTTTCCTCCCTCCTCTCCACCCACACCCTTGCTGTTTGCTAACTCTTCCTGCTGAAATCAGAGGCAGCTTGTGCCTCCCAGCCTTCTTCCCTGCCCCCGCTGTCTGCCCAGCCACCAGCTTCTCCTGAGCTGGAAAGCCCCCACTTGTCTGACTGTGCTAATCCTCTGTTTGAGGTTCCAGAATGTACTTCCCAATTGTTGGGCCTGGGTTCCTGAACTCAGCTGCCCAGAATCTCCACCTCTCTGCTGAGATTTGCACTATGCAAGAGACACATAGAATCCTCTCCGTGTACCTCTATGCCTCTTTTTGCGGAATTCCCCATTCTCATTCTGGGAAGGGAGTGGGAGTTGGTGGGGTTACATGCACCTTGAGTCTAATCATGATCTTATTGGGGAGAGTTCAGGTAGTAACATATTCATGTAAACAACTTTTTTTCTGTTAATCTTTTTGTTGAACTTTATAAAATTCATGGATAAGGACTATTGATTAGAGTGTGTGTTTCTTAGAAGAGATGGAGTTAGAGACACTTAAAAAATAAGGATTGACACCCCAGGAGTGCACAGAGCACCTTCTATTGGGACCCAAGTGGTCTCTTGGGTGGGTCATAAAATCCAAGTCATAAGAACCTCATGGCAAAGAAAACTTGAAACTGCAAAGTCTCACATAGTCATTTGCTGAACACTAAAGCATCCCAACAAATGTGGGATTAGACCTACTTGGAGAAACACAGTTCTTTCTTCTTCCTTTTTTTTTTTTTTTTTTTTTTTTGGAGATAGAGTCTTGCAGCATTGCCCCGGCTGGAGTGCAGTGGTGTAGTCTTGGCTCACTGCAACCTCCGCCTCCTGGGTTCAAATGATTCTCCTGCCTCAGCCTCCCAAGTAGCTGGGATTACAGTAGGCAGCTGCCACCTCACCCAGCTAATTTTTTTTGTATTTTTAGAAGTTATGGGGTTTCACTATGTTGGCCAGGCTGGTCTTGAACTCCTGACCTTGTGATCCACAGCCTCGGACTCCCAAAGTATTGAGATTACAGGCATGAGCCACCGCGCCCAGCTGGAGAAACACATTTCAATACAAGATAGAACCTGAGAATTTTGCATGCTAACCTGGACTGTTTCTTATTAGAGCAAAGGGGATGGGGCTTTTTGTTTGCTTTGGGTGTGTTTGTTTTTGCTGCCAAGGTGTTGCAATGTCATGATTACTTAATATGTATGAAGCCTAGCTGTGTACTAGGGATAGTCGAAATACATTTACTATGAAATGAGACCAGCTCCAGTTGTTTCAACAGCTTCTGTTGTAATAATAAGAGCTAAGACCTGGTGCCAAGCACTGTTTCTAGCTATTAACTCATTGACCCCTCATGATTATTCCTCACCATGGTCCTCTTGGAAAGGATCCTATTTTTCTATGAGAAAACTGAGGCTTGAGTGTTAAGGAACTTGCTTAAACTCATGCAGTTAGTGAAGGTCAGAGTTTAGATTTAAAGCTGGTACCTTCGTTCCAGAGCCTGTGGCTCAACCGCTGAGCTATACTGCTTGTCAGATTGTTGGTGGAGTGACAGTAGAACTAGAGGGACTGGAGTTCTCCATATCTAGCCCTAAAAATCTATAGCTGTGAACACTGAAGACAGCAACCGCCAATTGAATAAATCCTCGATGAGACTGAGAAGAGAATCTGCTAATCTGTGGGTCACTAATGTTTGGGGTTTATCTGCTTGTCTATCTGCAGTAGAACTGTCTTCTTAGAACACTTTGCTGAATGAAATTGAACACGGAAAGCTGACGGAAGGGAAAATGGAGAAGGTGGGACAGTTGAGAAGGGAGTAAGATCAGACAAATGGCAAAGCTCTGCGGGACACTGTGTCCAAGCAGAACAACCAAGGTGTTTAGTTTTCAGAAGCTGTCCAGGTGGATGCCCTCCTTGCCAGAGTCGGTTTGCCCCTTGCTGTATGCACATTGGAGACTGTTCAGAGCACCAGGGAGACATGGTCTGTGCCCATTCCAGGTGTCTAAACTCGCTGCCCCTTCCAGGCCTGCCCATTACAGATAATATATTTAATACACTCTCCTTTCTTCATTATTTTTACTTCTGGATATGCCATGGTGATTATTTTTCAGGGGAGCGGGGGGAATAGTTTCCATCTGAAGCTGGGTTGAAATCTAGCACTATGATTAGCGTTGCTCTATCCTTTGCCTGCCTCTCCCCTAACTCCTGCTGTGTATAGGTGTGCATGGCTCAAGCATCTCAGGGCTGGGAGAAGGTTGCATTAGGAATGTTTCTACCCACAGAAGTTGGCCACTGGGAGGCTTGTAGGCACCTTGTAATTTACCATTCTCATCTTAATGCAGCACTCTGAGGGGCTTATTCAGAGGATTCTCCCCAGTCATTCCCATTGCTAGCTTTGGAGACCTCCCACAATTCATTGCCTCATACTAATGTGCTTTATTTCTAAAGCCCTGTCCTGGGGGTTTTTGAGGAAAAGGAGGGAAGATCAGCATGCCTTCCCTAGCCTGAAATTACCCTGTTTGACTCATACAGTGATAAGCTTTATAATCTGTAATCCTTTCGGGATTGTCTGTACTATGAGGATATTCTCTGGGACTTATGCTTCTTTAACCAAGATTGTCTGTAATGACAGGAGATTCCAGAGAAGGCTAGCATGGACGTCTAACTTACACCAGCACTCCCTGATGCCTGTGAATGTGGGGCAAGGATAAGAGGCATTTGAATTTCTCAATGCCTTCTGAAAAACCATGTGCAGAGTTGAATTGAAATTTACGTTGTTAGCATTATAAATCTAAGCACTTGCCTTCCAGGCCACAGTGACTTAACAATTTCCCCTAAAGGACCTATGTTTGTTCTACTTGCATTGATTTATATCTCCTTTTTCCAATTCTGCATTGTCTCTGGACACTTCTACTTCCAAATATCACCTTTTGAAGGAATAGCACTTACCTTGTCTTGTACTGTGAAACCAAATTTCTGTGAAAAACTGACTCTAGCAGTTATTCCAGTTTGAGATTGCTGACTGTCACGAACCTTGGTTTTGAAGAGTATGGGGTGTTGTGGGAGAACAGCTTGAGGCTAAATGTGGTTGTGCGATCTGGCTCCTACACACTGCCTGGCAGGTGGTCGGATACTGTTATGCTGTTCTTTGCTTCTGGTTTGTTCCATTCAAAGCATGAAAAAATAAAAGCAAAATGTAGAATATCTTCAATGAATTCAACTTCTCTTAAGCTCACTTTTATCTCCTTTCTATAATGCTCAGTCATTATTTCTGCAAATGCCATCAATTTTATCCAAGTGAAAATCCAGTTTTAGTTTTAAAACACACAGATATAAAAATACGATGCAAAGTTCTACAGTAAAATTCTTAGACATAAACACCAAGATTTGGGGGTTTGCAGATAATTCAAATAACACTCAGAAAGATATTTTCCTCCTAATTAGCTTCTACTGTTACCTCGTCCTAAGTTGATACGTAGCTCAGTTCGTTAGGAAAGGGATTTCCCATACTTGCCCTACTATAATCATAAGCATCTGAAACTTTGTTTTCAAACAAAGGTGGTTACTCATGGGAGAGCATCTTTAAACTTCAATGGGCCACACAGAGGTGGATGTCTAGCACATTTGCAGTGACCATGACCTTGCCCTGGCCCTATGTCTCACCGTTTCTTCTTGTCAGTATTTCAGGATTCCAACCATATGATTTTCCCACCCCTCACCTGATGTTTGGGAAAAATATCCTGGCTTCTACTGGTACCACTATCTTTTGCTTTTTGGGGTAAATGTGCTCCTTATCAGCCCTGGATCTTACCCAGGCTCAGGACCTTGTGAGTACAATGTCTACTGGGCCATTGTGGACCCCATGACTATGACCCGGGCACTCAGTTTTGTATGCCACATCCCTTTTCAGGGAGCTAGGTCAAGGACATCATGCAGCTCATTTATTTGCATGCCATATTGAAGATTCATACCTAGGGGAGTATTTTATTCTCAGGCAGCCAAGACTTGGAGACTCCAGCATAGTATGTAGAGTGCTGAGCCTTCAGCATTTTTATCACATGATTTCAGCCTCGGGAATCTGGTATACTTGCAAACCTCTACACAAGAGGAGGTATTTGCATAGAAACATGAGCATATCGGGGCTGGGTCATCCTTTCACTATACATGTTAAAGCATACATTCTAACCAAAATTTTGGAAACAATGAGAATCTTACCCTACTATTGGGATTTGCGGTCACAGCAAGACTTTGGAGGAGGTATTATTGAGAAGATGCCTCTATGAGGTGTTACTCAGGGTCATTAATCACTTACAGGGCACTACGGAAATGGCATAGTTCATATCCTAAAACCACCTACAGCTACTGGTTGAGACAGGAAAGGAAGCTACGTGCTGTGTGATTAACCCAGTGTTTTCTTTTTTGTATTCTGTCTTCTACATGTGTTGTAGTGAAGCGAAATTTTACCACATTCAGCAGTGCTCAGGAGAAACACTGGGCAGTGTTGGTATATATTTCAATGGTATTCAAGATCCTGATAAATAATTTAGGAGTTGGAGAGATCAGGGCATGGGAAGAAGAACTGCAAAAAACAACAGAGGAAATTTACTAATGTATGTTTGTAGGTTAAAACACTTTTTATAACTGGCCATAGTAGATAGAATCATTCTTTATAGCTATTAAGTGGTGTTAAATAAGTTGACCCAATTCTCTTGGAAAAGTGACTTTGTCCTCCAGACCTTACTTCTGAAGCTCAAAGTTGCTTTAAACAATTCAGCTGTAGTAGAGGATAGCGCCATATACAAATTTGGCCACAGAATCTGGGCCAGACGGCGTTTGCAGAAAGTGGAAGGTAACTGATCAGCTCTGGTATTTGCATGTGTACATGGTATGGTCATGTGGGAGTGTTCCTATGTTTACAAGCCGCATGGCTCCTGGCCATAAGCTATTGCTACGCAAGGCCTTGACTGTGTATTGGTATGAATATGGTAGCTCTTTCAGCTCATGCGTATCCATTTGCTTTTTGTGTCAGGCTGATGTCGAGTTACCCTGCTTTTGCACTCTGGTAAACAGACACATAGATTATTAAAACTGAAAGGGATCTAAAAAGTTATCTAACCCAATATCCTACGTGAAGAAGGAGCCTCCCTACAACCTCACAAATAAGATGATTAATTAGCCTCTACTTGACTATTTCCAGTAGTGGGGAGCACATAACCTCACAACGAAGCACAGCCCATTTTTGGATGGCTCTAATTTTTAGGGCGTTCCCTCTTATTTTTGATTAAAATCTGTCTCTCTGCAACTTTCTTAGTCATGACTTTGGAATTCTGTCGTATGATCTGAATTCCTCTATTTCAGAATAGGGCATCACATTTGAAGACCATCACTGAGTCCCAGGGTAGTTTTCTTTTTTTCACATGAAACATTCCAAGGTCTTTCAGTAAATCCCCTTCTTTTCTTGGTAGGGAGTCACTCATCACCACTTTTGTCTTCCAACAGGAGCTGTGTTAAGCTCCTTGAAACTTCGCATCCTGGAGACATAGCTTTCTTGTCACAAAGCCCAATTTACCTTCTCTGAGAAGAGCCTAATTCTTTTTGTTAGTTTTAGTTGTACAGTTTGGGATTCTCCTTTTTCCCCTCTTTATCTTATTTTTCTTACCAACATCCTCATCTCATGGCGTTATTTTGCACAAAGTTCTGAATCATATTCTTCATCTTTGTTCATTGCAATTACTGTCACTGTGTCTTCCTTCTTGGATTATTTCTTCCATTCTTTTTAGAAGATTTTTGAATTCTCCCATCAGCTGGAGAAGAGACCCTCTTTAAATCCCTTTATCTTCTCCTCCAGCTTATACTGGCATGCAAGCAGCTTATACTTAGGTCCCATGCAAGCAGCAAGTTCAGAAAAACCCCCTTTACACAATTCAGCTGTAGCAGAGGATAGCCTAATATATACAAGTTTTGCCACAGAATCTGGGCCGGATGGCATTTGCAGAAAATGGAGGGTAACAATGATCAGCTTTGATATTTGCATGAGTAGATGATATGGTTATGTGGGAGTGTTCATATGTTTATAAGCCATGTGGCTCTTGGCCATAAGCTATGGGAAGAAGAATTGAAAAAAAAAAAAATAGGGCCGGGTGTGGTGGCTTACACCTGTAATTCAAGCACTTTGGAGGCCAAGGTGGGCAGATCACCTGAGGTCAGGAGTTCAAGACCAGCCTGACCAACATGGTGAAACCCTGTCTTTAAAAAAAAAAAGAAAAGACATAATTTACTAATGTAAGTTTGTAGGTTAAAACACTTTTTCTAGCTGACCATAGTAGATAGAATCATTCTTTACAATAAGAACATGAACAATGTGTCATCTTACATTGTTGGCTCTTGGTTTTGAATAGATATTCAACTAGATTCATGTGTATGACTCTGAGTGTAGGTCATTCATTGAATGTCTGTTATTGCTAGAGTCTCTGAGTATGTGGTTTATTGATGTGAACTTAAATATAGTTGGTTCTACATGCAGTTTAAATGTTACCCTATTTCAACCTCATGGTTCTCATTCTTACACCAATAGCTATAGCATGTTTATTTTCTACCATAAGATCTAATCACATAAGCTTTGGTACTGCTCTTGTCCAGAAGAAACATAATGTGAGGGAGGATATGTCTTCCTTCCATTGTGAAGGATTAAGAAACAGAGGCTCAGGGAGGATATTTGGCTTATCCAAGATTATAACATTAGTTCAGCAGCTGGTCAGATGCTACTTCCGCTAAGCCACTCAGCTAGCTAACTCCCTTAGCTTTAATAGAGAAAGTGACTTAAACTGCAGCATTTCTGATCCTTTATACTCTCTCTCTCTCTGTGTATGCATTTTTCTTCATCACCTAGCATATTTTCTGATATGTAATAAGATCTTGATAAATGCTGGTTAATGAATATTTCAAGTCATCTTTTCCTTTTGAAAGTTGGGACTATGACAGAAAAAGACTAGATTGAGCAACAAAGCATAAAATATAAGTAGGAAAGTCATAGCTTGGGATAGAGAGTGTGGCAGTTTGTTCAGAAATGTATAAGGCATTGTGCTAGGTGCCACAATGCCTATACAGAATGTATTAGTTCCTGATATCAGTGAGTTTATAATGAGATAAACATATTTTATTTGGCATTATAAAAATGAGATAAAAATAAAGATAAGATTGAATCATATGGAAAAAAATTAGCTTCCAGTTCAAGAGAATGTTATCAACATCAACGAGGTGTTCAGAGAAGGGAAGGTCGTGGAAAGCCTGCGATTATGCTATTGTTCTCTTCGGAAGAGGGGTGAGTGTGAGGGAGGAGGAGAGGGCAGATGGAAGATGAAAAGAGGGTGTGTTCTAGAGCAGTGTTGTTCATTTAGTACCAGCCCTATGTGGCAAATAGGACATGAACGTCCAGTTGGCTTAAGTTCCTGAGGTAGAAGAGATTAAGAATGTAAAAAAGGGAACACAGTTTATTGAGCACCTACCATATGTGAATTCATGAATATTTCCCAGTCACCTGTCTGTGGCAGGCACTGTGTTAGATGTCAGAGGTTCTGTGGTAATAAAGAGAGATACTATCTCCACCTTCAAGGGCAGACCAGGCATGTTCTAGGAACCTCACAAACCTGATCTACCTAAGGGGAGCTTAGGCAGTTATTCCAGTTTCTGGTTTCGATAGCCAATGGATATTTTTCCATAGCTTCTCCCCCTCCACTCAACTCCAGCCATTCCAGAGTGTGTCTGTCTTTCCAGAATGAGTCTAATACTTTGTGTGCATGCCGGCATCCCCATGGGATTGATGATATCACAAGCCATTGGCTTCTGTTGCTCTCTGCATATTCCTACAGTTAATGCTGAGCAGAATCTTGGCAGAAGCAGTGGCATCCGTCACTTGGTTTTAGACCTTCAGCCTCCCTTGTAAAGCCCTGGCTCACATAGGTATTGAGAAGCCTTATCCTGCAAAGAACCTACAGCTTAGGAAAGAGTTTCCCATGTGTCTTTGCTGTCAAACAAATAATATTGGCAAATCTTTTATCAATTTTCTATTCCGGTAGAGGTGCCATTTATTATGGGGCAGATGGGATATAGAAAAAGCATCTTCCTGCTCCTAACCCCTACCTATCCTGAGATAAATGCCTGTTGCAGTCCCCAGTCACTAGGAAATGCCCTGAAGCAGTGGAGTCAAACAGCCTGAGAGTTGTAAAGGGCCAGCAGAGCCACTTCTGCAGGAAGAGTGTGCGTGAGCCTTATCCGTTGTCCATGTGGGGAGTTGCTTCATTTACACGCTTTTCACCCTGATTTGACACATACTAACATTAAATAACTATCTACTTTAGCCCATTTGGATACTACAACAAAAAAAGATAGTCCAGGTACCTTATAAACAACAGAAATTTATTTCTCATTGTCCTGGAGGCTGGGACATTCAAGATTAAGGTGCTGGTAGATTCAGGATCTGGTTAGGACCAACTGCCTGGTTTTATGGATGGCACGTTCTTGCTGTGTCCTCACATGGTGGAAGGGATGAGGGATCTCTCTGGAATCTCTGTTATTATTATTATATTTTAAGTTCTGGGATACAAATGCACAATTTGCAGGTTTGTTACATAGGTATACACTGACACGGTGGTTAGCTGCACCCATCAAACCATCATCTATACCAGGTATTTCTCCTAATGCCATCCCTCCCCTGTTCCCCAACCCCCAGACAGGCACCAGCGTGTGATGTTCCCCTCTCTGTGCCCATATGTTCTCATTGTACAACTCCCACTTATGAGTGAGAACATGCGGTGTTTGGTTTCTGTTCCTGTGTCAGTTTGCTGAGAATGATGGTTTCCAGCTTCATCCATGTCCCTGCAAAGGACATGAACTCATCCTTTTTTATGGCTGCATAGTATTTTGTGGTGTATATGTGCCACATTTTCTTTATCCAGTCCATTGTTGATGGGCGTTTGGGTTAGTTCCAAGTCTTTGCTAGTGTGAATAGTGCTGCAATAAACATATGTGTGCATGTGTCTTTACAGTAGAATGATTTATAATCCTTTGGGTATATACCCAGTAATGGGATTGCTGGATCAAATGGTATTTCTGGTTCTAGATCCTTGAGGAATCACCACACTGTCTTCCACAATGGTTGAACTGATTTACACTCCCACCAGTAGTGTAAAAGCATTCCTATTTCTCCACATCCTCTCCAGCATCTGTTGTTTCTTGACTTTTTACGGATTGCCATACTAAATGACATGAGATAGTATCTCATTGAGATCTTGATTTGCATTTTGCTAATGACCAGTGATGATGAGCTTTTTTAAATACGTTTTTTGGCCACATAAATGTCTTTTTTTGAGAAGTGTCTGTTCATATCCTTTGTCCACTTTTTGATGGAGTTGTTCTTTTCTTGTAAATTTAAGTTTCTTATAGATTCTGGATATTATCCCTTTGTCAGATTGCAAAAAATTTCTCCCATTCTGTAGGTTGCCTCTTCACTCTAATAATACTTTATTTTGCTGTGCAGAAACTCTTTTAATTTAATTTGTCTATTTTGGTTTTTGTTGCCATTGCTTTTGGTGTTTTCGTCATGAAGTCTTTGCCATGACTATGACCTCAATGGTATTCTCTCTGTTTTCTTCTAGGATTTTTATGGATTTAGGTCTTACATTTAAGTCCTTAATCCATCTCAAGTTAATTTTTGTATAAGGTATAAGGAAGGGATCCAGTTTCAGTTTTCTGAATATGGCTAGTCAGTTTTCCCAACACCATTTATTAAATATAAAATTCTTTCCCTATTGCTTGTTTTTGTCAGGTTTATCAAACATCAGATGGTTGTAGATGTATGGTGTTATTTCTGAGGCCTCTGTTCTGTTCCATTGGTCTAGATCTCTGTTTTGGTACCAGTACCATGCTGTTTTGGTTACTGTAACCTTGTAGTATAGTTTGAAGTCAGGTAGCATGATGCCTCCAGCTTTGTTCTTTTTGCTTAGGATTGTCTTAGCTATATGGACTCTTTTTTGGTTCCATATGAAATTTAAAGTAGTTTTTCCTAATTCTGTGAAGAAAGTCAATAATAGCTTGGTGGGGATAGCATTGAATCTATAAATTACTTTGGGCAATATGGCCATTTTTACAATATTGATTCTTCCTATCCATCAGTGTGGAATGTTTTTCCATTTGTATGTGTCCTCTCTTATTTTCTTGAGCAGTGGTTTTTACTTCTCCTTGAAGAGATCCTTCACATCCCTTGTAAGTTGTATTCCTAGATATTTTATTCTCTTTGTAGCAATTGTGAACGGGAGGTCACTCATGCTTTGGCTTGCTGTTTGTCTGTTATAGATGTATAGGAATACTTGTGATTTTTGCACATTTATTTTGTATCTTGAGACTTTGCTGAAGTTGCTTGTCAGCTTAAGGAGATTTTGGGCTGAGACAATGGGGTTTTGTAAATATACAATCGTGTCATCTGCAAACAGAGACAATTTGACTTCCTTTCTTCCTATATGAATACCCTTAATTTCTTTTTCTTGCCTGATTGCCCGGGCCAGAACTTCCAATACTATGTTGAATAGGAGTGATGAGAGAGGACATCCTTATCTCATACCAGCTTTCAAAGGGAATGCTTCCAGCTTTTGCCCATTCAGTGTGATATTGGCTGTGGGTTTGTCATAAATAGCTCTTATTATTTTGAGATACGTTCCATCAATACCTAGTTTATTGAGAATTTTTAGCATGAGGGATGTTGAATTTTATCAAAGGCCTTTTCTGCATCTATTGAGATAATCACGTGGTTTTTGTCATTGGTTCTGTTTATGTGATATATTACGTTTATTGATTTGCATATGTTGAACCAGCCTAGCATCCCAGAGATGAAGCCAACTTGATCATGGTGGATAAGCTTTTTGATGTGCTGCTGGATTTGGTTTGCCAGTTTCATTGAGGATTTTCACATCGATGTTCATCAGGGATATTGGCCTGAAATATTATTCTTTTTGTATTTATCTCTGCTAGGTTTTGGTATCAGGATGACGCTGGCCTCATAAAATGAGTTAGGCAGAAGTCCCTCCTTTTCTATTATTTGAAATAGTTTCAGAAGGAATGATCCCAGCTCCTTTTTGTACCTCTGGTAGAATTTGGCTGTGAAACAGTTTGGTCCTGGGGTATTTTTTTTTTTTTTTTTGATTGGTAGGTTATTAATTACTGCCTCAATTTCAGAACTTGTTATTGGTTGATTCAGGGATTCAACTTCTTCCTGGTTTAGTCTTGGGAAGGTATATATGTCCAGGAATTTAACCATTTCTTCTAGATTTTCTAGTTTATTTGCATAGAGATGTTTATAGTGTTCTTTGATGGTAGTTTGCATTTCTGTGGGATCAGTGGTGATAGCCCCTTTATCATTGTTTTATTGTGTCTATTTGATTCTTTTCTCTTTTCTTCTTTATTAGTTTGGCTAGCAGTCTATCTATTTAACAAAATAACTCCTGGATTTCATGGATTTTTTCAAAAAACCAGCTCCTGGATTCATGGATTTTTTGAAGAATTTTTTGGTCTCTATCACCTCCAATTCTACTCCGATCTGAGTTATTTCTTGTCTTCTGCTAACTTTTGAATTTGTTTGCTCTTGCTTCCCTAGTTTTTAAAATTGTGATGTTATGGTGTCGATTTTAGATCTTTGTTACTTTCTCTTGTGGGCATTTAGTGCTATAAATTTCCCTCTAAACATGGCTTTAGCTGTGTCCCAGAGATTCTGGTACATCGCGTCTTTGTTCTCATTGGTTTCAAAGAACTTATTTACTTCTGCCTTAATTTTGTTATATACCCAGTAGTCATTCAGGAACAGGTTGTTCAGTTTCCATGTAGTTGTGCAGTCTTGAGTAAGTTTCTTAATCCTGAGTTCTAAATTGTTTGTACTGTGTTATGATTTCTGTTCTTTTGCATTTGCTGAAGAGTGATTTACTTCCAAGTATGTGGTCAATTTTAGAATAAGTGTGATGTGGTGCTGAGGATAATGTGTATTCTGTTGATTTGGGGTGGAGAATTCTGTAGATGTCTATTAGGTCCACTTGGTCCAGAGCTGAGTGAATATCCTTGTTAATTTTCTGTCTTGTTGATCTGTCTAATATTACAGTGGGTTTAAAGTCTGCCACTATTCTTTTTTTTTTTTTTTTTTTTTTTTTTTTGAGACGGAGTTTTGCTCTTGTTACCCAGGCTGGAGTGCAATGGTGCGATCTTGGCTCACCGCAACCTCCGCCTCCTGGGTTCAGGCAATTCTCCTGCCTCAGCCTCCTGAGTAGCTGGGATTACAGGCACACACCACCATGCCCAGCTAATTTTTTGTATTTTTGATAGAGATGGGGTTTCACCATGTTGACCAGGATGGTCTCGATCTCTTGACCTCGTGATCCACCCGCCTCAGCCTCCCAAAGTGCTGGGATTATAAAGTCTGCCACTATTCTTGTGTGGTAGTCTAAGTCTCTTTGTAGGTCTCTAAGAACTTGCTTTATGAATCTGGATGCTTCTGTATTGGTTGCATATATATTTAGGATTGTTAGGTCTTCTTGTTGCATTGACCTCTTTACCATTATGCAATGCCTTTCTTGGTCTTTTTTGATCTTTGTTAGTTTAATATATGCTTTATCAGAGACTGGGATTGCAACCCCTACCTTTTTTTTTTTTCTTTCCACTTGCTTGATAAATCTTCCTCCATCCCTTTATTTTGAGCCTATGTGTGTCTTTGCATGTGAGATGGGTCTCCTGAATACAGCACACTGATGGGTCTTGACTCTTTATCCAATTTGCCAGTCTGTGTCTTTTAATTGGGGCATTTAGCCCATTTACATTTAAGGTTAATATTTTTACGTGTTAATTCGATCCTGTCATTATAATGCTAGCTGGTTATTTTGCCTGTTGATGCAGTTTCTTCATAATGTTGATGGTCTTTACAGTTTGGTATGAGTTTTTGCAGTGGCTGGTACTGGTTTTTCCTTTCCATATATAGTGCTTCCTTCAGGAACTCTCGTAAGGCAGGCCTGTTGGTACAAAATCTCTCAGCATTTGCTTGTCTGTAAAGGATTTTATTTCTCCTTCACATATGAAGCTTAGTTGGGCTGGACATGAAATTCTGGGTTGAAATTCTTTTCTTTAATAATGTTGAATATTGGTCTCCACTCTCTACTGGCTTGTAGGGTTTCTGCAGAGATATCCACTGTTAGTCTGGTGGGCTTCCCTTTGTGTATAACCTGACCTTTCTCTCTGGCTACCCTTAATATTTTTTCCTTCATTTCAACCTTGATGAATCTGATGATTATGTGTGTTGGGGTTGCTTTTCTTCAGGAGTATCTTTGTGATGCTCTGTTTATTTCCTGAATTTGAATGCTGGCCTGTCTTGCCAGGTTGGGGAAGTTCTCCTGGATAATATCCTGAAGAGTGTTTTCCAACTTCGTTCTATACTTCCTGTCACTTTCAGGTACACCAATCAAATGTAGGTTTGGTCTTTTCACATAGTCCCATATTTCTTGGAGGCTTTGTTCATTCCTTTTCATTCTTTTTTCTCTAATCTTATCTTTGTGCTCTATTTCATTAAGTTGATCTTCAATCTCTGATATACTTTCTTTCGCTTGATTGATTCAGCTACTGATACTTGTGTAAGCTTAATGAAATTCTCGTGCTGTGTTTTTCAGCTCCATCCGGTCATTTATGTTCTTCTCTAAACTGGTTATTGTGGTTAGCAATTTGTCTAACCTTTTTTTCAAGGTTCTTAGCTTCTTTGCATTGGGTTAGAACATGCTCCTTTAGTTCAGAGGAGTTCATTATTACCCACCTTCTGAAGCCTACTTCTGTCAGTTAATCAAATTCATTCTTTGTCCAGTTTTGTTCTCCTGCTGGCAAGGAGTTGTGATTCTTTGGAGGAGAAGAGGCATTCTAGTTTTTGTAATTTTCAGCCTTTTTGTGCTGGGTTTTCCTCATCTTGGTGGATTTATCTGCCTTTGGTCTTTGATGTTGGTGACCTTCAGATGGGGTTTTTGTATAGATGTCCTTTTGTTGATGTTGATACTATACCTTTCTGTTTGTTAGTTTTCCTTCTAACAGTCAGGCCCCTCTGCTGCAGGTTTGTTGGAGTTTGCTGCAGGCCTGCTCCAGATACTGTTTGCTTGGGTATCACCAGTGGAGGCTGCAGAACAGCAAAGATTGCTGCTGTTCCTTCCTCTGGAAGCTTTGTCCCAGAGGGACACCTGCCAGATGCCAGCTGGAGCTTTCCTGTGTAAGACGACTGTTGACCCCTCCTGGGAGATTTCTCCCAGTCAGGAGGCGGGGATCAGGGATCCACTTGAGGAGGCAGTCTGTCCTTTAGCAGAGCTTGAGCGCTGTGCTGGGAGATCCACTGCTCTCTTCAGAGCCAGCAGGCAGAAACATTTAAGTCTGCTGAAGCTGTACCCACAGCCACCTCTTCCCCCAGGTGCTCTGTCCCAGGGAGATGGGAGTTTGATCTATAAGCCCCAACTGGGGCTGCTGCCTTTCTTTCAAAGATGCCCTGCCCAGAGAGGAGGAATCCAGGAAGGCAGCCTGGCTATAGCTGCTTTGCCGAGCTGTGGTGGGTTCCACCCAGTTCGAACTTCCTGGCTGTGTTTACACTGTGAGGGGAAAACCACCTACTCAAGCCTCAGTAATGGCGGACGCCCTTCCCTACACCAAGCTCGAGTGTCCCTGGTTGACTTCAGACTGCTGTGCTGGCAGCGAGAATTTCAAGCCAGTAGATCTTGACTTGCTGGGATCCATGGGGGTGGGATCCACTGAGCTAGACCACTTGGCTCTCTGGCTTCAGCTCCTTTTCCAGGGGAGTGAACAGTTCTGTCTTGCTGGCATTCCAAGCACCACTGGGATATTAAAAAAAACAACAACAAAAAAACCCACCTCCTGCAGCTACCTCAGTGTCTGCCCAAATAGTCACCCAGTTTTGTGCTCGAATCCCAGGGCCCTGGTGGTGTAGGCACCTGAGGGAATCTCCTGGTCTGTGGGTTTTGAAGACTGTGGGAAAAGCATAGTATCTGGGCTGAATGCCCCATTCCTCACAGCACTGTCCCTTATGCTTTCCCCTGATTAGGGGAGGGAGTTCCCCGATCCCTTGCACTTCCTGGGTGAGGCAAAGTCCCATCTTGCTTCAGGTCACCCTCCCTGGGCTGCACCCACTGTCTAACCAGTCCTGAGGAGATGAGCCAGGTACCTCAGTGGAAATGCAGATATCAGCCACCTTTTGCCTTGATCTCTATGGGAACTGCAGACCAGAGATATTCCTATTCAGTCATCTTGCCAGCCGCCTGTATGGGGTCTCTTTTATTTTTTTCTGAGACAGAGTCTTGCTCCATCACTGAGGCTGGAATGCAGTGGCATGATCTCAGCTCACTGCAATCTCCACCTCCCAGGTTCAAGTGATTTTCCTGACTTAGCCTCCTGAGTAGCTGGGATTACAGGCGCCTGCCACCCCACCCAGCTATTTTGTATATTTAGTAGAGACAAGGTTTCACCACATTGGTCGGGATGGTCTCGAACTCCTGACCTCGTGATCCACCCGTCTCGGCCTCCCAAAGTGCTGGCTGGGATTACAGGGTGTGAGCCACTGTGCCTGACTGTGGGGTCTCTTTGAAAAGGACACTGAAAGAGGGCTCCACCCTCATGGCCTAATCACTTCTCAAAGGCCCTACTTCCTAATACTGTCACATTGGGAGTTAGAATTTCAATATAGGAATTTGAGGGGAGCAGACATCCAGTCTATAGCACTATCTGATAAGGCTTCTGAATAGTCCTGGGCCATTTTACATAATGGGGGTTTACTAAGGACACTCTGTGGTAAGGTCAACAGCATAGTTCTTGCTTCTAGGGGTTCTCTGTGGAGGGCCTGTTAGAATCCCCTGAAGATTTTCCCTTTTGCTTTCCGGGGAAGCATTGAAAGGAAAAGGACTCAGCTCCGCTGCTTTCCACGTGCTTACCCACTCTGGCCCTTCTGATTAATGTTTGCTGTTCTGCTTTGCAGATGCCTCCCAGGACCCAGAGGGAGACTAGCCTCATTGCTGTGGGGACCTTTGGCTGGACTCTCCTGGCTCTCTCAGAGGTGCGAGGCCGCGGTTCCTGTAGCCTCAGGCCTGGCACCAGCTCATCTCTGGGGGATCCAGGATTCCAGATCTCCCATCTCAGTACAACCAGGGCCTCTTTGTCCCAGTGTGAACTTGCGGGCTGTCTCTCTGACTGCCTCTTAACGGGCCCTGCCATTGGTGATTTTCATTCCAGCCGTGAGCCAGTGGATCCCTGAAAGTGACTGTGTGGGCTTCTCTCACCATCTCACTCTGGCCTTGGCCTGGCGGTGTGCTCCTCTGTGGTCTGGATGGGGATGATGAACTCGGGCTGCCCGTTGTTTTTGTTTTGTGATATTTAAAGCAGCCAAAGCTCTCATTACTGTAATACAGTATGTGCCTGGGCTGGAGAAGAAGCAGCATTCCTTCTGGATCAGGGCATCTCGGTTTTGTGGTGCGCCCGCCGGAGTGTTTAGAACCATGACTGGTAGAATTTACAATGCCAGGGCTGAAAGGGGCCTTGGAGCTCCTCCATTTTCACTCATCCCAGTCTCCTTGTTTGAATGAAAAGGGAGCCGAACCCATTCTGGGTATATGACGACTGCTCAGGCCCTGGGGTGATGAGTGGCAGAGCTGGGACTAGAACTCAGGCTCAGAGGCCAGCTTACTACCATCTGGCTGGGTTTCTGCTTCTGTTCTCCTCAGTTGTTTCAGATCCTTCTGAGTCCCTGAACCAAATGAGGCAAATCCATGTAAATGTCAGCACACTGCTTGATACATAATAAGTGCCCCATAAATGTCTATCAGTACTCCCATAAGCCCTGAGACATGCAAAATATTCTTGCCCTTCAGGGACTTACAGTCTTGAGGAGGCAAAATTTTCACGCATACACACTAATACAATTAAGGAGCATTTTCAGTCATTACATTGTTGTCTGCTAAGTTTTGGGGAATAGGTGCCGTAGATCATGCAAGAGAAGAGATGGATCGTTATGGCCTCGAAGAAGCGCCGTGGTGAAAAGAAGAGCTTAACGTGTATGACCTCTGTGTATGACATCTTTTCAACTCCTGGCAGTGAGATGGACAGGGCAGCAGCCATTCTGGGACACTGCAGAGCCCTCAGGCCATCCACTCATCTACCCAGCACATTCACTCATTATCACCCGACTCTGCGCTCTGCATGAGAATGGAAAGCAAATCATGACAAGAAGACCCTTTCTACTTAAGCCTAGCCAGGGAGACAGAGATGCATAAAGATATTACCACTGACAAATTCTGCATTCATATATATTTGTAGCTTCAAAGCATCATCTGAGCCCACAGGTGGGTAAGCAAGTCAGATAGGAGCTCAAAGCAAGAATTCAGAACAGATCAGCAGCTTGTTCTTTATTCTCACCAATCCCTGATAGCTGTAAACCCTCACAGGGACTTAGAAGACCTTCTAAGGCTCAGTTGCTTTAGCAAAAACAAGCAAGATGAAGACACAGAGCAATGGCTTTAAACTTAATCTACCTCCTTTTTTTCCTGACGTTAGAGATGGAAGAACAAAGCAGAAGTTTGGCCCCGGGACATACAGGTTAAGAGTCAAGGCTCTCTAGCCCTATACCTAGGAAGAATATGGCCCAGGACTTCCTGCCTGAATCCCAGAGCAGCAGTTGGGTTAGCCCCAAGTGTCTGGGATTCCTTTCCTGATGGAAAGGGAAAGCATACATTTACCTGGTGAAAAGGGGCAACTCACAAGCTTTAAGCTCTTGTGCAAAGGGGCTGGTAAGTGTGAGTATTCTGCAAGAGGGTTGCTGGGAAGTTAGACCCAAACAAGGGCATTCTGAGAATGAGATTGAGAAGCCTCTGAGGCGAGCATGAGGCAAGCCCTTGGTGTCACATTTGGCCCTGGCAATGTGGTATTATTGAGCTGGGCCAGGAAGTGGAGAGGAGCGGGCCTGGCAGGATGGAGATAGGGGCTCCTATCAGGAGTAAGTACCAGATGCTGGTGACTCAAGGGGAAACTTCCTGAATGGAGATGGAGTTAGTAGATGATTAATTGCCTTAAACATACTTTCTGCACTGCTTGGTTCAGAGGCTGAACCAGGTAGTAACACAGAAGAAAATGTCCAGCCAGCAATGTGAAGGAAGCATGAAATGGAAAGGGTTAGCACCTGAACTTCTTTTGATCAATGACATTATTATTTTGGCAAGGATTGCAGAAACTGCAGGTGCTGAGGGAGTGACTTGTTTGGAGGAAGGGGCAGGACCAGGAATGAATCCCAGACACTTGGTGCTAACCCAACTGCTGAATGAGGCTTTCAGGCTCTGGGATTCAGGCAGGAACTCCAGGGCCACATGCCTCCTAGGTATAGGGCTAGAGAGCTTCACTCTTAGTCTATATGTCCCGGGGCCAATCTCCTGCTTTTTTCTATCATACCTAACATCAGAAAAAAGGGGGTAGATTAAGTTTAGAGCCACTGATCTGTGTCTTCATCCTGCTTGTTTTTGCTAAGGCAATTGAGCTTTAGAAGGCCTTCTAAGTCCCTGTGAGAGTCTACAGCCGTCAGGGATTGGTGAGGATGAAGAACAAGCTGGTCTGTTCTGAATTCAACTCTGTCTTTCTTTCTCTCTCTCAAACTTGAAGGTCTTCCTGAGCCTTTGCCTCTTTCATCAGCCTGGATGTTGAGACTACAATTTTTCACGATTGCTTGTTTTGTGTTTTCTTCTTCATTGTCTTTCCTAAAGTCTGTTATCCATCCAGGTCCACTGGTACATCTCCTAACCTGTTGCACCAACCCTGCAGCCATGCCCTGGCATGAAACTGCCGGTGATTCGACCTGTCCTGGGCTTGCAATAGATGCTCAGCATATGATAGCCACCTCGACTGCTGACCTTTTTCTTCCTATACACCATTCTATTCATACCACTTTTCAAAGATTGATATTTATAAGCGCTTACTATATCCCAGGAATTGTACTATCAGTTCTTTATATGCATTATTCCATTTAATTTTAATAGTGATATCATTTTCTACTTTTAACCATCTCATACTTTCTATATTGATAGAAAAGTGTCCCCAAACCCAGAGGCTAACAAGTACCTGGCTGTCTTAGAAGTGCCTGACCCGTAACATTTCTGAAGTTATCACTACAGGATATGGCTGCAAAGACCTGGGAGGAGAAATCCTTTTTGTCTCTGATAGTTTCAGAGACGGTAAGAGGTTTCCTGTCTCTTTGCGGTAAAAACACCAGGGTAAGCCTTGATCTCCTGAGTCTTGAGTATGTTAAGAGAAAGGCATTAAGATTACTCTGCTGAAAGGGCAGAGCCTGCCTGGTGTCTGGGAAGTTGAGCCCAAGCTTCTCTCCAAGGAGGGTCTCCTGCAGGGATTAGGAAGGAGGGTCTATTGGCATCACGCATGATCTCTTCTGGGTTCAGGAGGGTTTCCCACAGCTAGGTGAGACAGAATTGGTTGATGTCTCAATGATGCCATGTTCATTGGGCCGGCACTAAAAGTAAGCAGCCCTTGAGAGGCATGTGTTCTTCCGAGGCAGCACAGCCATAACCACAAGAGTAGGATGGTCCTGGTGGAAACGGCACAAACAGAACAAGCTCCTGGGCCTCGTGGCTGTGAGTGGCTGAACCGAAAGCTTCCTGGGGTATGAGCACTCTCACTCGCAGTATTGATCAAGCAGGGCGATCACATCACTGGCCAACAGAAGTGGCCACCCCTCAGTTCTCAGCCCAGGCTGATTTCTGCTCTGCTGGTTCCTAGGAAAACTCTTGGGTCTTTCATGACTGCTGAAGCCCCAGGCACTTTCTCCAGAGGCAGCATCACTCACAGGATGCACCAAGCAAAATGTCCTGGTCAAAGGCAAGAAGTTTGTATTGTTGTTCTTGCCTATTTTATTATCATTTGAATACCTGCCAACCAACCTACAGATGTTCTTTGAGTACTTACTATGTAGGTGTTAAGGGATACAAAATTAAGGGTATGGCTAGGGGTGGCATGCTTTTTGCTCCTAACTTGTAAATTTATTGAGAACATGATAGCCAGACACAGTGGAAAGAAAGAGAAATACAAATAAATGGTAATATTTATGAGACAGACACTGTTCTAGGCACTTCTTATGTGTTAACTCATTTCATCCTTACAGTGTTCCTATGGGCAGGTGCCACTATTACTCCCATTTTTTTTTTTTTTTTTTGAGATAAAGTCTTGCTCTGTCACCCAGCCTGGAGTGCAGTGGCACGATCTTGGTTTACTGCACCTCCACCTCCCAGGTTCAAGTGATTCTCCTGCCTCAGCCTCCTGAGTAGCTGGGACTACAGGCACGTGCCACCACGCCCAGCTAATTTTCATATTTTTAGTAGAAATGGAGTTTCAGCGTATTGGTCAGGCTGGCCTTGAACTCCTGATCTCATGATCCACCCGCCTTGGCCTCCCAAAGTGCTGGAATTACAAGCATGAACTGCTGTGCCTGGCCTATTACTCCCATTTTTACAGGTGAGAAGACAGAGGAGCCAAGGCTCAAGTGTGTGCCCAGGTGCATGCTGCTGGTGAGAGGTGGAGGCAGGTCTCAAACTCAGCAAGTCTGGTCTCAGAGAAGGTGACTCATAAGGAACAGCAAGGGAGGTAGGAGGCAGAACATGGAGTGCAGGAGCTCAGAGAGTGGAAGGAAGTAACTTCAATCTGATTTAAAGAAACCAGTTATCAGAAACAGACAGGGCCTAAAGAAGGTATGGGTGGCTGAGTTTCAGCGAGGAAAAACAGGAAGTTGGGCCAATAGGGGTAGCATGATAAGAGAATGAGTGCTAGACTGGATGGCCAGGGGCCCGGCCTTGCCTGTGAGCAGCTGCTCCCCCTGGGGAGGTCACTCTGCTTTTTTGGGCTACCTTATTTTTCTCACCTCCAATTGGAGAGAATTAGGAAAAAGGAGTTGTCAGGTCCCTCCAAGTTTTCACCGTATGGTTCTATGATTTGAGGGCTGGTATGTTTCTTTGGTCATTTCCAAAACCCTCTGACCACAGTTCCTGAGGCTGATCCTCTCATGCCTCGTAATGTGGACAGATGGCCTTCCGCTTACCGTCACATGCTTCCGAGGGCTGCAGAGCCTGGGACAGAGGGTGCGGTAAGAAAGAAAATGAGAGAAGCTGGTTGGGAAAGATACTCACGTGCAGAAAAGTTTCCAGCAAGTCAGAGGTGAGAGTAAAACATCCAAATGAAAAACCAGAGTCGGCCGGGCACAGTGGTTCACACCTGTAATCCCAGCAATTTGGGAGGCTGAGGTGGGCGGATCATGAGGTCAAGAGATCAAGACCATCCTGGCCACCATGGTGAAACCCCATCTCCACTAAAAATACAAAAATTAGCTGGGCAGGGTAGTACACACCTGTAGTCCTAGCTACTTGGGAGGCTGAGGCAGGAGAATTGCTGGAACCCAGGAGGCGGAGGTTGCAATGAGCCAAGATCATGCCTTTGCACTCCAACCTGGAGACAGATCGAGACTCCATCCCCCCCTAAAAAAGCCAGAGATTGCTAGAGCTCAGCAAGGTTGAATAACTTGTCTAAGGTCTTAGCAGCCCGAGGGATACTGGATTATAACACTTCTAATACCTTGTTTTGTATTTGGAAAATACTCTGCTCTCAGTTTGCATTTTCTCTTCTTCTTCCTCCCAGTAATCGAATGAAGACATGAGATTTGATGTTTCTAGTGTGTGTAGTACGGACAGGAAACTAGGTGAATGTTATACAGTCAATGTTCTGTGACCCCATTCTGCACCTGGAAGAGGGGTGTTTACTATAATAGTGATGTAACTCAACACCCTCTTCTCTTACTAGAAAAGGAGTGAGAAAATGAGATAGCCATCTAGCACTTTCCCCTCTCACCTCTTTTACAAACTCTAGCATCTCATTTTACAGCAAAATGACCGAGGTGGAGGGGAGCAAAGGGCTCTTCCAACAAAGGCAGAAGTGGGGCTTGCTGTTTCACCCAGTGTGGGTCACCTCAGGTCACCAGGGGCACATGCTATGTTCCCAGATACTTACGGATGGGGTCATTCTGGGCCTTTGGCTTCGCACTGAGGGGCTGCATTTTGAGAATCATGAGGTTGGGACTCTCAGAGGAAAACTGGGAGTCAGGAAAACTTCAACAAATCCTCAGGAATCGAAACAGAACATGAGATGAGGATGTCTGGGACAGCTCTGCTGTTTGTTTCTGTGTATGTGTTTGGGGGCCTATCTCTTGCCAAAACCAAGCTCATTTCTGCATTTTTGTTTGCTTAATATGAAATCCTCCGAAACTGCTCTTCACATTTGTTTAATCTGAAATGAAAATGGCTCAGCAGATAGGAAAAACAAGATTTAAATGCCCTGAATGGCCCCTGAATTAAAGTACACAGCCCTAAATCATGGGGGTGTGCTTCTCCACACCAAACCTTAGTCTTCAACACACAGAAATGCAAGTACCACACACACACACACACACAAACACACACACACACACACACACACACACACACACACACACACACATTGTGTTCGCTTGCCCCAACTCAACCTCACTCCATTTATTTTTTCTCCTTCGCACTCCAGCCTTTTCAAGGCCCCACTTTTCTTGCAGGGGAGGCGTATTTGAGCTCAGGTGGAGGGGCCTGGCCTGGGCTGCAGACCACAGATGATTTTCCAGGAGGGCCAGCACTTCCTCTCCATTCCAGATCACAGGCTCAGTGTCAAGTTCCCTGTAGGAAATCTGAATTTTCATTCTTCAGCAAAGTCGAGGCCACCTCAGATTGTCCCTAGCTTTTGGATCTGGAAAAATGGACTCGATGGAGAGAACGGCCATCTACCAAATCAGACGTGTCTTGCTTTGTACGCAAGCTATATTCCTGAAAAGTTGGGTATAAACTGAATCTTGGTATGTTGAATCAGTTTTGAATGTACTGAAAAGATTTCCTATTCAAAGGAATCCAGCACCGTATTCTTTTGTAAAGGGAAAAATTATTTTGTAACGGCTACTCATCTTGTGATTTATGAGTTTGGTAAGTAGATGGAACATTTTTGTATACTGAGTGCTATTTTAAATGTGCTGTGTGGGATTTGTTATTCAAAGTTACCCGGCATTGAATCCTTTTGTGAAGAACTATTCTGTAGTGTAGATAAACATGTCATGATTTATGAGTTTGGTAAGTTTAGGCATTTCTTAAAGTGGGATATACTCCTAGTTCTACTTCAGAGAAAAAGGATGTTTTTTGGCTAATGATCAGACTTGGAGAAAAAAGAGCTCTACCATATGTGAGTTATGGTCACTGCTGAGGGGCTTGGGGAGGTACACAAACTTTCCATTTTGTTAGAGCAAAAGATCCAGGAGTTGCCTGCTCTGCTTACTATCCTTATCATCACTGGAGTGGAACTGATGGAGGTATTTTTCTAAAGAAACGTAGTTCACTATTATAGCTACATTTCAAAGGTGTTTCTCTCCATATCTATAACATTCAAATATGTATTTATAGATACATTATGTATATACATATATAATGTATCATGTGTATTTAGATCTAAAGTAAGAAACAGACATTGCAGTAGGGCTTATGTTCTGAACCACTGAAGGGCTTCTCTTTCCACCATACAGAGTACTGGGCCTTGCTCTGCAATCACCAGGAGTGTAAACCAAGAGAGAGGGAGACTTTACTTCCTCCTCACCCTTTCTCACTTGGCAGCTCAAAAATCATTTCAGCACTCTTCTCTCAAGGTTCCTAGCTGTGTCCCCATACCATCCTATTTGAGCACTGGTGTGAGGCTTGTTTTGAGAAGTGATCTGATTGTTAAGACAGTTGGAAAAGAGAAATGTGTTGTCATGTGTGTACAACCAAGAGCTGACCTAGGACGACCACATATTCCTTGGCTCATCCACGAGCCACATATTCACTGAAGTTCTTATCGGTAGGAGCAAATCCTGCCTGTGAGAACCCTACGTGACTGGAACTGTGTCAGGCAGAATGTGCAGGGAACTAGCCCTTTCACCATGATTTGGCCCTGACTGTGTTTCACAAAAAGGCTTTTGGAAGCTTACCCAAGTACAGATAGAGATAATTTGTGAGACATTTGACCTCTCAGACTCTTGCTTTTTTCTTTACTGGAGAGCTGCTAATTTCTAGTTGTGGCTGCCACTCTCCTGTCCACCTGATCTTCCATTTTCCTTCCTGGCTTACTGGTAGCTTTTCCAGATCCCAGTGGGGGCAGTCCTGAGATGGAGAGCTGGTGGCCTTTTGTCAGATCTAGGAGGTGTCAGACCATGACTTCCTTTGAAACCAGTTTGGAATGTACATCCAGCTTGGCCAGGGAAGAGGATTTTGACCATAAAGAGGGAAGTGAGTTCTTTGCTACAAAGGACGTATTCCCTCTGAGCCACATGTTCCTTGATGTTCTTTGGCAAATATTGGGCTGTGGGCCTAGAAACACTGACCTTGGAGTCAGGGGAACTGGGATCCAGTTCTAACTCTGTGGTCTTCTAACTTGGTGACCCAGGCAAGTCAAAATTAATCTCATTTCGATATAGAGATATGCAAGGTCCTTGAGCTTAAATGACTCATGGTCTGGCTTGAGAAAAAGACAGGTAAAGAGGCAAACTCTAATTCAGCACACTGAATGGGAAGCAGCATCCAGACCAGGTAAAACAGCCTCAATTGTGGGTGACGTGACTTGGTGTTGTACTTTTCTACTTTGTCAAAAGGAGATGATAATTTCTCTCCACAGGATTGTGGTGAGGCTCGATGATCTAATGCATCTGTAAGTAACTAACAAAGTACAGGAATTCTAAAATAGAAACAGTCAGTGATTCTCAACTGTTTTCTTCTTCCTCTCTATTCATGTGCAAGATATGCTAACCAATAATACCTCTCAATACAACGAGTGATTCTTGAAGTATAAGGACGTGTTCCCCGCACACCTCCAACTCCGGGAAGTGCACAGAAAGCGTCCTTGAGATTCTGGTAGCCTGCTTCCAGGAGAAATGTTTTTTTTTGTTTTGTCAGAAAAGCTAATATAAATGACATTAACAAGGAACACATTTTCCTTGTTGAAAATCAAAATATTACAAACAAGGCTCAAGTCTCCCTTTGCTCAGCCTTCACAGTCTCCTCTGACAATGCTGCAGTGCGTCTCCTAACTTCATCTCTGTCAGCATGGTGCTTAATCTTCCAGATCTTTTATGTATGTAAATGAACACGAGTGAGTGTGTATCTATCCATAAAAATATATAATGTGCTTTACATAAATGTCACAACCTTCTTGTTCACCTGAAAACATGTCACAGACCTCAAACCTTGTAACTGTGAGTAGCTCTAACTCATTCATTGTTACTGTCGCATAGCATTTTACAGTAGGAACATACCGAAGTTAATAACATTATCCTACTGGTAGATACTTTTCTAAGATTTTGTTATTAAAAAATACATGGCAAAGCATTTTTTTGTGTGTGCCTCATTGTGTACACACACGTCTTTCTTTCTTTCTTTCTTTCTTTTTTTTTTTTGAGACGGAGTTTCACTTTTGTTACCCAGGCTGGAGTGCAATGGCACGATCTCAGCTCACCGCAACCTCCACCTCCTGGGTTAAAGCAATTCTCCTGCCTCAGCTTCCTGAGTAGCTGGGATTACAGGCACGTGCCACCATGCCCAGCTAATTTTTTGTATTTTTAATAGGGATGGGGTTTCACCATGTTGACCAGGATGGTCTCGATCTCTTGACCTTGTGATCCACCCGCCTCAGCCTCCCAAAGTGCTGGGATTACAGGCTTGAACCACCGTGCACAAGTCTTTCTTTAGGGTAAATAATAATCAATGGGATATATAAATCATGGTATATGCATTTTTATTAAAATTATCTTCTAATTTATATATCCAACAGCAGAGTATTAGGGATCCAATAGAGTATGCATTTCCCCATATTATTGCCAAATTTTATATTATCACACTTAAAAATTTTGCCAATGCCGGGTAAAACTGGCATTCAACACTGCTTTAATATTTGTCTTTGTAACAGCTAGTGAGGGTGAATACTTTTAGATGTTTACAGCATTATATTGTCTCCTCTGCTAAATGCTTTTTATTTACTTGGCCCATTTTTCTAGTGGCTTTTAAAAAATGATTCACAGAGATTATACTAGAAGTTATTTCATTATACAATTCCAAATATTTATCTTAGTTGTTTACGTGTAATATTCATGATGTCTTTTGGTCTCAAAGAGATTTTGAATTTTTATTATTCTTTTTATTTCTGGATTTTGCTTTCTGTGTCTTATTTGTGCAGACCTTCCTTATCTCTAGCTCATAGCAAATTGTTCTAGATTTTCCTTGAAATATTCTTATGGTTCCATTGTGACATTTGGGCTCTTCATTTTTATGAGGTGTAGATATACCTTTATTTGCTTTTGGAAAGGCTACTAAAGCATCTGAAACTAAGTTGAAATGGCTCCTTCCTCATGTAGTACATTTCCATTTATTCATGAGTCTTTGCTGGGTTGTTCATTCTCTTCAATGTTCTGCTTATGTATTTCTATAGCAATTGCATACTCAGAGAGGCCTTTGCTGGCCACCTTACCTAGAATAGCTCTCACTCCCTTTCTATTGTATTACTCTACTTCATTTTCTTCCCTGTACATATATTTCTTTAAAATTCCTCTTCATTTAGTAGTTTGCTTCTGTACTATAAGTTCCATGTTGGCAGGAACCTTCTTTGCCTTTTTTTACTGATGTGCTCATAACCTGTAACAGCACCTAATAGATATTTACAAAATAGTTGCTAAATGAATGAATGAAGGCCAATGACTTGAGCAGTGGTATTTTCATTTCGAGTTTTATTCCTTAAGGCTTGAATAAACTGTCAAAGGGATTTGTACTACTAACTAAGGAAGTAGGTAGAGAAGGGCTTTTCTAATTCCTCTTCCCTGTATGCTTTTGAGTTCTCTTCACATATCACATTGTTTAAATATTGAACCCTTGGAAAGACTCATTCAAAGTGCAGAAAAGGGTGATTCTGCTCACAATACGCTTTAGAGATACTTTCTTTTAGGGTATGGCATTTAGAATGACCAGATGTAGTCACTGAATATATGGCTCAAGACAATCATTAATTCATTCTACAAATACTTATCAGGCATTCTGGTAGTGTTGAGACTACAATATGAATAAAATAAACATGGAGCTTGTGTGTGTTGGGGGGGATACAAATTAAACAATTACAGCAATGAATATATAATGAGACACGATGATCATTTCTATATAAAAAAATTATGTTTTTAGAGCATGTAACAATCAAGGGGCTCAGAGAATATTTCACTGAGAAAGTGACCGTTTAATGGAGATTTGAACTAGGCCAAGAGGGGAGAGAGACTTCTTGGCAGAGGTCCTTAGGCAAAAGAAAATGGAAGAAAAAAGAAAAGAAGCCCCAGTGTGTCTGAGGTGCAAAGGATGAGGAGAAGGGCAGCTTTGGTGAGGCAGGGGGAGCCCAGACCAAAGGATGACATGGTGTGATAATGAGCAAAAACAATAAAAATGCATGTGGATTTTGAAGTCACACAAACCTTAGGTTCACATATGAGTTTGGTTGCCTGTCAGCTGTGCAACCTGATGGGCTTTAACCTCCTTAGCTCTCTTATTGTTGAAAACAAACCTCATAGAGTTCCTGTGAATATTGTATGAGATCATCTCTGATAGTAGATCTACATGGTATAGGTATGATACTTCTAGGTGCGTTACAGTGCTCTGTTTGTTAACTGACATGCATCTAATTTTAAGCAAAACAAAACAATAATTACCACGTTTGGAGATTCACGGCTTGAAGCCCAGCAACAGTTTCAAAAAGAAAATTAGTTAACATTTTTTGAACACTTAGTAGTTTGGCTTAGCTCAGTTAAAAACCATTTGTGAGTACCTACTTTGTACATGATATAAAGTAATACTCTGGCAATATAAGAATAAGCCATTTTGAAGTTAATGATTAAGTGGATAATTTTACAACAATGTTGTGAAGGATCCAATAGAGTTAAATTAAGCCTGTGTTTTGGTGAAGGAAAGAAAAGAAAAGAGGTGTGGGAGACATTCTTCGTGGAAGGAATTATTAGGGAAAGTTACGGAGGGGAAGAAGTTATGGCCAGTTACCCATGAGAGAGGTGCCACGGGAGAGAGAGAATTCTAGGACTCTTATGCAAAGGACTGGCAGGAGAGGGCGGTGAGCCAGGGCAGTCCTGGGCCTCAGCACTTACTGAATGGCTGCTAAGGAAGAGCTCAGGTCTCCGTGGAAGGACAGCCTGGATTATGGTCAGGAGTTAGTGTTCGACTATAGTCAAGACCAATGTCTCCAGGGTTCACCTGTGTGTTTCTTTCTCTGGGCATGTTTATTTAGGGACTCATTTGTGAAAATAGTATTCCTGCTGCTGGAAGTGACTAGGAACACTGAGACATGTGTTTTGTCTTATCCAAATCAATACCATGAAACTATGCCCATCATCCTTTGTAGTTGTGGATCATGCAACCCTCAGCCCCCAACTGTGGGACCATTTAAATTTTCTATGTTTTATTTGCTTTGGAACCATCCTGTTCAGGCAAAACCATCTGACTATATTGCCTCTTTTTTTTTTTTTTTTTAAATCACTCTGGGTGTGTCAGGATTATACTGCTTAGAAATTGTCTAAGAAAGTTTCTGTTTTCTGGAAAAAAAAAAAGTGCCATACTCATGTCATCCTCTTATTTATTTCATCCCTGTTATTGCCAACTAAAGTCTTGTGCATCCTTCAAGACCCTGGTCAGGTATATATTTTGCCATGAAGCCTTCTCTAATCACTTCAGCTTAAGGGAATTTCTTCTCTCTTTATTATTTTGCATTACATACTCTTTCTAATAGTGGATCCAATGCTTGCTTGATTCTTAGTGTTACCCAGAGGGAATTTTATTTATTTATTTATTTATTTATTTATTTATTTATTTATTTTGAGACGGAGTTTCGCCCTTGTTACCCAGGCTGGAGTGCAATGGCGCGATCTCGGCTCACCGCAACCTCCGCCTCCTGGGGTCAGGCAATTCTCCTGCCTCAGCCTCCTGAGTAGCTGGGATTACAGGCACGTGCCACCATGCCCAGCTAATTTTTTGCGCTTTTAGTAGAGACGGGGTTTCACCATATTTATTTATTTTTTAAAGATGGAGTTTCACCGTGTTGGTCAGGCTGGTCTCGATCTCCCGACTTCAGGTGATCCGCCCGCCTTGGCCTCCAAAGTGCTTGGATTACAGGCTTGAGCCACCACGTCCGGCCTCCCCAGAGGGAATTTAAAAAAAAAATCAACTTTGTATTCTAGAACAGCCTTTTTTTTTTTTTTTTTTTTTTTTTTTTTTTTTTTTTTTGTGGGGCTGAATCTTGCTCTATTGCCCAGGCTGAAGTGCGGTGGTACAATCTCAGCTCACTTCTGTCTCTACTTCCCGGGTTCAAGTGATTCTCATGCCTCAGCCTCCTGAGTACCTGGGATTACAGGCACCTACCACCATGCCCAGCTAATTTTTTGTATTTTTAACAGAGATGGGGTTTTACCATGATGACCAGGCTGGTCTTGAACTCCTGACCTCAGGTGATCTGCCCACCTCGGTCTCCTAAAGTGCTGGGATTGCAGGCATGAGCCACTGCACCCAGGCTTCTAGAACAGTTTTATATTTATATAATTATTGTGAAGATAGGTGCAGGGAATCTATGTATATCCCACACCCAGTTTAGCCTATTATTATCATCTTATATTAACGTAGTACATTTGTCAAAATGAATGAACTCATATGGATACGTTATTATTAACTAAAGTCCATACTTTACTTTGATTTCCTCAGTTTCCCCTAATGTCTTTTGCCAGCATATAGATTACCCTTAGTCATCATGTCTCCTTAGACTGTCTTAGCTGTGATAGTTTCTCAGACTTTCTTGTTTTTAATGACTGACAGTTTTGAGAATTGCTCATCAGGAACTTTATAGAATGTCCCTCAATTAAGATTTGTCCGGTGATTTTTTTCCTAAGTAGACTGAGGTGTAATAGGTTTTGGGGAGGAAGACCACAGAGGTCAAGTGTCATTTTCATCACATCATATCAAGGACACCTACTATCAACATGACTTATCAATGTTGATGTTAACCTTGATCACCTGTCTTGAGGAAGTGTTTGTCAGATTTCTCCACTGAAAAGTGACTGTTTTTCTTTCTCCATTTTCATGCTGCAATCCTTGAGACAAAGTAACTATGTGTAACTTACTCTTAAGGAGCTGGGGAAGGAAGATAGTAATTTTCATTTCCTTAAGAGCAGATTATCTACATAAATTATTTGGAATTCTTTTGAATGGGAAATATGCCTATTCTCCCATTTGTTTTATTTAATCATTAATTTATAGCAGCATGGATTCATGTATATTTAGTTTACTCTTTGGTTTATAATTCGATACTAATTTTTTGGGAAAGGGGAACTCATTAAGTTGGCTACTGTGTCCCTTTGACATACTCCTATTATCTTTTTGTGTGTATATTTTTTTCAATCCGGTACTGCAAGGTACTCCAAGTCCATCTTGTATATATTCTGCTCGAGTCCTAGAATCAGCCATTTTTTCTGAGGAATCCTGGCTCCTTTTATTGAAGAATGGTTATTAGAAATAAAGATCTGAGTACTAGGTTTGCTCATTGCTACAGGGATGCCATTGCTTCTAGGCTCTCTCAGCGGATGGAACATATGTGTGTATACTGACCCAGGCATATACACATATCTATAAATATTTCCATATGTAACTATTTGTATCCTTATTAAGCTAAACATGAGTTCATGCTGATGTCTCCAAATGGAATCTATTATTATATGAATCATTCTGGGGAAACCTGAAAATACAGAATCCCAGGTATCACTCCAGAGATAATCAGGATAAATATTGAACTTAAATATTTTGAAAGGCAAACATTAAAAGTTTTTCTTGGTTGAATATTGGAATCAATATTAAGATTATGAAAACATCAGTTTACATGATAAATATGTTTTACTTTACCATTATTCACCATTTAGGTAAGTATTTATCTTTTTTTTTTTTTTTTTGAAATGAAGTTTTGCTCTTGTTGCCCAAGCTGGAGTGCAATGGTGCAATCTTGGCTCACCACAACCTCTGCCCCTTGCCCCCATCCTTGGTTGAAGAGATTCTCCTCTTTTAGCCTCCCAAGTAGCTGAGATTACAGGCGTCCACCACCACACCTGGCTAATTTTTTGTATTTTTAGTAGAGATGGGGTTTCACCATGTTGGCCAGGCTGGTCTTGAATTCCAGACCTCAGGTGATCCACCTGCCTCAGCTTCCCAAAGTCCTGGGATTACAGGTGTGAGCCGCTGCGCCTGGCTGGGTAAGTATTTACCTTATTTTGTTGCCTCACTATACTTTTGCTAATGTAAATTTTATGAGTGTGCACTCTAATAGAGTTTGAAAATTATTATATTAGGTGATTATTGGATGTGCCATTCAATTTCCAAAGTCTGTGATTTGAAGTCCCATGTTTAGAAATAAACACTATAGAAACACAAAATTAACTGTGAGAATTGTGTCCATTCATGTTGGCAGTATCTGCCTCACTCATTTCCTCTCCTTTTCTTTCTGTTTTCTTGCATTATTGGTTGGCAGCAGACTCCAGTTCCAACACCATCTTCTGAGATGATCCTGATTCCCAGAATGCTCTTGGTGCTGTTCCTGCTGCTGCCTGTCTTGAGTTCTGCAAAAGCTCAGGTTAATCCAGGTAACATGGCTATTACTCAGCTCTATGCTAGAAGACCAGCTGAATGTTTAAACCCATCGATGTTCAATGGTGGGTCTAAAAGCTGCCAAGAGGGTCTACGAAGCTCTTTTTTTTTTTTTTTTTTGTAATCTCCATGGTGAAATATGACCAAAATAGAAAGAAAAGCTAATTTGCTTTATATGTATATATTTTAATATTTATAACCTATTGAATATTGTGAAAGATTTTCTTATATAGAGTAGGGTGAATTAAGAGGGCATTTTAAAAAATGAGAGGTGGCAGAAGTAAGCATTCGCTTTTGCATCTTCTGGGAAAAGCAGGACAGAATTCTTAGGTGTCTTACAGAACTGCTTCAGGTTGGTTTACCAGTTGTTTCTGGCTGTCTTAGACTTTGATTTTACTTGGATGTCCTGTTATACTTTTGGGATCCTGGTCCTATGGGATCTCAGACAAATTCTCTTTTCCCTAAGGTGTGGCCATGCTCAAAATAGATAGGTTAGGAGAACATTTTGAGCCCAAATTTATGGGATTATTTTGTACTACCTGCATGTTTAAACTTTGAATTGAAGTGAATAATTATTTATTACACAATATGCTGCTTAACAACCTATCCAAAGCTCACTGTCTTGAAATGAGCATTTATTTGACTCCTAGCTGGGCTTGTTTGGACTGTTCTCTGGTCTATGTTGATTCACTCATAGTGTAACTGGGAGTCAGATGGCTGTTGGCTCGTCTAGGATGGCCGTGGCACTGATGAATGGGGCAACGTGGCTGTGCTCTGTTTCATCATCGAGCAGACTAGCCTGGGTATGTTTTCCTGGAAATTGCACAGGAACAAGAGCAGAAGCAGGAACATTCAAACATTTTTCAAGCCACTGCTGAAATCGTGTTTAATAAGTCTCATTTGCCAAAGCAATTCATGTGGCCAAGCTCAGCATCAGGGTGGGAGAACACGAAGACTTAGATGTTAAAGGTCTGGGATGCAGGTATTGAAGAACAATTGCCGTCATTTTTTTCGTTTTGCCGCAAATACGAACATGGAAAAGTACATACAGCTTAAGTGTTCAATTTCATAAATTTTATAAACTGAGCACATCTAAACAGTACTCGGATTAAGAAACAAAAGTACACCAGCACTTCAGAAGCGCTCTTCATGCTCCCTTCCAGTAGCTTTTCTCACCACCCCTCCAAAGTAGCCATTATCCTGCTTTCTAACAACATAGATTACTTTTGCCCATTTTTTTACTTTATGTAAATAGAATTATATGATGCATAAATGCTCTTTGTGTCTGGCTTCTTTCACTCAACATTTTGTTTATGAGATTCATCCTACTGTTGCATGCTGTTGTCATCTATTCATTTTCATTGCTGTATATTACTTTGTTGGAATATTTTATTTAGCCAATCTACAGTAGATGGGAATTTGGATAATTTTTAATTTGGGCTCATTACCAACAATGCTGCTATAATTATTCTTGTAAAAAACTTTTGGTAGAGATATGTACTCAGTTCCCTTGAGCACATGCTTAGAAGTGGAACTTCTGGTTCGTGTGTAGCGTATGATATACTATTCTGCGTAACGCCGAAGAATTTTCTGAAGTGCTTTACCATTTTACCCTCCCACAGCAGTATGTAGGAGTTCCGGTTGTTCCATGCTGTATTTTGATTCTTAAGGGTGCTTTCCTTTTGTCCTCTTCATAGCGTAAGGGCACATTTGTGAAAATGCCTGCTCTCCTTACCTCATAAAAGTTCCATGTGCATGGGCTTTTCTTTATACCTTCAAAAGCAAATATGATCAAAACTCCTTAAAATTAAAGAGTTATTGGTTGAATAAGTCCAGTGCCTTGTTACTTTCTCATAATCAGCTCAGCTGTTGTATCTCAGATCCTAACCTGGGTACCATTCTTTCACTTTTCTGCTTTATATTCCTCTCAATCAATTGTTGATGTTTGGTTACCTCCTACTACATCCTTCATGCTTTGAGTTCCAAGGAAGAGTGCTGTGAGTGCATGGAATGGGGCGATGTTTTGGTGGTAGGCATACTCATGGAGACTGGCATGCCTTGAGGACATTTAGATGACTAAGCAGGAGAGCTGATCTTCTGTGTTAGAGTCCACTGTGGCCCTGGAGCAGGAAATGGGCTGTTTGAAGACAGCAAATAGTCATCTTATTTTTGTTTTTTATTTCTGGTGTTAGGTATTTCTGTTGGCTCTTTCTGTCGGGGAAAAATCAATAGACATCTTAATTTGCAAAGATGTTTATAGGAAAACAGGGCATGTTGAAGGATAATCCTTCCCTCTGCCTTTTCTTTCTATTTTACCAAGTCAAACCAGAGACAAGTGTTTGAGGCATATGAGAAATTTTCATTCATCATCAGTGATAAAGAGTCTGTTGTGAATCCTGAGGCACGTGGAGAGTTATGGCTCGCACACTGATGAGCATAAAGTCAGTGTATAATAAATGCATGTTGATTTAAGGATGACTCTTCAGCAGTCCTGACTGGTGTCAACTGAAAGCTGAATATAATGAAAGTATTGAAAGGTAACTGAAGGCACAGAAAGACTGAGTAAATTCTTGACTAGTTAGGTTTTCTACACAGGATGGCCACATGATATAACAAATAGAATTTAAGCCAGGAGACATGGGTTATAAGCAAATCCAATATGTAACCAATTATTGAAATACTGAAACATTTTAGTTGGTTAATAGATATAAAATATTGGTTGGTTAATAGTAACTGAGCTAAGCATTAAACTCAATTAATAAAATACAATAAAATAATAATTAGTTGAAGCTCCCTGTTGAAGATTTTACAATGACTATTGGTCAATAAGCTATCAGTATTAGCATGTTTTAGTTGATAACAGAAACACTGAATATATAGAATTATCAATCTTGAGGTCTCAGCAGATGCCAAGAGAGGATAAATAATCTTGTTTATATTTAAGAAATTCTCTACTATTTGAAACCACAAATGTCTCACAGGTTTCATCCATGGAGGCTGCAGAGTAGTGATGGTATGACAGCTAGTTGGCCGAGGCATGAAGGCAGCAAAGTTATTGGCTCAATGCTCTAAATCATCTGAGTTTTGGCAAAGTAGGCAGTGAGGCAGATGGTGTTAGTGGCATTTCCAGTAACAGCAGTGTTAAAAGTGGCATTGTCAGTGGGCTGCAGGGTAGGCTATGCAGGTCTCCATGGGAAATGCTGACATGCAGGTATATGTACATAGTCTTGAATTGTGGGCAGTGTTCTCAGCTATCTTCCAGCTGCAACAGTGCATCAGGAACTGGAACCTAATGATCGTTAATCCAGTGGGTAAGTTATTGGAAGAATTTGAGGCAGTTTCTTATGTCCAAATCATGGCTCAGAAATACCATTTAGCTAGTGATGTCCAAATAAAACAAATAATCATTCCAATAATTTCTGAAAATCATTTATACAAATCAACAGATGTTTGGAATGTTATTAGTGCTGACGAATGATTTGAAGTTAACTTTGAAAAAAGTATTTAGCTTACTTTTGAATAACAACTCTAGTTATAATCCTGACTTGGTCATAAATTAATGATGTGACAGTGAGCAAGTTGTTACATGTCTCTTTGTACTTCCTTAATCTTTTCACCTGTAGTAAGCTTAAGTGGGATTAGATAATCTATGTGACCCTTTCTGCTACAAAATTGCTGTAATTTTATGGTGTGAGAACTTTATAGCCCATACTGGAAGATCTGATGGGCTTTGAGCTTGGAAGTATAGCCCCTGAACTTGCAAGGCTGTTTTTTGTTTGTTTGTTTGTTTGTTTGTTTTGCAACAAAGACCTCTTGTTTCCAACTCCCTACCATTTCCCAGGCTTGGGGATGTGGAATCTGAATTTCAGGAGACTCTTGCCCTTGGGGCTAAGCACATCAGAAATGACTGATAAAATACTTAAAAATTTAAACCTTAAAACTCTGCTCATTGAGTACAGAAACCCTGCCCCAGTGTAACCTTCAGGAGTGTCATAGTGCTACAAGCCAGGCTGCTCCAGAGCATCTTTTGCTCTAGAGGCGGGGCCGGGAAGTGGCATTTCAGGCTGAAGAAATAGCATATGCAATGGCTGAGAGGAGGGAGAAGAACATGTGGGACTCCTGGTGGAGGGTAATGAGTGAGAGAACCAGCGGGACTGTGAAGGAGACCCATCCCCCAGTGGGATACTTGAGTCAAGTTTTCCCTTATTTCCAACTTGGACTGGGGCTGCCAAACTTGATAGGAGAACTAAGGGTATCTCCATGGGAAGGGGACCTCTTTAAACTCCACTGTCATGTACAGATATACTGGGCCGCAGTAGTTTGAGTGAACATCATTGTTAGGCTCCTCTAGGGGTTATAAAACCGCTGTCTCAGTGGTTGGTGGGAGACTAGCACCTTATGTTTTCCAGGTAGGAGCATGAATGGAAATATCCTGATGATCTTGAAATTCTAGTCCAGTGGTCTGAAGCCCTGGGACCTACCCAGCCAACTAGAGGACTGCTGTGTATTAAAAGCACAGGGGTGCTTGTTCTCACTCTCCTGACTTGGCTTGTGACAACAGTTTGTGCTTAGGAAAGGCAGAAACATCTCTTCTTCTCAACAGGCAAACCAGGCCTTTAGGATCCGTGGTACGGAGCTGGGGCAGGGCAGTGCTGGGGCTTCCCATTTTCAAACCACACTTTCCCCTCATAGGAAGCAGGCAACTTACTACCAGTTCAGAGTCCTGGGGTGGGAGTCCCCCTTTGGTATCCAGAATGCTTCCACTTTGAAAAAGGGTGGCAAAGTCATTCAGGGTTCGGAATTAGGAGAGGAGGAGCTTTTCTCCTCCTGGCCCCAAATTTATTTTAGGTTCATCACTGTGGATTTTGTTCTTTCAGCGTCAATCCCACATATCGGTGAGTTCTTAGGGTCAGGCAACTAGAATTCTAGACTATTCATGTTGGGATAGACCTTACAGGTATCTAAGACTCCTCTTCATTTTACAGATGAGGGAACTGGGAGTCAAAGCAGGTGAGTGATTTGTCCCTGATCCACATTTAGCTAATAGTAAAGCTAGGACAGGGATCCAGGGCTACCTGTCTCCCACCCCAGGTGACTTCCACCTGGCCCCTCAGGGAGCGATGTGCTGAAGTGACCTTTATCTAAAAATCATGTATATCTGTGCAGCCTCATGGCTTCCTTTCTGCAACTAACTTCCAATGAACATTTATGGGGGTAAGATGTAATTGAGGTTTGAGAGACAGCCTGAGGCCAAAGAATGGAGTAAGATCAATAAAATAGACAGTGCTCACACCTAGTCTCATTATGCTAAACAGGAAAGCTGGAGCTGGAAGCCCTGCAGGGCCAACTTACCCTGGCCTAGAAGCTGAAGCACCAGGGATGCTTTGGTCCCCTTCCATACCAGGTGGTCCCTTTATCACCACTCCCTTGTCTTCCAGCAAGACTGCTATGTGTTAATTCACCTACACCTACTTCCAGATTGGAAACTCAAATTTGTTTCCCTGGGTTCTCATCATTCGTGTTCCCAGAGATGTGCTGAGAAGGTTTATGCGGCCTCATTTGTTAAGGAAAAGGTGATGCTAGTTTCAGGTTTGTGAAACCAGGCCTGAGGTACTAGTGCTGTAATGTGTGTGTAGGTGGGTGGTGGTGGGGAGTGTGTGTTAGACGGCCTGAACAGGGCCCTGGGAAAAAGATAAAAGGCTGGCAAAAGATCTCTCTGGTTGAAGTTATCTTAAGTGAGCCATGCTAGAAGCTGCCCAACTGGCTTTCTTGCTTGTGTGTTTGTTTATTAAGTGTAAGCTGATGCCTGAGAGTGACGCTGGCATCCTTCCTGCCAGGAAAAGAGTCTTTCTCTGAGTAAAACAGAAACTCATCTGCCCCTTGAGCCCCCTTGGTTGTGCCAAATAGGGAAAAAGAGAATGCAAAACTCAAAGAATATTCAATGAACACTTAATATATTCTGGGTACCACTTTAAGTGGTATCAACAAATTTCGTCTTCACAATAATCTTATTATTATTGTATAATAACAGCATTATTCCAGTTTTACAGAGGAGAAATTGAGGCCAAGAAGCATTAGGTAACCCACCCCAGGTTACAGAGAAAGCTAAGTGGCAGAACTGGGATTCAACACAGCTCCAGCACGCATGCTCTTTTCTTCTACTTCTTCTTTTTTCTTTATTTCGTTTTTCAAATTTCCAACAATGTATCAGTTAGGAGTTTTTTGTTTGTTTGTTTTTAGAGAGGACATCTTGCTTTGTCACTCAGGCTGGAGGGCAGTGGAGTAAACATGACTCACTGCAGCCTCGACCTCCTGGGCTCAAGTGATCCTCCTGTCTCAGGCCCCCAAGGAGCTGGGATTATACGCATGCACCACCACACCTGACTAGTTTTGGTATTTTTTGTAGAGAAGAGGTTTCGCCATGTTGGCCAGGCTGGTCTTGAGTTCCTGAGCTCAGCAACCCATCCACCTCAGGCTCCCAAAGTGCTGGGATTACAGGCTTGAGCCACCACACCCAGCCTCCAGCATGCTCTTCACCTCTGTGCTCTACTGCCTGTGGAGTGTGAGACTCAAGGAATGTCAAGGCAGAGGAACCCCGGATTCATGGACCAGCTATGCATGGGCTACAGGGACCCATAAATACCCTGAAATTGCATCTTAAACTTAATGTGTGAAGACAAAAGTACATTTGCAGAAGGAAAAAAAGTTTTATATTATCAGATGTTCAAAAGACTCTGTGACCATTTCCAGAAAAGGCTAAGAATGACTGATTTAATCCAGTCTTGTACAAATGAAGAAACTGAGCTTCACTGAGATAAAGTGATGGGGGAAAACATGTTTGAAAAGACTATTACCAGACCTAACCAGCCTGTGCCTACTTGCTGGGTGAGCACGGTCAGATCTTTGGCTTCTCTGAGCCACAGTCTTCTCATCTATCACTGATGGCCACCTAGTAAGAGAGTATATGTAAAGTACCTAGCATACCATCAGACACACAGAATGTGATTAATAAATGCTAGATCTTCTGTCCTCTTCCTTAATTTTGTATATTGTACTGTGATGATGGTAGACTTCGTTAATCTTACCATTATTCTATACGGTCCTGTATATTTTAACTTAATTATTTAGGCTATACTGTAAAAATGTTTCGTTTTTCTTTGAGGGCAGACTTCTCCTACTTCCTGGGCTTTGTATATTGGGATAAAAGGGTTCCAAATACATCTACTGTATCATCAGCTTTTTCCAAAGTAGCCAGGTGAATTCCTGGTTTATACCCTAAAACTTTGCCTTCACCCTGTTTTACATTCTGAGGCCTAGATTCCTAGCTTGTAAAAGGCAGCCAGAGAGCTAAAAGTAATGCAGGAAAAAACAGAGCTTCACTTTTTTTCTGTGGTCAGTAGGGACAGAGGCCCACGGAGACCTAGTCTCCTTGAGTCTAAACTTTGGGGTCAGGAGCATGATCATGGGACTGCAGGAAGAGCTTCACACAAAGTCCCTTTTCTGGACCTCTCAGTTTTCACAGCCACCTGCAGAGCTCAAGTTTGCTCGGGGTTCTCATGTGGAAAGACCAAGAGTCTACAGAAGAATGACAGTGTTGGCAGGAGCAGACGAGGAGACAGGGACCCTGCTTACCGTGGAAACCTGGCACTAGGGCTGCTAGGGCCTTGCACCACTGCTGCTTCACGTAATTGCTTATTAATGTTTTGTTCTGAAAGCTGACAAGAACTCTAGGGGCTTCTATCCCATAGATCAAGACATGCAATATGTGTCATACTTACATATGAGTATGTAAGAAACATAGATTGATACAGATATAAAATAGGAAAAATATACACACGTATTTTTATATTTATATGTGTCTGTGTATATTTATGTATATATATCTATATGTTTACATGTTACGTGTTGCATGTGAACATATATATCTACATGTAAATATACCTACATATATATATATTTATATATACACAAAATATTCCATAAATATATACATAAGGCTGGGTATGCTGGATCATGCCTATAATCCCAGCACTTTGGGAGGCTGAGGTAGGCAGATCACATGAGGTTGGGAGTTCAAGACTGGTCTGACTAACATGGAGAAACCCCATCTCTACTGAAAAAAAAAAAATACACAATTAGCCAGGTGTGGTAGCATGTGCTTATAATCCCAGCTCCTCAGAAGGCTGAGGCAGGAGAATTGCTTGAACCTGGGAGGCAGAAATTGCAGTGAGCCGAGATCGCGCCATTGCACTCTAGCCTGAGCAACAAGAGCAAAACTCCATCTCAAATATATATACATAAATATGTTCACATATTACCCAGTCAAGTCAGATCTCCAGTGTGATGCCGATTGAGATACTGAAGGTGTGAGAGTGAGCTGGAGCTGAAAGAGTTTGCCAGCCCAGGTGAAAAGAGAAAGGGAATGCTTTTGAGCTTAAGAAAAGGCCCAGAGACACAAATAGAAAAGCAAAAGGGTGAGGATAATGATTATTGAAGGGTCATGAGGGCAAAGGTGGCGTTAGGATGGCACCAAAAGTAGAAGGCACATAATCTTGGGATCCTCAGTATATGACAAATGCTTTATGATTGAAGGCCTTGTCTTCACCTGGTGTTAACATAATGCTATGCCATGCTGCCTTTCCCAGGGTGCAGGTTCCTTTTGCTGTCACACTTCAACAAATCCTGGGAGCAGTACATTCTAAAAATTAGACAAGCAATAATCCTCCCTGGGCTCTCTGTCCAGATTCTTCCCCAACTTGGTGGTTCTTGACCCTAGGGATCACACTATAAACAGGATGTGTGTGTGCTGGTAGCAGGGTGTGTTGACCACGTGATATGGTTACCAGACGGACTGTGACAATGGGAATCAAGAGACCTAGATTCTAGCTCCAGCTCTGTCTCTATCTACTTTGTGACTTTAGGTAAATCTCTGTTTATAACATGGGGTCCATAAACTTTGCTCTCCGAACTGCATAGGGTTACTGTTGGGGATCACATGAGATAATGGGAGTGAATGAGCTTTGGAAAGTTACAAGCAAATATCAAAGACTGTGATTTGTTACTTTTGGAAGAGAAGAAAGTGAAAATGAACACTATGAAACAATAGTTTCTATCAAGCAGATGATACAGGAGGAAGAAAGAGAAAAAAAGTCCATTAGTGACCATTAAGGTCCCTTGTGGTCCCCAAGAGAGACTCAAGTTGCTGTTGGGGAATGGGGCTTCTAAAAGCCCTGAACTGTGGCCATCCAAACTCTAAGGGGATGCAGGGTCCTGTGCTCAGGCCAAGCATATTCATTTATATATATATGTATATATATATATATATATATATATATAGATAGAGAGAGAGAGAGAGAGAGAGAGTCATTACTATATATGTATATTCATTATATATAGTAATATATATAGTAATCGTATCACGTGGTCAACACACCCTGCTACCAGCACACACACACCCTGTTTATAGTGTGATCCCTAGGGTCAAGAACCACCAAGCTGGGGAATAATCTGGACAGAGAGCCCAGGGAGGATTATTGCTTGTCTAATTTTTAGAATGTACTGCCCCCAGGATTTGTTGAAGTGTGACAGCAAAAGGAACCTGCACCCTGGGAAGGACAGCATGGCATAGCATTATGTTACCACCAATATACATATATACATATATAGCATTTTGATTGTCATAAATAAAGGAAAATGTGATTAAATTGAATTCAAATACATGTAAATCTCTTATGATTGGCATTTCAAGGGAGGAAGTCAGATTCAATCTTGGTACTGTAATCTATATTAAAGATAGGAGGTATGCAATGATGTGTACTGTCTATGTACAGGCATTGCTAACTTGAGAAATGACTCGTATTGGCATGGGAGGAGCCTTCGGCATGGGCATAGGGCAAATCTACCTCGAAGCAGGGCAGAGTGTCTTCATTCTGCATAGCTGGTAGGATTGTCCGGATTGTCCGTCTTCCAGTGCTTCGTAAAAACTCCCATGAGTTCTCTCTTCTCACCAGGTCCTGAACTCTACTCTGTGTCTTGTCAGACTCTCAAAACCTCAGCTCAGCTCTTCAGAGGGCTTCTCCTTACATCCCCCCTCCACACAGCCCCAGCATTTGGCATGTGCTGAGTGAGATATACCACATGCTCAAGGGATACCAGGTTTCCCTCAAAAGCTCTGCCGATTTTTGTCCCGTAACGACTCTCTGCTAGTGCCAAACCCAGAGTCAGCCTCCTGCCCCTGCTCCAAATGGGCAAATGGCTGAAAGAGTCTGCGGAAGTTCCCTCACCTCTCTGAGATTCTCCCTTTTCTGAAGTCTTGGTCTCTGCATTCTCATTGCCTTAGAAACAATCAGATTCCTTCAAGTAGATTATTTATGAATTTTATTTAGCTCTTCCAGTTACTCTTAGAGGGAACGCTCATCACTGCAAGCTACTCCATCCCACCTAGAAACAGAGATATTAATAAAAAGTGAATTTATACTTTGTTGACATTGTAATGCATGTTAACTACTTATGTTTTACTTTTTGACTTGACTGCTAGGAAGCTCAGAGACAAAGTTGAAATCCATCATCAGCCAGTGCTATAGAACCAAATGTAATACACTTTGTATATCATCTTAGCTCTAGCTCATCTTATTGTTCCTATTTTCTTTATTCCTGTATCCAAATTTCTTCACTTATTTGTTTATTTTTATCTTACACAACTTTGGAAGTCGATTCCAAACTTTACTGAATGAGTCAAAGTACAAATAATTAAAAAATAAATAATACCTAACTTTATTGAACATTACTGCTCTAAGTGCTTGACCTATATTAATTCATGCATTCCTTATGGCATTCCTACAAACCAGTGCCATTATTACCATGAAAGTGAGAGGCCGAAAGCTTAGGTAACCTTTCTAAGGTCGTAAAACCTTTGAATTGTTTAAGGAAGAATAAATGTAATATTTAAAACAAACAATTCTCTCTTCTCCTCCTAGATACCATTTATTGAGCCCCATTACATTCTATAAAGTATGCTAACTGCTTTGCATACATTATGTTAAATCTCTACAACAGCCTTGGCTTGGCAGGATTATTAAAGATGAAGAAACCAAAGTTCATAGAGGTTTAGTAACTGGTCGTGGGGACCCATAATTCAGAAGTGGCAGAGCTGTCTTAAGTATAAACTTTCCATGATTCCAAACCATGGCCTCAGTTGTGTTCTCCACTCCTGACCTTCATAGCTATCCAGTTTTCTCAACTCACCTTCTTGCTGGGCTAAGGACGTATTACTTACTATGAAAGCTTCACTGACTGTTAACCAGAAAGAAGAATGCATTTTCTGATCCCTATCTTAGTACCCTGAAACCCACTACAGCCTGGGAACTGCTCTCCTGGAGCTCTGCAAGAATTGTTTCTGGAAAGTATTTTGGGCTTCCAGGAAAACTGCAATCCTAAAAGTCTATTCCTAAGGGGAATTTCAATTTTTCGCAAGAGATCTGGGTGAAATAGCCTCCATTGTACCCAAAGAATAACCCTGTGGGCTGAAGAAAGAAACCCAAATAATTCACCCCCTGTGGATTCCCATTGTGTCAATATTTATTTGCACAAAGGACCAGTCTGAAATAGCCTGCTCTGTGAAGCTCGTGGAAAGCAGGGCCCCAGCAATGGCTTCTTTAATTGAACCTACTTTGTCCCTTCAGAAATCGGAAGAACTAGACCATGATAGCCTGGGGTTGAAGCAGAAAGAACCAGGGATCAGGAGACTTGAATTTCAGTCCTGGTTACCCTAGCCCTCTGTGTGAACTTGAGTAAGTCAGTTCACCTTTCTGGGCCTCGGAGGTTCTGATACTTAACATGGAAACATTAGAGGGCTTAGCTTCTTACATTGGATTCTGGGCGCCAACGTTTTATGATTACAGATGTCCCTTTAGACTATAGACTGGCTTGGGACCCCTGATCCCAATAATGCTCCCCAGTCAGTCTTGTCTGGGCCCAGAGAGGCCCAGGTGTCAGATCTCTGCTCCTCAGGCCTCATGTGGGCCATGTGTGTGTTTTCCTGGAAGCTGCATATAGGACACTCATTGACGGGGAGCCCGTGGTCTGGAGCTAGTAGTGAGATGGTAAATATCATAGAACAAGCAGCCCTTTCAGGCTCTCAGCTTTGGCAGCATAGTATGAAAAATAATTCTTGGGAAGCTGGGGACTGGTGGCAGCTGCTTCTCCTCAGCCTGGCTGCCAGGCCCTACCAGAGCTTGGAGGGCTGGAGCTCCCTGCTGGGACGCGGCCTGTGCTGGTAGTTTTCCACTCTGGGAAACTGGAAAAGTGAATTGGCTTCTCTGTCCGGGAGAGTGGTGGGTAGCGGAAGCATCAGAAAACCACTAAGACAACTCAGCAGGAAAAACCAAGAGACACTTACTTGCTGCAGGGTCTCTTGCTTCCCTTTCTATTCCCCGCTTTTACTTGCTGCTTTACAGTTCATAATGGAACAAAAACAGACTGGTGGGATTTGATGAACGAGGGGGAAAGCAAAGAGACCTGACATTCAGGGCTTGGGCCAACTTGGCAGTTCTGAGTCTTCACTGTTGGCTGAGATCCCTTCCACAGGAGTTTACCCAAAATAGGCACATTCAATGGGAAAACCACACTGGTACGGCTGAGAAGTGCCACGTTGGTTGCCCTGGGCTTCTCCTGGTTCCAGATACTCAGCAGGATGAGAAAGGTCATCCAAGATCATCTTGTCCATTTTCCTGTGCCCTTTCTCTGAGGCCCTTGGGAATACTGAATCACCCAGAACCTTTGCCTATTTTCTTAATGTAACGATTGCTAACTTACTAAGGTCTTATCTCTGAATTTTCTATCCTCATTCTTATATTCCTTTGTCCCAATTTCTAGACCTCCATCCTAACCTTCATTGTCTGAAGATGGTGTGCAATACTTGCAGCCTTCTTTGCCTTTTCATCTACGTTATTTATTTGCCAAATGTGTGTTGAGCATCTCATAGGTGCTGTGTGCTGGCAGATACTGACAGGGAAAAGGAAGAATCTGACATGATAACGATTCTCAAAATTGCTCACAACTTCAACAAGGAGGTAAACAAGTACAAGAGAAACAGAAAATCTTCGTTGAAGGATGTTACTTAAAAGAGCCCCCCTACATACCGTCATCATTTTGATCCCCATACCATATTTTAGCATTTTCCATAGCTTCATCACACTATCTGTTTTTTTTTCTTGAAACCCTCATCTTGAAGCTTTGTTACAGTATCTGAATAGAAAGAGCCAGTAATAGCTATTATCAAATACATAATCGGTTTGTGTCTATTTGATTATGAAAAATCGATTGTCTTTTGTCTGTCTCCCTTACTGGAATATAAGAGCCATGAGATAAATGATTTTATCTGTCTTGCTTACTCCAAGTAAGATACTGACATGCAGCAAAAACTTATTTATAAATCAATTCATATGCATTCATAACAGAAATATATTTGTTCACTAAATACATGCAGGGAAAGATAGATTGCAATAATATATGTCATGACTCAGACTTACAAGGAATTTTTCCTGTATCTGCTGTCTGCTAAAACACCATTAGTCAAGGCTACCCTTGACCAAATTCCCAGGACTTTGTTTTTAACCTTTGTAATGATGAACAACAGAAAACTCTTTATTTATCACTTTCAACAGACATTTATTGAGCACTTGGTTAATGCTAGGCACTCTACTAGAAACTGGAAATACAACAGAGGGAGATAGACATGACCCTTGCCCTCGTAACACAGACTGTTTAGTGGGCAGACCAAAATTAAACAGTTATCTGCATGACAAGTGTAAAAAGTGCCAAGAACGAAAACCAGTGTGTCGTAAGAGCATATAACAGAGATTCCTAACTTGGCTGGGGTACTGGGGGAATACCTTGGGCGAGTGACTGGCTGACAGCTGGAGGATGAGTGGGAGCAAGTGGATGAAGGAGAGAAGATGCACCTCCCAGGTAAAGGAAGCATCATGCACAGAGACCTTGAGGCTGGAAGATACTTTGTGCATTCAGGAACTGAAATAAGGTCAGTGTGCTTGGTAGGGAGCAAAAATCAGGGAGTAGCCAGAGTTGAGGCCAGAGAGTACGCTGAGATCCGATCATGTGGACCTCAGGGGTCACGTTTTCTTAAGAAGAATAGAAACCTGTTAGAAGGTTCATGACAGAATAAAGTTTTAGGAAGTGGATTTGGGCTGTTTTGTGGAGACGCGATGATACAGGAATGACAGAAGAGCTAGAAGGCATTATAGTGGCTCAGATGGGAGGTTGTGGGGGTTGCGCACTGTATGGAAAGAATAGAGAAGGAGAGAAACAGCTGGACTCAACTGCAGGAGGTAGGATTTGTAGAGCTTGCTGATGGACTGCATGATTCTCAAAGGCCAAGTTTACTTCTCATCCCTTGACTGCCTCCTGTCGAGAGTAACACTTATCATTCCTGAACTCTTCCTCTCTAAGAATTCGATGTTGGTCTCCGGGCAGAGGTTGACTCAGGGAGAGCCTTTCCAATTCTCATCAATGTCATTGCCACTCTGCTGTCCACCACACAGTTGACTTAAACCCTCTGTATGCTGGAAGAGCTGGAGGAGAGGAGGAGGAGGGCGGTGCTGACAGGTCTAAAAAGTCACTTACATGAAACGAAGCCTCAGGTCACCCCCTACTTCCTCTAGTTCTCAAGCTTGAGTGCGCATCAGGGTCACCTAGAAGAGTGGTGGCAACACGGTTTGCTGCCCCCTCCCAGCAACCCCATCAGAGTTTCTGATTCAATAGATCAAATGGGGACTGAGAATTAACATTGCTAATGATTTCCCAGGTGATGCTGATGCTGCTGGTCCGGGAAGCACACTTTGAGGATCACAGCTCTAGACGGTAACTGAAACGCAATCACAGTACGTAGATCAAAGAGCCTTCAGGAAGGAAACTGGCACACCTTTGATACCCCATAGCAGAGAATCCTATGCGGATCTACCCCCGCCCTCCCATCCCACACACTTCACATCTCTTTTGCTTCATTTTTCTCATCTGTTAAATAGGGAAATTCCTGAATGGGTTCAGTTAGAACACAAAATATGAAGGGTTTCTGTGCCTAGGAAATATCATTCAACTGAAATGTGTCACAAAGGCAGCTGTAGCAGCAGCAGCTCTGATAAAACTTCTTAGTTGCCTTTCTCAGAATGAGCAATACCTTGGAAGGGACATTATTTGCGACAGTATCATGATTCACCCCATGCAACCCTTATTCCCCATTTCTGGTTTACTGTAGATGTTCCAAGAAGCAGAGGCTCTCATTGTATTCATGGCCTTGTGTTTAGAGATGCATGCTAGCAAGGGATGAAGGCCAAGTAGGACTGTCAGTGTGGCTTTCTCTGGTGCCCAGCGTGGTCCCAGAGAATCATCATGTGTCCAGGCTGAAGGGACCTGGGTGAAGAGGCTCCAGAGCCTGGCTACACAGCACAGTCACCTGGGGGCTATGAAGAAATGCAGGCTCCTGGGCTCAGCTTCAGATATACCAAAGCTAAATCTCCAAGAGGAGGGTCACAAATGTATTCTAAAACCTCTCCAGGCTTTTCTAAAGCAATTGGTCCATGGACTGGCTTTTGGGAACCACTGCCTTACAGAAAGCCTAATAGAACCCCCTTGCTTTCCACACGAAGAAATAGACCCAAAGAGAGCCAGACGCTTGCTCAGATCCCATATGGGGTTAAGTGGTAGAACTGGGAGTGGATGTGAAGTCTTGATTTTCAGGGGTTGTGTGCTCAGTGGGATTACAGGTTTTAGAGCCAAGTTCTAAGATGAATTAGTATTTACTCAATGAATGGCCTTTCATAGTTAAAACTTACCTGTAGAATGTGATTAGTGGGAAACATGAAATATTGGGTGGAAAATGCTTATCATATTATCTGACACTTGATAAATGCTTTTAAATGGATGTTGTTATTACTGTGTTTCACTGAGGTTAAGAAACTCATGACTCTAAGACGTGTCACTACTTTATGTGCCTCTAAGAAAGAAAAAAAAAACTACTGCCAGTTCAACTATGACGCTATTTGCTTGCAAATTGCATCCAGATTTCAGAGATAGTAATACGTGAAAAAATGGGCAGTGTGGTATTTCTCTTCTCTTTTCTCAACTCTATGAAGATTCTTGCTTTACTGAATTAGATACTTACCAGTACATAAAAATTCCTGAAGGAGAAGCATACTTAGTGTGTTTGAGGATCAACAAGGAGGCCAGTGTGGCTGATGGGGAAAGTGGGGTAGGGACAAGGTCCAAGACAGCCAGGGGGCGTCTGATTCCATGTCTTCACCGTTGTGAATAGCATGAACAGAAGAGTATCATGATCTGATTTACATTTTTTATGGCTATATAGTATTCCATGCTGTATATATACCTTCTTTTCTTTTTTCTTTTCTTTCTTTCTTTCTTTTCTTTCTTTCTTTCTTTTCTTTTCTTTTCTTTTCTTTCTTTCTTTCTTTCTTTCTTTTTTTCTTTACTTTTTTTTTTTTTTTTTTTTTTTTGAGATGGAGTCTCACTCTGTCACCCAGGCAGAAGTGCAGTGGCAGGATCTTGGCTCACTGCAACCTCCGCCTCCCAGGTTCATGAAATTTTCCTTCTTCAGCCTCCTGAGCAGCTGGGATTACAGGGGCATACCACCATTCCTGTCTAATTTTTGTATTTTTGATGGAGACAGGTTGGCCAGGCTGATCTCAAACTCCTGACCTCAAGTGATCTGCCCACCTCAGCCTCCCAAAGTGCTGAGATTATAGGTGTGAGCCACCATGCCTGTCCCACATTTTCTTGATCCAATCCACTGTTGATGGGCACCTAGGCTGATTTAATGTCTTTGCTATTCTGAATAATGTGAGCAGAAGAGTTTCATGATCTGACTTACATTTTAAAAGATACATGGGAAAAAGTGGACAAAGGGAGACCAGTTAGGAAATTATTGTACTATTCCTGGCAATGGAAGACAGTGAATGAGCTTATAATGGTAGTAAAATATGTGGGAAGATTTTACTGGCTACCCTAAAAATATTCCCATTCCCTAGGGAATGGGAATATTTTTAGGGTAGCCAGTAGAATCTTCTGTCAGCTGATGGACTGGATACAGGGTATTGAAAGAATCAAGGATGACCTCAAGGTTTTTGGCTTGAGTCATCGAAAGAATGGGGCTTGGTTTAAAAAAAAAGAAAAGAAAAGAAAAGAAAAGACTGGAAGATGAGCTTTGGAGGGAGTTTGTATTTTACTCAATGTTGTCTTGACTCCTTATTTACATGTATCTCTAAAGTTTACTTCATTTTTTCAATAAATATTTTTGAACACCTGTTTTGTCCCCAGCGTGCACTGAGAAATAAAAATGAAAAAGATACAGTGCTTTTTCCCCTCAAAATTTTGCCACCTGCAGGGGAGATAGGACTCTCAAACAGGGTACATTATATATATCTATCACACATTTTTTTGGGTGTGTGTGTGTGTATATATATATATATATTATATATATATATATATATATATATAATATATATATTTATAATGTGGGCTATATACATACACATTATATATAGAGAGAGTATACTCACACACACTCTTACCCAGGTGAGCATCCCAAATCCACAAATCCAAAATCCAAAATGATCCAGTGAGCATTTCCTTTGAGTGTCATACTGGTGTTCAAAAAGTATCAGATTTTGGAGCTTTTTGGGTTTGAGATGCTCAGCCTGTACATATTTTGAGAGTAATGGTGGGTATCCTGACTACCACATGGGGTTATTTTAAGGGTAAAGCAGAGGTGAGCCATGGGACGCCACATTGCAAATTTTTAAGAATTCTATTATCAGGGTCAAGATGGCAATCAGGGACACTATGATATGGAATAAAGCCAAACGATCTAGGATTGCCTGCCTTGGACAGCTAGATCTTCTCCCCAGGAAGTGCCTGAGGGAGATATACACACAGGTGACAGTGACAAAGGGTAAGTAAAGTTCTACATTATTAGTAGCTGGACTTGGGTCCTAAATGCCAGTGTGAGTGTTCTGATGAACTGACCTGGGCATGTAGCCCAGGTTAAAGGCCTCCAGAAGGCTCTCTTTGTTCGTTAAGTCACTGGTGCCAAGGACTAAAATACTTAACACACTCAACAACATAATACGATCAGTGTTGAGGAGGGGTCAGAGCAGACTCCTGAGAGGGCCATTTTCTGTGTGTGATTTTCAGAAAGTACATTGATCTCATCCATTGGAAATTTTGGCCCCATTAGCATCCCGTATTAGTATTTCCTCACCCTTACTCTTCCCTTCAATTTCACTTCTCAGAAAGTGGAATCTGAGAATTTGTTGCTTCGTCTCCAAACAGTTCAGATTTGCCCTTAAGAGTCAAGCACCATGATTATCTGTGGCACATATTGCTTCAACTGGAGAAATTATACTTTTGATAAGAATAGGCAAAATAATATTATATTCCTATATTCATCTCCTGATTCAAAACTGACTTGGAAATCATAGTGGATGGTGTATTAGGCTGTTCTTGCATTGCTATAAATGCATACCCAAGGCTGGTCAGTTTCTAAGAAAAGAGGCTTAATTGGCTCATGGTTCTGGAGGCTGCACAAGCAATGGCATTCGCATCTGCTTGGCTTCTGAGGAGGCCTCAGGGGGCTTATAATCATGGCAGAAGGTGAAGTGAAAGCAGGAGCAAGAGAGAGTGGGGTGGTGGGGAAGGGATCACACACTCTTAAATGACCAGATGCCCTGTGAACTTAGAGCGAGAGTTCACTTATCACCAAGGGGATGGCCCAAGCCATTCATGAAAGATCCTCCTCCGTAATCCAAACACCCTCCACCAGGCCCCACCTCCAGCATTGAGGTTACTTTTCAGTATGAGATTTGGGTGGGGACAAATATCCAAACTGTATCAGATGGTGTATTAAAACATTTTCACGCTGATGAGAAAGACATACCCAAAACTGGGAAGAAAAAGAGGTTTAATTGGACTTACAGTTCCCCCTGGCTGGGGAGGCCTCAGAATCTGGTGGAGGCAAAAGGCACTTCTTACACGGCAGCAGCAAGAGAAAATGAGGAAGGAGCAAAAGCAGAAACCCTTGATAAACCCATCAGATCTCGTGAGGCTTATTCACTATCATGAGAATAGCATGGGAAAGATGGGCCCCCGTGATTCAATTACCTCCCCCTAGGTCCCTCCCACAACATGTGGGAATTCTGGGAGATAAATTCAAGTTGAGACTTGGTGGGGACACAGCTAAACCATATCAGATGGTGAACAGGGAAGTGTTCCAGTGGTTATATGGCCATGTTTCTTGCCAAAAGTTCCTGCGTATGATTTTGGTTAATTGCAGTTTCTGGAAGTATCAGCTAATTCTTGGTCTAGAGCCATCTTTCCCTTTCTTAGGGCGAGATAAGAATCCAGGAGCTTTCCTTGGTGTGATACAGGCAGAGGGCACTCTTGTCTTCAGTTCATCTTGGTTGCAGTGGTTACCCTCATTCTCCAAGCCCGTCATGTTCCTTAGGGACAGCAGTTGTGCTGTTTCTGTTTCAAGCCTGGGCATTATGCTCATGTGAAACCTTTTTCCCTTCATTTTTGCTACTTCTCCAGGGCACTTCTAGGAAATGGGGCTTGGTATCTGTTAGTGCTGTAATTTGCCTATCTCTGACCCCTCCAAGCTGAGGGAAGCCTCACCTTTCTCCCTGCCACCTCTACTCCACCCTCTGGTCTCTTACTGAGGGCAGGCCTTCTAGGAAGTTCTTTGACTTTATGCAGTTTCTTATTTCTGCCCTGTAAATGTAAATGTGCCCTGGGATGAATGAACATAAGGGCCTGGCTGTGGGTTTTGAAAATGGAAGTAAAAATACACAAATCAAAATCTTAAAAATTACCTTGCTCCAGAGTTTATTTCAAAAATAGTTTTATTGAAGTACAATTGACATACAACAGACAGCACACATTAAAAATGGACAAGTTGACCAGTTTTGACTTACATATAAACCCGTGAAATCACCACCATAATCAAGACAATGACCACATCCATCACTGCCAAAAGTTGCTTGTGTCCTTTTATCATTCCTCTGGCCACTCCTCCTTCCCCCAGGAAACCACTGATCTTTTTCTGTCACTATAGATTAACTTGTTTTTGTTTTCTAAAGTTACATATAAATGGAAGTATACCGTATGTACTTTTTTGGTCTGACTTTTTTTTACTAAGCATAATTGTTTTGAAATTTAACCATGCTGTTGTAGCATGCATCAATAGTTCATTTTAACACTGAATAGCAAGGCATGGTCTAGGGTGGCACAAGTGAAGTGCCTGGGGTTAAAATGCACTCAGTTCTTTATGATGGTAATCATAATGATGATGACGATGATGATGATGATGATGATGATTGTAGAAACATTTAAAAAGACCTGCTCTCTTAACAAGTTTTTAAGTGTAACATACAGTACCATTAAGTATAGGCACAATGTCGTACAGTGGATCTCTAGAATGTATTAATCTTGTATAACTGAAATTTATATCCCTTGAATAGGAATCTCCCCATTTCCTTTTCCTCTCATCTCCTGGCAACCATCATTCTACTTTCTGTTTCTATGAGTTAGGCTATTTTTGATACCTTACATATGTGGAATCATGCAGTATTTGTCCTTCTATGGCTGTTTTATTTCACTTAGAATTATGTCTACCAGGTTCAACCGTGTGGTCACAAATGTTAGGATTTCTTTCTTTTTTAAAGCTGAATAATATTCCATTGCATGTGTAACCCACATTTTCTGTATCCACTTATCTGCTGATAGTCATTTGTGTTGTTTGTGTACCTCAGCTTTTGTGAATAGTGCTCCAATGAACATGGAAGGACAGCTATCTCTTCAGGATGCTGATTTAGATAATCTTGGGTGTGTACCAGAAGTGGGACTGCTGGAGCATATGGTATTTCTATTTTTAATTTTTTGAGGCACCTCCATACTGTTTTCTATAGTGACTGCATCATTTTACATTCCCACTAACAGTTTATAAGGCTTCCAATTTCTCTACATCCTTAGCAATATCTTTATCTTTCATTTTTGTTGATGAAAGATATCGTTATCTTTCATTTTTGTTGATGACAGTCATCCTGACCTGTATAAGGGGATATCTCATTATGGTTTTAATATGCATTTCCCTATGATTAGTGATGTTGAACACCTTTTCATATAACTTGGCCATTTGTATGTCTTCTTCAAAGAAAAAGACTGTTTCTTTTGCTGTACAGAAGTTTTTGTTGTTGTTTTTCAATTGTAGTCCCACCTGTTTTTGCTTTTCTTGCTTATGTGTTTGGTGTCACATCCAGGAAGTCGCTGCCTACACCAATGTCATTAAGTTTTTCCCCTGTATCTTCTTGCAGGAGTTTTATGGTTTTAGATATCATGTTTAAATCTCTCATCCATTTTGAGTTGATTTTTGGGTACAAAGTATAAGAGTTTAATTTTATTATCTTGCATATGGATATCCAGTTTTCCCAGCACCGTTTATTGATAACTTTTTTGCCCATTGTATATTTTTGACACTCTTTTTGACCTGTGTGGGTGACTTCCAGGCTCTCTATTCTGCTCTATTGATCTATATGTCCGTTTTTTTTCAGGTACCATACTGTTTTAAATAACTTTCTAAAATATTTTGAAATTAGAATGTGTGATACTTCTGATTGTGTTCTTATTTTTCAAGATTACTTAGACTATTTTGAAACTTTTGTGGTACCATATAAATTTTAGGATTTAAAATAATTTCGGTAACAAATGCCATTTGGGATTTTGAAACACAGTCAGTTCTGAATCTGTTTCAACTGTTCTTTTTTTTTCTTTCTCACAATGGGTTTTATTTTTCTGCTTTTTCACATGCCTGATAATTTTTTATAGCATGAGACATACTTACACTTCAAAACTTTTTGTTGCTTATCTGAAATTCAAATTTCACCAAGCATACTGTATTTTATTTGGCAGCCCAGTGTCCGGAGAACTCTAGCTTCCTTTACTTCTCTGGACTCTCATTTTTGTCTCCTCAACTTTGCAAATTCTCCAGACTCTGCCTGAGCTCTCACTCATTGCGCTGTATCCTGGACACACTCTCGTGCCAGTAAGCTGAGGCCACCGTAGGGCTCAACTTTCTTGTTTCCTGACTCTCAGATTGTTGTTCTTTGTTGTCAGATGCTCATTATCTTAAAACATAATTTTTTGTATACTTTGTCCTTTTTGGTTGTTTCACACTGGAGAGTCAATCTGGTCTCTGTTACTCTGTCTTTGGTTGAAAGTAGGAGTCTGTATCCAGAAGTTGCTGTTTTTAGCCAGGAGCTGGAAATGGCTCTAAACAGGGCCCAAGATGTGTGTTTGATCCCTTCATTTGCTTTATAGTTATCATGCAATTAAATACTTAAAAAATAATTCTTTGGGCCAGGCGCAGTGGCTCAAGCCTGTAATCCCAGCACTTTGGGAGGCCAAGGCGGGTGGATCACTAGGTCAAGAGATCAAGACCATCCTGGTCAACATGGTGAAACCCCGTCTCTACTAAAAAAAAATACAAAAATTAGCTGGGCATGGTGGTGCGTACCTGTAATCCCAGCTACTCAGGAGGCTGAGGCAGGAGAATTGCTTGAACCCAGGAGACAGAAGTTGCGGTGAACCAAGATCGCGCCATTGCACTCCAGCTTGGGTAACAAGAGCGAAACTCCGTCTAAAAAAAAAAAAAATTCTTTGGATCATAAGGGTGCCTGGTGATTATGAGGGTTCCTCACTACTGTTGGGAAATTGATTAGAAGTGCACATCTGCTAATAAGGGAATGGGATGGGCCACTGGGGTTATTAACAAGTACAAAGCATAAATTGGTACACTACATTATATTACACAAATTGTCAGAGTTTGAACCAAAACACAGATTTGGCTGGGGGTCAAATCTCAGAGGCCCAAACTGTATTTGGAGTCAAGACCAGGAAGACAAGTCTGACAGAGTCAGGGTGGTCAAACGGGAGCCATAGGGGGATTTAGGAAGATGTTAATTCTCTTATTCCTTGTTCAATATTCAGTGACATTCTTCCTAGGGGACTCTGGAAATAAAAATAAAAGCATGTCCTCTCTCTTCTCTTTGGTTTCTCTTGGTCTAGCTGTATGCCGCTATCCTCTGGGCATGTCGGGAGGCCAGATTCCAGATGAGGACATCACAGCTTCCAGTCAGTGGTCAGAGTCCACAGCTGCCAAGTATGGAAGGTGAGGATGGCTACTTCAAGACAGCCCATGTTCTGGGGTTGGACAGATTTCCTGGGCACAGATACCTGACCCAAGGGGCTGGGGAAGGGAAGGTGGTGTCATTGGCAAGAGCTGTTGAGAATGAAGGATGGACAGCAAGTGATCCTGCTCTCTCTCTTTTCGGGGAGAGAATTCAGGACTTAGCTACATGTACTGTCTGGCAGCCCCGTCTCAACCACAGAAGCCCCAGGGCCATATCAACCACAATGAATGGGTTCATTGATAGGAAATGGACTTGCTTTCCCTGACTTTCTCACTATGAGCTGCTGCAGGATGCAGGCAATGGTGGCAGCTATGGGAGGGTGCAGATTATGTAGGACACTGGGAGTTAGCGTCCACTCGTCTTCTCAGGGGGTCTATGAAACATCACTCACTGCAAAGCATCAAGGGCTTAACTAGACATGGAGGCCTCCAACAAGTTCTCTCCCTCTCTCAAGGATCTCTCACATGGAAGGGTCATCTTTACCCACAGACAGAGTGTGGCAGTTTCCTGGGGTGATTGATTCAGGGGTCTTCTACATCAGTAAACTCCGTACTGCTCTACTGGTTGGACCCAACACTCTTTCTGGAATCTAATTATTTTGGTGTGAAGTATTGATTTTATTAAAATGGAACTACCCATAAGAAAAGCAATCCTGATGAAACTTCCCCATAATTTCTTAGTGTGTGACAGACTAGAGTGATGGTTGATGGAATTGAAAGGGAGTGACAAATGAATGGGTGATACTTGTGGGAAAAAGGAACATTCTAGGGGAGGGAAAGTGGTAGGAGGTTCTCAAAATAAACTTGATAATAATTTCACAATTTTGCTTAGTGGTAACTCAGGCTGGAGGTAATAAAATGAAACCAGATTATTTACTGCTTCCTTGACATGCTCTTCCCCTTCATGCTCCCCTTGCATTTCTACGGCTCCTTGCTGGTCTGCAATGCCCATCCTGCTGCATTGCATAACCCACACTGGAGACCCTACTATCCCTCCTCCCTACTGCCATAACTTGATGTCCAAGCAAAGGGTGGCTAGCTTTGTCAGACTGAGTTTGAATGTGGGAAGGGAGATATGAAATAACTTATGGGGGAACAGAAGGTAGGAAGAGTTTTATTTCTCTTTAGACCTCTAAATCAGGACGGAGAATGAAGGCGACATGTGATCTGAAGGCCTCCAGCTCTCTGGTGGGGACTGTCTCTCAGGGTTTCTTGGTACTCCAAGGAAAGGGATCTGACCACAAACGGGTACTGTGATGGCAGTGAAAACTGTGGCGATAACCCGAAAAGTTTATAAGAACTGGGCAGTCTGCTCTCTCTCCTCAGTACAGGGCAGCTGCTTGCCTGTGAACCAGTAAACAGCTCTGTGGTTTCATGGTTGCTCCCTCTCTCCCCAACCCTCACCTTTCAAGGCTGGACTCAGAAGAAGGGGATGGAGCCTGGTGCCCTGAGATTCCAGTGGAACCTGATGACCTGAAGGAGTTTCTACAGATTGACTTACATACCCTCCATTTTATCACTCTGGTGGGGACCCAGGGGCGCCATGCAGGGGGTCACGGCATTGAGTTTGCCCCCATGTACAAGATCAACTACAGTCGGGATGGCACTCGCTGGATCTCTTGGCGGAACCGTCATGGGAAACAGGTAGAAGTAGAGACATCCAGACCCTGGGATGTCCAAGACCATGTTTTGACTTAGGCTAGGAGAAGAAGGGTATGGGTTGTCTGTGTGGGTATGTGTGTCCACAGACCAGGCATGCCCTTGTAAATGTGTGACCCAGGGTGAGGGATGTAGGGAAGGAATATCAAGGCCATGGGGAAAGTGGAGTAAATGTATTCTGTTCCTTGAATTAAGAAGAAAAAGCCCATCGAAAGGGTGGTGGGGGGGTGAAGAAAAGTGAACATAATTTAATACCACCTCATTACTCATTCTCTTCTCTCTCCTCAGGTGCTGGATGGAAATAGTAACCCCTATGACATTTTCCTAAAGGACTTGGAGCCGCCTATTGTGGCCAGATTTGTCCGGTTCATTCCAGTCACTGACCACTCCATGAATGTGTGCATGAGGGTGGAGCTTTATGGCTGTGTGTGGCTAGGTAGGTCACTCGCCCAGGAAACCTACAGACCTTATTAAAGACTCCGACAAAGGGATCAGTTACTCCTGAAATGGTGATTGCCTCTTGGGAAGAGTAGAGACAGACAGAAGCATTGCTCATTATCCCAGTGCTTGGTAACCCACACCCAGTAATGCATTCAGAGTCATTATACTGACTGCCACTGAGGGGTGCTGCTCTGCAGTGCTCCCTGGGTGCCCAGATGGGGTCCTGCTGGACCTGCTGTGTGAGCTTGTACCCTTGAAACTCACCTAGTTTCCTAAGGTAATGGGCCTGGGTAGTAGGCACTCACTTGGCTGTGTTTCCTTTGCAGATGGCTTGGTGTCATACAATGCTCCAGCTGGGCAGCAGTTTGTACTCCCTGGGGGCTCCATCATTTATCTGAATGATTCTGTCTATGATGGAGCTGTTGGGTACAGGTAAATCCTGGAAAACTTTGATAATCAGAATGGGAAACTGGCCACTAGGAGAGCATAATATTTTATCATGTCTTGGGATCAATAATCAATCAACCAATCAGTATTTATTTAGTTCCTGTACAAGGCATTTGGAGATAATTTAGATGAAGGAATACACACGACCTTTATTTCCAGGGAACTTAAAGCCTAGTTTGGGAAGACAAGTTAATTACCCAGAAAACAATCAATTACACAAAGCAAGGGCTAGAGTTTGTGATATGGCTCTAAGTATAATAGCCATATTTTTGACCCTCAAAACAGGACATGTGGTTTGACACAAATATTGGACTACTTATTGAAACAAAGGTCCAGAGAACTGAAGTAGTGATACTCTGGGCAGGTCAAAAAATCAGAAAGAATAGACCTTGTAAATATAAATGCTTTGAAAATTGTAAAAAGGGGACTAGTAAGGCTTACAATAGACAAAGCTTGTAGGGCAAGATGAGAATTGTAGCAGAGGAAGGAAGGTAGAAGGTAGCAGAAGAAAGGAAGCAGGGCTGAAGGCAAGACTGGCCTGACTATAGTAGATACTGGAGCTGAGAAGAACAGAATGGAACAATGGGTAAGCCTGAAGTGGATCAATGGAGGGCCATGGCGAAGAAGTGTAAACAGATAGAGTTGGAACTTAGGGTTGGATAAGGGATGCTCCCACTTACCCCATTTCACTTTAAGACTTAAAGCCTTGCCGTTCTTCTATCCCATGCTAACACTTTTCTAAGCTTGGTCCGTATCTGCAAAGTGAGCCTGGGAGAAAAGTCAGACCACAGTGAAGACCAGATCAGATGATGGAGGTTGACAGGAGTCAAGAGGAGATACTAGTGAGGCTCAGGAAGGGAGTGTGGAATTATAGCCTTCCATTGGCTTAGGTGTGGAGAATGAACTATTGCCCTCTAGCTGCCATCCCCTGGGTGAAGGCCTGATTCATCCACTCTTCTACTCCTAGTCACTTCCTTTCCATCTTCTTAGTCACTGTTCTTTCCTGTTTGTTTAAATTGTCTTGGCATAATTTCACTCAGTCACACCCCAACAGGCATGTATTCAAGGCATAGAGGAAATCAGAGATCAATCAAATTCAGTTTAATTTAATAAACCTTTGTTAATCAACTGTTACTAAATACAAGGAGTTTGGCCAGGCATGTTAGGTATTCAAAGGTAATGAAGTCATCGATACTACCTTTAAAGAGCTCACAATTTGGAGTAAGGGCTAAAACAGAAATAAATTACTATGATTCAAGTATATGAGCAAGAGATAGCCTATGATTGCTTTGAGATTCAAAGGAAAAAGTAAACTGTAGTAGGAAAGCACACAAATGGGGATGAAAACATCTGGATTTTATATAATAAAAGTTACTTCTGTTTGCTGGGATGACAATGTGTATGAAAAGCATTTCATAAGATAAATTAATGTACATATGTAAGTTGTTATCTGATTAACGTTTTTCTGACCAAAGGAGCAGTAAAGATATGGTAGAACAGATAAATCTGAATTGGGTCCCAAAGAATGGGTAGAATTTTCACAGGTACAGAATCTTGAAATGGAATTTTAGGCAGAGGGAATAGCATGAGGTAAAAAGAATCATGGTTATAAAGTTTAGGGGACTATCTGGGAGAAATCAATGGTTTATTTAACGATAGACCATATGTATGTGGCAAAGCCAAAAGGAGCAAGAAGAGGAGGAACAGGAAGAGGAGAAGATGCTATTCTTGTTCTTTATAAACATGATCATTAACGTAATGAGTCATTGAAGATTTTTAAAGCTGGGGAAGGACATGATTTGGAGCTGTGCTTTAGACAGATTAATCAAACAGCATGCAAAGGTTAGATTTGAATGGAATGAGGAGGTGATGAGGAACATTTTAAAACTCCGAGTTCTGTCAAGTAAAAAGAATTAATGACCAAGGCCATAACTGTGGCTGTGGGAAATGAGGAAAAGCTACTCATTTGGGGAACATTTGCAATCTGATTGGATGTATGGGGCATGCAGTAAGGTGTGAAAAAGAGTTAGATGAAGCCTGACAGTCTAAGTGACTGAAACAATGGGGCTGACGTTTATTCATTCAACGAATATATTTTGAGTGCTTAGTATGCACCAAGCACTTTCAGTTACTATGAAAGAGAAGTATAATTTATAGAAAAGGGAAACCAACGTGAAAGATTTAGTTAATAGGGGATGATGATGGATTTAGTCTGGGGTGTAAGTCTGTGAGACTGACAAGACTTTCAGTAGAGAAATAAGGAAGGTAGCTGGAATTGCAGCTTTGAACTCCAGGGGAAAGATTTTTAAAAATTACAAAAATTTAGATATAATTGGCTTTCATTTAATAATTGAGATAATAAAATGTCTGGTGGAGGTGGCTGAGTGTAGAGATCCTCTCAGCCACTGTGAGATGACATTCATCAGAGTCTCAGGAAATAGTCATATTACCAAAGGTTACTGTTTTGTTTTAAAAAATTCAAGAGTAATATATGCCTACTAGTGATCTTAATAACTCTAAGGTATATAAACACAGAAAATTTCTTTTCTTATCCCTTCTCCACTTGATTTAATTTTGGCCAAGGGGAAACTGAACAGGCATTTCTTTTAATTTGTGTTGCTTTTCCTAAGACTTTCATGGGATTTATTTTTTTGGGGATAATTGGAAATATATTTATTGCAAGTAAACTTATATTCTCCTAGCTTTCTGATCTGTAGAGAGAAGAAAAAGATGGCAAAACCTTGGAAGGGAGATCCAGGCTCTGGTCACTGTGGATAAGGCCAGTCAAATTTTATAATTTACCAAACATTTTTTTAATGAATAAATACATTTTAAAAGGCTGGCATAATCACCCTTAGTATTTTTTATTTATTGATTGATTTATTTTTGCAATTCACAAATTTTACATATTATTGATCTGGCTATAAACCTCAAGGGTCACAACCATTATAGCTTGAGGGTGAGTATCCCAATCTCTTTATTTGGGAGATTTGTGTCACATCTGCCGAAGTTTGAGAAGCAGAGCTTGGGGAAAGAAGTTCCACATGATGGAGTCTTGCTCTGTCCCTCCATACAAAGAAGGAAGGAGCCTCTTTGTGTCCTCCAAATAGTCAAATAAGTATAAATGCAGTTATATTCCATCCAGCAGTCAGTCTTCTGGCAAACTCAGCCTTTAAAACAGAGCCTTTTACTCAGAAGTCAAAAAAGGCTGCTAAGCTAGAACACAAAACTAAATCCGACACCTGGGATTCTCGTGAAATCCATACATCTTACTTCCTGGGTCTAGTATCCTACAAATTTAACTAAAAATAAATAGAAATTATGATTTAAACTTAGAGATTATGTTTTCCCCCGTAGTTTAATATCAAATTGGGTTGCTGGTGTATGTAGAATAGAAGACAGCGTGACTGGCTTCTCTGAAATTGATTCACTGAACAATGACAACACGTAGTTAAAGGAGAGTCAGCACTAAGTTCTGGAAACATTTATTTGATAATGGGGCAAGTGGTACTATGTATGGTAGTATTCATTTTATGCATTTATCCATTTCATCATTTACTCAATGAATTAATTCATCAAATGCATTTGATAATATTGAGTCATTATATGAAGACATATCTGGTACGTAAGAATAGGCAAGGTGCAGTAGATTATAGAAAGCTTTTCATATTAAATGATAAGATGTTGTTTAAAAGTTTTACTACTAAAGGGGTAAGCATCAAATGTTTTCTAAAAATTACTAACATGAAATTCTTAATTCTCCATTGATGTAAGATAAACTAGTCAGTACTATTATACAAATTTGATTATTTATAATCCTTGAATTCCAAGATAATAAACTCTTAAAAAATCTGGAGTAAAGATGCTGGGTAAAATTTCTTCCATGAATGTGTGATTAATTCAGATTTCTCTCTCCTTTCCCCACCCTTCTCCTGGCCTGAGCAGCATGACAGAAGGGCTAGGCCAATTGACAGATGGTGTGTCTGGCCTGGATGATTTCACCCAGACCCATGAATACCACGTGTGGCCCGGCTATGACTATGTGGGCTGGCGGAACGAGAGTGCCACCAATGGCTACATTGAGATCATGTTTGAATTTGACCGCATCAGGAATTTCACTACCATGAAGGTCAGTGGAGTTGGGTGTGGTAGAACTTCTTTAAGGAGCCACACATCATAGTGTTGTAGAGAAAAGGCATGCTAGAAAGAAGCCTAGGCTGATGCCAGTTCAGTGACATATACTGTTACTAACTAGCTAAATGCATTTCACAGGTCACTTCTCTAAGGGTGTGATTCTTCATTTGTGTGTTAAGGGAGTTAGGTCAGTGAGCTCTCATTTTTGTTGTTGTTGTTGTTCTAACACTAAAGGTGACATATTCATTAGGTACAATAACAGTCTCCAGGGCCCACAGATTTTTAAAGTCCCTAAAAATGCTTTAATTTATTTTAGTGTCAGGTGAAAACAATTAATTTTTAGGTTAAAGATTATATTTATCTTTTTACCAGTGCATGTGTGTGTGTATATGTATGTGTATATATATATACACAAACATACATATGTGTATATTTATACATATATATACACACTATATATGTGGAGTAAAGATGCTGGGTTAAAGCTCCTCCATGAATGTGTGATTAACTCATATATATATGTATGTGTGTATGTATATACATATACATACACACACACATTCCTTTTTTCTACAAAAAAAAAAAAGATGAAATTGTTTTGGATTGTATATTATTTCAGGTCTCTCACCTAGCCCTGTTGAAAGGAAGCAGACTGGCTCTGAAATGTACCTAGGAGGAAGTAGGATTGCAGTCTTCCACTTACCTCAGTTCAAAATAGCTCTAATCAGGGTATACAGCAACTGTGATTGAGAAGATCATAGACTGGAGAGAGTTCAAGGCAAGGAAGGGCCTGAGAAGAGGCTGCAGTCCTCATTTAACAGATGAGAAAACTGCAGTCCAGCAACATGAAGTGAGCTGGCAAAGGGCAGACAGTGCATACAGGTAACAAGGGTTGTGGCCTGGTTTTATGAGGCCTGACCAATTATCACTGCCACTGTGAGGTTCCTAGAAGGAAAAATCCAGAAGACTGCAGAACACCAACTATTCACCAAGGGTGGTGCTCACAGAAAGAGCAAGTCTTGACTCTTAAACTGAGTTGGCTGGTACTGTGTCCCTGTGCAGCTTAGCAGGACCAACCTATCACTCACATGCCTCTCTCTCTACCAGGTCCACTGCAACAACATGTTTGCTAAAGGTGTGAAGATCTTCAAGGAGGTACAGTGCTACTTCCGCTCTGATGCCAATGAGTGGGAACCTAATGCCATTTCCTTCCCCCTTGTCCTGGATGACGTCAACCCCAGCGCTCGGTTTGTTACGGTGCCTCTCCACCACCGAATGGCCAGTGCCATCAAGTGCCAATACCATTTTGCTGATACCTGGATGATGTTCAGTGAGATCACCTTTCAATCAGGTAGGGAGCTCAGGTTCCCTTTGGGAAGTGGGAGCAAGGTGATGAAGGAGGAAGGCACAGACCCAGAACATCTCATTAGCAGGTCTCTGAGAGGAGTGGGATTGTACAGGTGGCTTCTCATTGCTGGATACAGTGAATCCTTTGTGTGGCTAGTTTTACCTGTGGAGAGGTAGGGATGAGAATGGAAGTGAACAAATATTCATGTAACTCTTCTTAGAAAGTATTTTTTAAAAAAGAGAGTATAGTACTATTTTTTCAAGAAATCTTGATTCCTTTTTGTAGGAAATGGTATTTTGATACTACAAACTGGGCGGTAGGGATGCTCATTGCTAATAGGTTGTCATTGTTTCTTGGACTTTTTGGTGGAAGAAAGCAATTAAGTGAAAAAAATGTTTCATGTAACTCTTCATTATAAACTCACTGATTTTTGTAAATTTAATGTTTAATTGATTGCAGCTATTCTTCTTCTTCTTTTTTTTTGAGACAGAGTCTCACTCTGTTTCCCAGACTGGAGTGCAGTGGTGCAGTCTCAGCTCACTGGAGGCCTGCAACCCTGCCTCCAGGGTTCAAGTGATTCTCCTGCCTCAGCCTCCAAAGTAGCTAGGTGCCTGTTACTGCACCTGGCTAATTTTTCTATTTTTAAAGACAGGGTTTTACCATGTTGGCTAGATTGGTCTCCAACTCCTAACTTCAAGTGATCTGCCTGCCTTGGCCTCCCAAAGTGTTAGAATTTCAGACATGAGCCACTAAGCCCAGCCATTGTTCTTTTTAATACTCAACTTATGCTGTCTTTCACTAGAGCTTGCATTTTTAAAGGGGCTCTTTGCTCTTTGAATCAGACCCTAGAAGCCTTTGATAACTTTCTTGTTTTCTGAAAGAACAAGGTATTTCAAGCTCATTTTGAACATGTGCTACCCCCGACATGGAATCAACCATTTCCTCAAGAAATTGTGATTCTTTTTAGTAGTAAATGGTATTTAGATACCATAAACCGGGCAATAGGGATGCTCATTGCCAATAGATTGTCATTGTTTCTTGGATTTTTCAGTGGAAGAAAGCAACAAAATATGTATTTTTAAAAATAAAAAGATTATGAGTTCACTTTGTTACTTCCAATTCAAATTAAAGATAAGGGTTTCATTTAAATTTGATTTTATACTTTCATCTCTATAATGTTGCTAAATATCATGTTTTCTAACAATGTTAGCAGCATTTCTTCATCTTACTATTCGAAAAGCAATACCAATATTATTACTAACAACATACTATTGAGCATTAAGATTTCTTTGCAATTCTCTTTTCTTTGTCCTGAGCATGTATCCTACTAAGAATGTGTAGTCAAAGTACTATGTTCTAAGGTCAGCTGAGTACCAGTAGGATAATTTTTTTCTGTATATAGTTATGTCACCAATGTGATATACAGTTAGATTCGGTTGATTATTTCAACTTTTAAGTATTCGTTTTAAACTCTAAACACTACTTTTGATTGAACAGTAACAGTAGCAAATAGTGATTTAAATTCTTGGAGCCAGAAACTGCAAAATCTTGAAAAGTTAAAAGGCATTTAGAACATTGTTCATACCATTAAATTTTAGATGGGGAGACAAAAGATACACAGTGCTTTAAAAAAATGTCCAAAGTAATATGAACAATAAAGGGTCAGAAGGAGAAAGGACACTAGAGTGGGTTTGTCATAGACAGCATCAAAGGAATGAGACTTGTACTGGGCCTGGAAGAAAAGTCCAGGTGTAAAATAACAGAAGAGAAATGAAGAGACTAATTTAAAGATAAACCACACTTTGGGATGCCAAGGCAGGAAGACTGCTTGTACTCAAGAGTTTGAGACTAGCCTGGGCAACATGGAGAAACCCTACCTCTACAAAAAACACAAAAATTAACTGGGTATGATGGCACCTGCCTGTAGTCCCAGCTAGGGAGGCTGAGGCAGAAGGATCATCTGAGCCCCAGAGGCAGAGCTTGCAGTGGGTCAAAATTGCACCACTGCACTCCAGCCTGGGTGACAGAGTGAGACCCTGTTAAAACAACAACAACAACAACAACAAAAACACCAGATAAACCAAAAGAACCTATCATTTCAGATTCGATTTTTAAAGGAAGGAAATTTCAAGATGGTTTGCTTATTAAGATGTACTGATAAGAAAATGGAGCATATTTTTAGGAAAACAGGTTTGGTGTTTAAATGCTTCTGTGCTGAGGATTTCCTCTCAGAGTAAATGGATTGATTATTTTATCTGAGTATCTACTGAGAGCAGAAATCAAGATGCTCAAAGTCAGTGCCATTTATACTGTAAGTGTTAACTGGGGGACAAAGAGATTCCCACCCATCCTCAGGAATTCTCCTGGCAGAGTAATTGGTACACTTATTATAGCTAATTATAGCTATGAACCATCGTTTTTGACTCCTGGGGTCTCTTGAGCTTTAAATCCAATGTCTTAATAATGTTAGTTTTCACTGGAGCCTGACAACCGAACTCAGAAAGCACATGCAGATGTCAGATACCTCCTTATTTACATAATAATGTTAAGAAGAAGAAAAATTAAGATACTTGGAAGAAATGTCTTTTAGAAAGGAAATGCATATTCTAATTCTTGACCCCCTTGGTCAGATAAATCAGAGGAAATAATTCTGGCAAAGCTGCAAGCATCACTTGTGGTTTAGTCTCAGAAGCTGCAAAATCACGGTAAGGGACACTCCAATGTCAGTAAATACCAATAAAGATGAAGCCTTAATTCATAAATTGGAGGGCTAGGCCAATGAGGCATAGTGGAGACTCTTTTATAAACAACCTATTTTCCTCGAAGGGAAAAGCATCTTAACACTGTCTGTCCCTTGCCCATGTACCCACTATATTTTCTCTATATTTTTGCTGAATTTGGGTCCTGCTTCTTATGCTTTATGATAATATGTGGTCACAACCCTTTGAATTGCTGTTTCTTAAACCTTTTGTACCATAGCACCTAGCATGTAATATGTGAAACAAAAATTTTATAAAGAAAAACTTGCCGTTACTATTTAGATGAATGGTGATATTTTTATTTAATGTATTTATGATTTAATTTTTTTTTTTAGAAGGCTGATGGCAACCCACTAAATTGATCTCTTGATGTGCTAGGTCACAATATGCCTCCAGAGAAAACACTAGCTATCTGTCTTCTCCCTGGCTCTGACTCACCCTTGTTTTATAACAGATGCTGCAATGTACAACAACTCTGGAGCCCTACCCACCTCTCCTATGGCACCCACAACCTATGGTATGTGTGATTCCTAAATTATACAAATTAAGTTGAAGGGACTTCCCGGAGGATGAAGAAGGGTGGAGATTTGCAAAGCCCTGGCTGTGTGAGAGGCTTTATACCAGGTGGCTTTGGATGAAGAGTAGCCCTGGAAAGGTAGGACTGTCTACCTCCAAGATACGGATCCAAACATATTCTCTTCACTACTGATTCATGTGCTTCTTTAACTGAGGCACAGTCTGGAGTTGTCCCAATTTCTCCATGAAAGACTGGGAATTTGGGGTCAGAAACAGGGAAAGGGACATTCCTATGTGAGACCTGTAGTGGGGATTTCTAAGAATGGGTAGAAGTCTAAGAAACAAAATACTGGTCTCTCTAAATATGCCATGTATGCATTGCTTTAGGCAGTCGTTGGTGACACCAGCCAGCAATGTGGGAAGCATGTGATTGCATGTGTCCAAAGAGGACTTTCAGCTACCTTGGCATATCTCAAAGAATGCAGAGGGTGAAACTGGTCCCTCACCTGTTTTTCATGAGGTGTGATTAAGGGACTGTAGACTCAGGCCATAATAATATAGTGACAAATTTTGGGAAGAATAGAAAAACTCACCATTATCCTGTCTGACATGGAGAGGGGGAGGCTACTGTCTTATGGTAGAGGGAAGTAGGATATGGGAACAAAGTAATAAAACAGGCTGAGTATGGTGGCTCACACCTGTAATCCCACTACTTTGGGAGGTAGAGGCAGGCAGATCAAAAGGTCAGGAGCTCAAGACCAGCCTGGCCAACATGGTGAAACCTTGACTACAAAAAGTACAAAAATCAACCAGGTGTGGTGGTGCATGCCTGTAATCCCAGCTACTCAGGAGGCTGAGGCAAGAGAATCACTTGAACCTGTGAGGCAGAGGTTGCAGTGAGCTGAGATCATGCCATTGCACTCCAGCCTGGGCAACAAGAGCAAAACTCTGTCTCAGGGGAAAAAAAAGTAATAAAACAGTAGCAAGAGCAAAGTGGCATCTTCTAGAATTATCCTCAAGGAACAGAGTCTACCTCCATATTTTCAGTCCAGTCCCTCATACTCTCTTACTTGACCTGTGGGATGATTGCATTCTCTGCCTTCTCTCCCTGGTCACAGATCCAATGCTTAAAGTTGATGACAGCAACACTCGGATCCTGATTGGCTGCTTGGTGGCCATCATCTTCATCCTCCTGGCCATTATTGTCATCATACTCTGGAGGCAGTTCTGGCAGAAAATGCTGGAGAAGGTGAGGAGGTGCAGAATAGGCAGATACAAGAATCTGCTCCTTTTTTTCTTAAGCCACTGTTGTCCCAGGAGTAAAAGGCAAATTGCAAAAATGTATTAATGGTTAGAGCTAACTGAGACTATCAAGAAACGTAGAAATAGAGCCAGAAAAAGAATTAGCTAAGTCTATTTTCTCATTTTTAGAGTGGAGATGTTGGAACCTTCCTCAGAAATGCAGAAAAATCTTTTTAATACATTTAACCTCAATTCAGGCATTTTCCTTGAAATTCTGATTCACTGGATTTTGGGTGGAGTCCAGGCATCCATATATATATATATATATATATATATATATATATATATATACATATATAAATATATATATATATACACATATATAAATATGTATGTACATATATATATATATAAACAGGTGCTTCTGATGCACATCCGAGGTTAAGAATCACTGTCCTAATGCCAAGTTGAAATTTCTGCTAATGCTGTTGAAGTTCCTTCTCTTCTTTTTCAGTTTGCTTTTGTTTTGTGTGGTGTGTGTGTGCGCGCGCGCGCGCGCGGTTTGCATGTGCGTTTGTATGTATGTAGAAAAACATCTAGCTTTATTAATATTCAAGCCAAGTTTCTTACTATTCTAATTTCCACTTTTGTGTGCTTGAAGGTTATGATTATGTATCTCTCTGAGTCCCTCTTCAGACTCTCTCTCTAGGCCAAATGATCTGAATAACTTTTTACATTGTCTAACACTTTACAAGAGGCAGACTTTTTCCTCATGTACAGTTTTATATACACCTCATTGAGTAATAACTCATGGGCATTGTTACATTTAGCTATTTTTCTGATGAGAAAATTTGATGTGCTCAAGGTCATACAACTGGTATCCAGTCTTCTATGCATTTTCCAATTGTTAATATTGAAATGCCTTGATTTCTTTCTTCAAAACTATATTCATTTCATCAAAGATGGAATATCTATGACTTGTTTGGTTTCTTGGACCAAATAGCAACTCACTGTTTCTTAGTGTCTGAATCTCTTGGGGTCTGCTGATGAGTAAGTGTTTCTACCTTTGGCCATGGTCACCTACCCTGGTCAATGAGTTCCTCTCAATAGACATGGACTAGGAGAGGTCACAGAAACTCTGAGCTGTGAGGCTTTGAACTGCCTCCGAGGGCAGGGAACAGGAAGGAGGAGAAATCCTGATTGATTTCTGTGTTTGGAGGTGAGATCTCAGGGGAAATCAATGCCTATGTGGAGCCTCTATTCCAGAGGAGAGGAAAGGGCACCTTGAGAATGGGCTTGAGTCTCCAGAGCTTTCTAGATGTAAGATGGCAGAAAAATGGCTCACATCAGGGGTGAGGAGGAGCAATCTTGATGAGTAGCCTGTGATTCCTTCTGACCTGTGTCATACCTGGGTTCCTGAGATGGCTGATGTTTGTTTTAAGGTTTTCACGCAGGAATATTTCATGGAAGAGAAGGTCTCCTTGGTTCCCACAAGTATGTCACCCAGTCTGAAAATATTAAAGCTTTCAATTCTCAAATAGCAACAGAAGACTGAAAGACAAAATCCGCAGAGACTCACTCACTGTCATGAGCATGTCTCAAGGCATGAATGAGGCAAATATCAAAACTTTTCCTCCTTTAGAATGCTGGAACACACCAGTGCCTAATACCTGACCAGAGGCATTCCAGAATGAGGATGGTGGTGAACTGAAGGTTCATTGGACAGCTTGAAGAGGCTATGTGACTATCTTAAATAGTTAGGACCACGTTTTAGCCAAGGGAGGAGGGTCTGTGTTCTCTGGCTTCACATAAAGTGAGCCAAAATTTACCACACTTCTCTGAGTCTTTATTCTGAGAGGCCTGTTGGAATATCTTCTTGGGCTGTAAGAGAAATGTTGCAATCTCCAGGTAAAAGGTAAAGCAAAGATTTTGCCCTTGAATATTTAACTTGTTCCTCCAAGAAATTCTACCCCTGTAGATCCTGAGTAAGATGACTCAAGATGCTCTGGAATGACACTCAGGATTTCTTCCTGGGGACAGAATTTTATGTGGAAAATCATTAAGTACACATATACATTATAAGAACATTACTTAACATAGCTGTAGACTGTAGCATTATTTGTAGGATACCTTTGATGGTGTCCTCAACATTCCTGCTCTGCGTGATTCAACCCACATATACTGAGTACCTACTATGTTCTGAGCTTCTTGCTTAATACTGGGTTTATTATTGCAACAGAGGACCTTTCAGTATAGTGGAAAAGTGCACATCTAAGGTTCGTTGTTGAGCACCCAAGCTGTGTTTGTTGGGGTGGAGCATTTCACTTGTTTAAATTCAGATAGTCACATGCATGCAGGTGCTGGCATTTTCCTTTTGATGGAGCAGGCAGGTTATATTAGAAAAGATGCCACAGGATTAGTTGTTATGTTGTTCTCCTTCATTTATTAGGTGTCTGTCACTTTGTTATCTCTGGACACCTAGGGCTTTCCTGTCCCATATTGTAACCATTTTCTGTTTGGTTAATGAAAATATGGGTTGGCAGTGGGTATTATCCTAATCTGCAGTGTCAAAATGATCAGGTAGAACTATTGATACATCATGTTACAGCACATTTATTAAGTTAATAAACAATTTATGTCTATTCCAAAACCAAGCAGTTAAAGGGTAAGCCAGCAAAATCCTTCATTTAATAAAACATAGAAAACTGTAAGATTGAGATCTTTGGCTACTGATAGGTTCTTACAGCATTATGAAGATAATGCTTTTTTAAAAATGTTTCAGAAAGCACATCATAGAAATTAGAAGATCAAATTCTACCTCGAAGAAATGAAGGATTATTCTAAGTTTCTATAACACAAGCATTTGTGAAACCAGACTGCATCCCTAGCACATGCAGGGCTGCTGAGGTGCTGGGGTTAAACAGTAGTAAAGGGTTATTTCCTTTGAGTGGAAGAGCTGAGTTTAAGAAGGGAAGGAATTGATCATCTCTTTTGTGCCAACACACCTTTCTCCTTGTTCTTCTCTTCCAGGCTTCTCGGAGGATGCTGGATGATGAAATGACAGTCAGCCTTTCCTTGCCAAGTGATTCCAGCATGTTCAACAATAACCGCTCCTCATCACCTAGTGAACAAGAGTCCAACTCAACTTATGATCGCATCTTTCCCCTTCGTCCTGACTACCAGGAACCATCCAGGCTGATACGAAAACTCCCAGAATTTGCCCCAGGGGAGGAGGAGTCAGGTGAGGATGATGTGATGGGCAGGAGGTCGAGGGAGAAACTTTGACAAGCATCAGGTAGGTATGACAGTCTGCTCCCAGTTAACTGCACCTATTTTTAGTCTCTGCTAACCTCCTGAGAAGTCGACATTCTCTTTCTAGATTTGGTCTGCTGCTGCTTCTGGCCTAATCTGAGCATCTCTCCTTTGCTACTGAACATAAGATGTGGGGAGGGATCCACATACCAGAAAAGAAAGAAAAAAAAAACTACATGTTAATTAAGTATTAACGCCAGAAGAACCTAAACAGTCCAACCAGTCTAACCTCATTTTGCATGTCGGGAAAGTGAGAAGGCCCAGATAGAGTACTCATCCAACACCAAATTTCATGAGTGGGTAAAGGCAGGGCTGGATTTTCACCTGGAGAAGTCAATAAAGAAAGCTGAAGACATTCTGAAATTCCCAGTGCTGTAGTCATCTTAATAACTAAAATAAATAACTACTTGAGTTATCGGCTTTTGTTAATTTCTCTTTGGTCAACATTTACTAGAGAAATATGAGATTTTATTACGAGAGTAAAATATTTCTCGCCTTTTCTCAATAAAAGCATTGAAATGAAACAATAAAAGGTAAAAAAAGTAGTTCCAGTTGGTTCAAATTTCAATGTCTTTTAAAAAACGATGCAGAGTGATGTCAGAAGGGAAGCTGGAGTCACCTTTTAAGCTCAGGGCCGCTTTTCTCTAAGGTCATCAACCTGAGGGACCCAAGTCAGTAGAAAAGAACTTGTGGCGTTCAGAAGAGAGGCGCTATGTCTGAGCTGGATGTAGAAGCAGACAGTACTAAACACAAGAGTATAGGATTTTACAGGAAGGAGCCTGAAGGGGTCTTCTCAAAGGATAAAAGGAAACTTACATCTATTTTATCATTCAATGGATAGCAGACACGAAAGAGCTTGCTAAAACTCAAGTAATTTCACAGAGACAGCAAGCATAAAGGATATAAACTAATTTATTTCTCAGGGTGAATAGAAATAATTTACCTATTTCCGAAATCTAAAACATCCCTCACCTCATATTTTAATTTTTTTCCCTAAGTTAGACTATGTCTGAAACTAGATCACGTCTTTAATCTGAAAGTTTTTTAATACCTAAAATCAGTTTTTAAGTCAATAAGTGTCTTAAAAATAAGGAAGTAAGTGATCAAACCTTCAACATTTAGTATTCCCACCCTGATATACCATAAACCTTCCTGTAGTTTACCACACAATTCCACACGTTTAGCCACAGAATGTGTTAATGGTCATGTATTATGAGGAAAAGAATGAGACATAAAATGGTGTCCCACATTCTGAAGGCCAGAAGAAAATCTCGAGGAAGCAAAACTATCTTCCTAGTAAGACTATCATGAAGAAGGTTGGGCTTTCCCAGGGGCATGTTTTAGCCCTCCTCTCAGAATTTCTTTCTTGAAGAGATCTCCACCGGTGCTCCGTGGAATGAGACTGGTTACCGTGTCTTCCCAGGCTGCAGCGGCGTTGTGAAGCCAGTCCAGCCCAGTGGCCCCGAGGGGGTGCCCCACTATGCAGAGGCTGACATAGTGAACCTCCAGGGAGTGACAGGAGGCAACACATACTCAGTGCCTGCTGTCACCATGGACCTGCTCTCAGGAAAAGATGTGGCTGTGGAGGAGTTCCCCAGGAAACTCTTAACTTTCAAAGAGAAGCTGGGAGAAGGCCAGTTTGGGGAGGTAAGTTGATTATTTGGGTTTGCGCCTCCAGTCTCTTACAGCTCGAAGGAAGTGGTTGGATAAAAATGGTCAGTAGAACAAAGAGTCCTTTCCAGAAGTGGATTCACAACAGAATGCCTCTTCCACTTGTCTCTCCTTGTGTTGTCCTCTGGATTCTAGTATTGGGTCAACCTCATCTTTGTCAAATAGCTGTAGAGTTCCTAGGACTTCCGATTTCTATACAGGAGTTTTTAAGGCAGGCAAGTCACTAGACTTCAGATATCTTGAAAAACATCCAGTATTTTCCAAAATGTTTACAATGGATTGTGGAGGGTGGGGCCCACAAGATGTGATCATCTTTTATGAACTGTCCAGGAACATCCTGCTGCTCAATAGCCACTTTGTTTTTTTCCCCTTTAATGGAAGTTACATGTAAAATGATGAAAAACAACCTCGCCCCTGCTTTTGGTCCCAGAATCAGCCGCTAGGGAATGAATCACCAACTAAGATAAGGAGGAGTACTCTTTTCAGTTGCCCTCAGAGTGATGCATGCATTATTAAACTTTTCACTCTTGCATCAGTTCCCTGAACCTTCTGGGAGCTCAAAGCAATGTTTTGAGTTGTAATAGGAACTCTTCACCACTGCCATCTAAACTCCAAATAGAACACTTGGTTTCCTAAGATGTGTTACTGGTTTTCAGTGTGGATCTCATGTTCTCTCCTTGGATAGGTCTGGTGTTACAGGAGGTTGAGGGGCCCATGTTATCTGTTCAAGGTGTTACGTGTACTCATTTTGTCCCCTGGATTGAAAATCCACATCTGTTATACTGTTAATAATACACAGGAGTTGCTTATAATGCTAAACCCCATACTAAGGGATTGCTTTAGGAAATTGCTTTATGTTTTAAGTAATCCAGTGACTGATGAATCAAAATTCAAGCATTTGTAATAAAAGACATTTTATAGTGGGCTATGCTGTCATATAATATTGTTATCGATTCATTCATTCACTTAATGTTCCAATCAATGTATATTTCTAAGTCAGGAAAGTAGCATATTAGCTGGGTACTTTACCATTGTTTTTAATCTTATCAATTATCTGAATCATAGATATGTTCCACATATCTTCTTATTGGTCTTTTGATCATTTTGCCTGAGTTGTAAGAGTTAGTTTATCTCCAGGAATGCCCAGCAAGAGTACTGAGACATCTTCAGGAGCAATGATGATGCTGAGACTAGATGACTTTTGTCTAGGTTCATCTCTGTGAAGTGGAGGGAATGGAAAAGTTCAAAGACAAAGATTTTGCCCTAGATGTCAGTGCCAACCAGCCTGTCCTGGTGGCCGTGAAAATGCTCCGAGCAGATGCCAACAAGAATGCCAGGTCTGTGGTCTACATTTTGAGTTTTCTTTTATGCATTTCATGTTTAGGACCAGGAATACTCCTGGATACTTCTGAGCAATTTTCAGTGAGCTGCCTCGCCTTTCCACGGTTACCCTTTGTCTTATTCCGATGGGCTCAGCAGTTCTCATCTTTTTTCCATTTCTCTCAAACACGAAGGTACATTTTCTGTTGTACTTGCTACATATTTACTTCCTAATCTCCTGTGCACAAGCACTGTACTTCCCAACATACACAGCTGTCTGGATGTGTATGTCCTCAGTCTTTACACACAGACATACTCCTGCATGCTATTACCTCCTCTTGACAAAGTTTTCACAATCACACATGTCTTTCTTGCTAGGCCTCTTTCATTCTCCTTTTTTCACATTTCTATTTATTTTCTCATCCCTTTTTTCTCTTTTATGCTCCTTTTCTTCTACGTCCAGCAACCCTCAAAATGAGAAGCTACCTCTATTTGGAAAATTATCTATGAATCTCAGAGCAAAAGGAATCCACTATTCTCTAGCAGTTTTCCAAACTGGCTAATAATCTCTTGGATCTTTTTCTACATAAATTGCAGTTTCCAGCCACACTCCATTTGTCCGACAGCCTTTCCGTTACAATAATGGTGAGTTAATCCTCACCCAGAGAGGCAAGCTGGTTGAAAGCTGGCTGTATGTGTCCCAGAGAAATCTCCGCACCTGGATAACCTATGCATTTTCCCATTTGTGTTGTCTTGATTTGTCTCACTGATATTCATAGTGAAAAAAGTTTATTATTCTCCAAATTATCATAAATTCCAAGAATGGTGATAGACTTCATTAAAAGTCTTGCAATGGATAGGATGTAGGATAAAGAAGAGAGAAAGATGAGGAAATGAAACTGTGGAGGCTTTAGAAATTTGACTGAGAATTTCGATCTTTAAGATACTGGTAAAAATAAAAAGCAGCATTCCTGGATCTCATAGAGAGATGAAATATTTCTTACATTAATCTTACATGTTTGGAGAAAGTGGCACGAGGGAACAAAACAAAACAACACCACAGGACACAGGATATGACAAAGCCTTTCTCCGTTGCTCTCATCAGTGAAGTTTGCCATTCCTCCACCTGTGTCCTTAGCAGTGATGGCTGGCCATGACTGTGGACCCTTCCAGGCCATGGAAACTCCTGGTTTGGGACAGAAGGAAGAATGAAACAGGGGAGGTATTGCATCAGGACTTCACTGATATCAATGGTTTATATTGACATAGCATGACTTTCAGTTCGGGATTCCTAGAGAACTCTTGGAGGGCTTATAACTGATCTGCTCCAGTAGTTTTCAGAATGTGGGCGAGAGGCCTCACCAACCCAAATATTGCTTCTTTATGACCCAAGGGTGTCTGTCACTGTGTACTCAAACAATTATTAGTCTTGGTCAAGTGAATACTTCTTTTGACATGACTTTACCACTAGGGCCTTTAAACAGCTCTGTTTTGGACAGGCTACTAAATACATGTTGCAACTGACTGATGGTTCATACTGCATTAAGAAAAGTCAGTAGGAGAAAATAAAGAGTCATCAGATAAGCCAAAGCATGGTTGTTTACATCATACAAAGTTTCTTCACTTTAGTAATAGAGTGACTCCATGGCTTTTAAAAAGGGTAAATATCCTCATGCACTTATGATATGATTTTCAGTGAAACGTTTTATTTTGCTGAATAGTTTTTAGCAGCCTATTTTAATCACTTTCTGTGTGGCAGGGATTTTGTTAGATACGAGGGATAAAAATGTGAATAAGTTATGGGTCTTGTCCTCAAAAACATTACAGTTGAATAAGAGTCCATGATATTTCAGGAGGAATAAAATTAGACAGGTCCAGGTGCCAACTTCTCTGTCCTCTCAAAAGTTATCCAAAGGGAAAAGAGAATTTGGTGTAATGTCTAGGAGTAGACCTTGGTGTGCATTATTCTCCCTCTTGATTCTGACTCTGGCAACTTCTGAGTTTGTGTTTGTCTGTATCCTCCCAAGGAATGATTTTCTTAAGGAGATAAAGATCATGTCCCGACTCAAGGACCCCAACATCATCCATCTCTTAGCTGTGTGTATCACTGATGATCCTCTCTGCATGATCACTGAATACATGGAGAATGGAGATCTCAATCAGTTTCTATCCCGCCATGAGCCCCCCAATTCTTCTTCCAGCAATGTACCCACTGTCAGGTAAACAAGCCAGGTCTTCCATCTCTTCCCTGTGGTCATGAGAGTAACCTGGGATCTGAAAATAGGGAGCAGTGAGCCATAAAGTGTACCACTGTTCTGGGATGGTGGGGGAAGTTAGAGTGCAGGGAATAATGGAGCAGCTGCCCTTTGGGGGAATGCAAGGGACCCATCAAGAATAGAGAAAGGTTGAGCTTTCGACCCTGGTTTGTTGATACCAATTTTAGAAGGTATATCTTTCACATCTTCCTGTTTCCATAGGCTACCTTCTGTCTTCTTGTCTATTTCCTCAGTTACACCAACCTGAAGTTTATGGCTACCCAAATTGCTTCTGGCATGAAGTATCTTTCCTCTCTTAATTTTGTTCACCGAGATCTGGCCACACGAAACTGCTTAGTGGGTAAGAACTACACAATCAAGATAGCTGACTTTGGAATGAGCAGGAACCTGTACAGTGGTGACTATTACCGGATCCAGGGCCGGGCAGTGCTCCCTATCCGCTGGATGTCTTGGGAGAGTATCTTGCTGGTGAGTTCTCAGCATTTTAAAGCCCTACCTAGCAACTGGCTTGTGGGCTGGCAGGCATGACATGTGGAGATGAACCTGAGACAGCAGGAGGCAAACTCAATAGACTGTAATATTTTCTCTGATTTGAAACTATTACTATTATTTTAGACAGAGTTTTGCTCTTGTTGCCCAGGCTGGAGTGCCATGGCATGATCTCGGCTTACTGCAACCTCCTGGGTTCAAGCAATTCTCCTGCCTTCAGCCTCCTGAGTAGCGGGGATTGCAGGCACCTGCCACCATGCCCAGCTAATTTTTGTATTTTTGGTAGAGATGGGGTCTCACCATGTTGGCCAGGCTGGTCTTGAACTCCTGACCTCAGGTGATCCACCCGCCTCTGCCTCCCAAAGTGCTGGGATTACTGGCATGAGCCACCACGACTGGCATGCTTTTTGCACTAATTCTTATTATTCAATGCTTCCCTATTTCTGCTACAAAATTCACACACTTATTATAAAAATTTAGGGAGACAAAATAAAAAGTATAAGATATTTATTATCTTTGTTTCTTTTTATCATTTGTCTCTAGTGATTGTTCCTAATTTAAGGTATTAAAACCTTATCATTTAAAGAAATATTATCTATACAAAATATTTTCTTCTCCATTAGTTTCATAAGCATGTTTCTCATAATTGTATAGACTAATCCCTATAATTGTATTTCAATACTTTTCAATATGTTCTTTTTAAGTTCATCATTCTTTGCTGTATAATTTTTATTCAATTCTTGATATTCCATACCATAAGTGAATAATTTTTTCCAGATTTCTCTCTTAGAGGTACATTTTCTGTCCATGCATACCTGAGACTCTTTTTTTTTTTTTTTTTTTGAGATGGAGTTTTGCTCTTGTTACCCAGGCTGGAGTGCAATGGCACGATCTTGGCTCACCGCAACCTCTGCCTCCTGGGTTCGGGCAATTCTCCTGCCTCAGCCTCCTGAGACTTTTTAATTGTTGATTTTACAACCGCTCAGCTGACTTATAGACTCATTAGACTATACACTTTTACTTCCTACAGTGCCCTTTACATGTTATTTTGTCTTTTGCCTTGTGTAACATTGCAGAGAAAAGTCTGAGACCAATTTGGTTTTGTTCATTTATGGTTAATCTGCTTATTTCCTGCTCATATTCTTATAGAATTTGTGAATCACTATGAAATGAAAAAATGTATAGTTATTCCCTTCTACTCACCAAGATAACCAGTATTAACGTTTTGGTATATTTCTTTGAGGATTTTTTTTCTATACATCTATTTTTTCTATGCACACATTTCTATACATATGTACATATATTTAATCTATAGTACATAACTGGGATGACACTATGCTATACAATTCTTGATCCCTATTTTTAACTTAACATTTTATTAACTGCATAATATTCCATTGTGTAGATATATCCTATAACTTAATAATGCCTCTATAATTTAATATTTAAGTACTTTCCAATTTCTTGCTATTATGAATGATGCTGTGATGTACACCAGTTTACATAAAGCCTTATAAAGATCTTTTTCACCTACATATGTGAATTGTATATTTTACACATTTCTAATGGGATATTTAGGCATTGCTCTCTCTAAAGGTATTGTGTGATGTTGAAAATATATTAGACTGACATTCAGAGGACCTTGGTTCAAATACAGTTTTTCCACTACGAATGGTCTTATTAACCAAGTGACTCTGGGAAACCTCTCCTGTTTAATTTTTCTGATCTAAAAAATATGGATAGCTGGCATGGTGGTGTGTACCTGTAGTCCCAGCCACTCAGGAGGCTGAGGTAGGAGGATCAAAATCTGGGCTGCACTGCACTATGCCTGTTGAGAGTCCTCACTGAATTTGGCATTAATATGGTCACCCCTAGGAGCAGTGGACCACCAGGTTGCCTAAGAAGGGATAAGCCAGCCCAGGTTGGAAACAGAGGAGGTCAAAATTCCCATGTTGATCGGTTAGTGAGATCAAACCTCTGACTAGCCATTGTACTCCAGGCTGGGCAACATAATGAGACCCCATCTCTCAAAGAAAAAAAAATTTAAAAATAAATACTATCCACTTCACAGTGTTGTTGTCTGTATTGAGTAGAAAATATGAGTAATCAATGCATGCTCATTATACCTGACTCTCATTGCTGTCACTTGTTGAAGTCTATCTTTCAACACAGTGATTGTCACTGAGCTGGTAAATGAGAGTCCTGGATTCACTCCCGGCGCTTAAACTGGATTCCTCTGTCTCTAACATAAAAACAATGGACTTCCCACTCAGATTTTGCCTTTCTCAGGAGCATTTTCCCAAAGCTACCCTATGGTTGAAAGCTTGACCTAACGCTCAGTCGCAGAGTCAGATAGCTTATGGCTGTATTTTTTTTTTTCAGCTCTTGGATCTCATCCCCAGAGAAACTGAGCTAAGTTGAGATAACGTGAATGAGAGAACAGGCTGTTTCTAAATACTCCATGAACATCTTGGCAGTTTCAGAATTCCTTCCCTGTCGTAGAGGAAAGGGTACAGCTCCAGATTATGAAATCTAACTGGTTCTTGTTCTGCACAGCTTATTCTGATTTCCCATTCTTTTCTTTACTTAAATAGGGCAAGTTCACAACGGCGAGTGATGTGTGGGCCTTTGGGGTTACTTTGTGGGAGACTTTCACCTTTTGCCAGGAACAGCCCTATTCCCAGCTGTCAGATGAACAGGTTATTGAGAATACTGGAGAGTTCTTCCGAGACCAAGGGAGGCAGGTAAGAACTGTTGGGGGAATGGATGCAGACCCGTGTACCCCTGAAGGATGGAAAATGGAAAGTCCTGACTTAGCAGGAGTGGGCTGAGCTGGAAGACAGACTATCTGGATGATAGTCTTTGTCATTAACTATCCAGATGATGTGGAAGACCAGGATCCTCCCCAGGCATCCATACACTTCGCTTTATCCATGCGTCAACTCATTGACTCATGGAGAGCATAAAGAATCATGTCAGGTTCCTCCCCAACTCAAAGGTAGCAGGAAATAAAGTCCTATCTCTTGTGTTTTATCTATTTCTTAATCTAGACCATGTGATTTTTCTTCTGGTTCAAAAAATGTAAGTGTAAAAGAGATGTATTAGCATTTATTTAAAATATAGCTGAATGTAAGAAATGGGGTTGGTTTTGACTATCTAGCAATGTTTCTAGACTTGGATGTCCAAAAATGAGCAGATATATCCTGAATTTGTTGCACTTGGAAGGCATCTCTGAGCCCAGTATTGTGGCATCTCAGGACTCAGGGAAAGATGGGTTCCCAAGCTCCACAGGCATCTCAGTTCCTACTCCAAGCTGTTTTGGGGTAGCTTCGGTTTAAAATTCCTGTGGAACCTAAGCCAGCAGGGAGACTGATTTCCATTCCTTATTGGGGAAAACAAAGCACTGAGAACATACAAGGATAAATGGGCTGCCACCAGATGTGGGGACTCTTTTGTCACTGGAGAGGTTAAGATACAGGCTCAAGAACAATGTAAGATCTGGAATGTAAAGCTTGGCAGTAACTATAGCACTGCACCTCCCCAAAGTGACCTGGCAGTAGCATATCCTTGGATTATGGCATCTTCACCAGGAAAAGGATAATAGCTGGGGAAGGATCTTCCAGACAATAAAAAGTGGATCTTCTGTGGCTTAAATAGATCCAAGCAAGCCAAAGATAGATAAGAGATTGACAGAGGATAATACATTATACATATTAAAAATAAGAGAGGGGTTTCATAATTCAATTTTATCTTGATATTCCATAAATATTTTAGCAGATGGGAGTCTAAATTAGCTATCTTGGTTATGAGGCAATTGCCTTCTTACAATCATAAAGGGAAAATTTACTCCTGAGTACACGAGATAAGTGAGTGAGCCAAAGAAAAATGTTTTCTGCTTCTGTCATGATTGGCTTAGCCAAGATGAACTTCAACATGGGTTACCCATAAATGGAAGATTTGGTCTCTTTCTGGTTGTTTCATCTTTTGCATGAAGGTAGGGACCACATGACGGCCCATCAGAAAATTCTGTTCCAGAGAACTGGAGAAGACAAAGAGACTAGCTTAGAAAAGGGGTGATATGATTCAGAACTTCAATGAGTAGGAAAAATGGACACCACGCCCATTTCAGTTATCAAATTCAAGAAAGTGGGCAGGGGGCAAATCAAACCATGATGCAAAGATGCTTCGCTTCCCGCCACCTTCCTAATATTCTCTCTCTTTTTTGTTTTCCTTTATTTTTGTTCCCAAAGACTTACCTCCCTCAACCAGCCATTTGCCCTGACTCTGTGTATAAGCTGATGCTCAGCTGCTGGAGAAGAGATACCAAGCACCGTCCCTCATTCCAAGAAATCCACCTTCTGCTCCTTCAACAAGGTGACGAGTGACGCTGTCAGTGCCTGGCCACATTCGTACGGCTCAGGTCCTCCCTACCACTCACCCACACCTACACCACTCCATCTGGACATTTAGTGAGCCTCGGAGACAGAGGCTTGTTCGCTTTGCCCTCTGTTCGTGGTCTCTCCCACTCTACTCCCCCACTCCCTACCCCTGACTCATATATACTTTTTTTTTTTTTTACATTAAAGAGCTAAAAGAGAAAAAAAAAAGCCTAGGGCAGATAAAATCTAGTAAAAGAAAGTCGTACTTGATATACCAAAGTGTTGGATAACAAAGGCTAGAAAATTCAGATAATTTATAAAGGTTAATTATTCTTGTGCTTATAAATGTGCAGATTCTACAATATTTTTCCATGTCACTCTAAACCAATCTTCAGAAAGAAAATCTTGAAGGAAACTAATGTCTTGGGAAACATGAGATGAAGTTTAGGGAAAACACTCGATAGATATGGAAAATCTGAGGACTCCGAATTCAGCAAGGAATCACAGGTGGTTTTCTAGTTTGGCCTCTGGACATGTCTCACTGTTTATATTTCTCTCTCCTGTCAAAGTGAATGATATATTCTTGAAAACCCCCAATTTCTTGAAATGGGTATTTTGTTCATTCATGGGCAGCAGTCTGGGTTGAAGTTCATATATGAAACAGGGGATGTAGATGGGAAAGAGTGTCTCCTACAAGACTGTATGAAGGGGAATTGTCATTTACAAAAAAAAAAAAAGTACCTCATGTATGGGAGGATTCTTGAATAGATAATGGACATAGGAAAGAAGGTCAATGGAGGACACATAACAGACATGCTATCCACCATTTATTTTGATTTCATTAGAGGGTTCTCTTCTTTGTCTTGTACAGACATTTTCATGTGTGTGTTTTAGTGAGAATGTGAGTTTTTAATCAGTAAAGGCTGATGTTTTGATATCTTGATGGTAGATTTCTGAGTTCATCTTGTCCAAATCTTCTAGCTCTTTCAAGGATGAAGCCTCTGTGGGATCTTTGGACTTGGGGCTGAATTTCTCAGGCATCAATACCTAATGGCCTTGTCTATGAGGGAATAGATCTATTCTGAGTGTCCCCAAAAAGGTTGTCTCAGTACTAATGAGGAGAAGTTATAGAGAGATTGATTTCTATTCCTTTTTGAGAAAAACAAAGCACTCAGAACATAGAAGGATAAATGGGCTGCCAACCAGAGGTGTGTAGTCAAAATTTTGTCACTGGAGAGGTCAGGTTACAGGCTCAAGAATAATGTAAGGAACATTGAAGTTTTCAAACACAAAGTGGATGGTGGTACGAGACAATGTTTAATGTCCTTCTAACTCTGAGTGTCATTGATTCTGGAGAGGCACAGGATGAGCATATATTGCTACTGCTCTGTATTTACCCTCTTGCCTCTGAGATGTGGCTTCAGAATTCATGGAAACAGAGTCACTATCAAGAAGGAATCTTCTCAGAGCAAATTCTGAGCTTTCACATTCCACAAATCCTCAGATTTAGTGGGAAGTTGGAAAAAGGAACTCTTAATTCCCACTGAGGAGAAACAAGACAACATTACAAATCAGCTTCCCAAGCTGAGAAAGAATACCCTTGACCCGTTGGGTCTGCCTCTGTTGCCTTCACCAGTTTACCTTCTACAACGGTTTCTCAGGAACATGAGTATTTCCGCATTCAGCCTTCAGCATTGCTCCAGGCCACAGCATAAGCATAAGTCTTAAGTCACAGGATCCATTTTTCAGGTCATCTGCAGATCCTAGCAAATGTCTTTCCCTCGTAGTTGTCTTATGTCTTTGGGCTTTAGTCTATCCCAGGACAAATTTGGAGAAATTACTACTTTGAGAGTCAAGAGAGCATTGGTTTGGGAGCTTTGATCCTCTTTCTGCTTCACACCAAGTGTGTCATCTTGGCTAAATCACTTGGTCTTTCTGCATTTGCTTTCTTATTGATAGGATGAGGAAATTAGATTAAATGGTTTTGAGTTCCCTTCTGGTTCTGATATGTCCAGTACTCACTGGATAATTGGATCTATAACTGATGGATTTAGTAATCTGGTCATTTCTTGCTCTGAAAACAGTACTCAGCAAAAGAGATCATGGAAGAAATCACCGTAATGGTAGTAATAGTAACACATGACATTTGTATTGTGCCTTAGCTTTACCAGATGTTTCCAAATATATTATCATATTTGATATGTACAGGGCTAGATACCTTGGACCCTGCAACACTCAGCTTTCAAGATAAGTATTAGCTTCATTAGGATTAAAGGGACTTGAACTCAGGACTGGCAGCCTATTCTTCTTTATCCATATGCCTTTGGTAGGGCTACATCCAGATCATGCCATGGTTTCTTATAGAGCAAGAGAAAATAATATTGTTTTATCTTCCTTTGCCTAACATCTTTCCACTTATTCTTTTTTAAGAATCTGCCCAAGTTCACTGAGTTATTCTATGATTCTATAATTTAAAAAAAAAACATATTTAAAATGAACTCACAATGTCTGAATTTTTCTGGCCTTGAGTCATAGAAGTAATCTGTTTCAGATGGCTGCCCAATATGTATTATCATGTCATATGTACATGTATTCTTTTCTGGGGTGAGTAATGCTTCAACTTCTGGCACTGAGACCTTTGTGTTACAGACACAGGTTTAGTTTCTAGCTTAGTCATGCCTTTAGAGTTTAGTAGCACAAATCTAAGCAACCCAACAGAATACATGGTGACGGCCTAGTATGTATAGAATTTAAAAGTAGTTTAAATCTGAATTAGAAGAATGAAGCTAGGACTTATTTGGAAAAGGAAATAGAAAAAAAAATGATCAAAAACAGTGGGGCCTTATTACCTTTGCAGTAAGTTATCTTCTTTATGATATATGTAAATTATTTTATGTGCAGATTATGTTTTGTGATTGTCAGATCTAAATTTATATTCTTGCTGGCTAACGTGCTGATAGCTACGTCTGAAACTTGATGTGCTATCCAGACACGTATGTGATCAGAAAACATCTAGAGCGTAAAGTGGTGCCTGAGGAGCAAAATGTGGTTTTAATGTTGTGGAAAGATCACTTGCAAGTATATAAGACTATATAACGAAGAGGATTGTATGCAAGTGGGGTGAAAGAAGAAAGGATACGTGAATGTGCATATGACTGAACAGGGAGGAAGGTCAGGGCTAGAAAGGGGGCTACATAAAAAGTGGCGATGGAGAGTGCACAGGAAAGACACAGGGAGGGTCAGGTCAAGCAAGGTAGAAACAGGGGTAGCTGGAGCCATTGGAAATCCATTTTGAAGCAAGAAGGAGCTTTGAAAGGGATTAGGTTCTTGAAGTAAAAGATAAATGTGGGTGGAGAAAGAAGAAATTCTGGATGATAGAGATGATAAAAGTATTTATTAAGAAATGAAGTCAGGTTCAGTGTATGAAATGGAAGGGAGTCTTTCAGCATTTTAAGAAAGGGGAAGTTCCTCTTGGAAAAGACATAGCAACCATCAGGGAATGACCTTTTCATTTCAGAAGAAGTGGGTGAGGAAGGTGGTTTGAGCACCAGGTGTATTCTGGACCATTTCAAGTGCTGGTGAGAAAAAATCAACCCTTTCCCTGAACTGGGCTTGGTTTTCCAAGTGCTGCTTTGAAAATGAAGACCCAGAGATGGGGAGCTTATGATAGTTCATGAATCTTCACGTTCTATTATCTTTCCTCTGTCAATAAAGTTCATTTTCTATAATGCCCACCATTGCTGTGCCCAGAATAACCACAGGCAAACATCAAAACAATAGGCATAAATTAGAGAAGATTAAATTATGTCTGATATCTGCACAAACAGATATGCACCATATTGGAAACATGTGTTTTTCTAGTCCCATCCAGGCGTCCCACAAGAAAGCCATGATGTGGAGCTAAACCATATGTTTTGAGTAAAGGAGAATAGAAGGGGAGTGTCTGCCAGAGGGAAAAAGATGAAGGTGTTCCAAGGAAGTATACTAAAACAGAACAGTGTTATGTTTTGCCCAAAACTACAAAATAAAAAATAATTAAAAAAAAGAATTATAATATATGGCTACTACGTCTTTGATTATAAGTTAAATTTATAGACCTGGAATTTGCCATCCTAGTCTTTTCTTTTTAGTAAGACTTCTGTCCTCCGACAGTGCATATGGTAGGTCCCTAATGTTTCTGCATCTCCAGGAAGATGCAGATCCTTATTTTTGCTGGGAAATCCTTCTGAATAGAAATTTAACATTTTAATAGAAACAGATGAATGTGTTTTCCATGTAGTAAATGTTTTCAAGAAGTGACTTGAGAGGGAAAGAGACTGGAGTGGTTAATGGTGATTTGATTTCTGGAATTTTGAGTTTTCTGCTATAATTAGCTGTATTGCTTGGTGCCAAAGAGCAGTGGAGATTTGTTGAACTCAAAATAATTTTTTAAAAATTGTTATTTTTGAAAGAACTTGAGGCTCACAATAAGTTACCCTAGATCCATTTTCCCCCATTTATAACACTTCATTTAGTCCATTTTCAGAACCAGAAAATTAACATTGGCATAATGCTATTAAACTACAGATCTTTTTTTGATTTCACCAGTTTTTCCACACATATTCATTGAGTTGCTGGATACTTCTAATTCTTGCAATTTGTAATCTGGCCTTGCTTGGATACAACAGAAAAGACACTATTTGGATAAAATTCTACAATATTAGAACAAATTAATGTATTCCTTTATCATGAGCAATACTCTGCCTTCACTGCTTCCAAATTTTCTGATTTGTTTAACTGGCATCTGAAACAATCCAAGAAAAACTTAGGAAGATTAGGCAATACAAAAGACAGTAAAGCTTTTTCATAGCTTGTTGGCTAGAAAACCAGATACAGCGGGATATTCTAGATGCTTCCCAGAGCTTTGACAAATGAGTAGGATTAGTACTGGGGACAAGATGAGGAGTTTGGAGTAAACCAGTATTTTGGTTGCGAGTTAGTTGGCACTTAGTTAACGGCACTGGGAATAGCTTGTGGAGATAATAGAATACAATGATATAGACTCCTAATGTTTGATAAAATGCCATTTTCAGAGTGGTAGAGAGGTTTCATTTGCCTAAATAGCTGTTCTTAAATGGAATAACAACCACTTTAGACCAAAGTAATTGCAAACACAGCAGCAGCCTGGGGAGAGGTTGAAACTTCAGTTTTGTGGATTACGGTTTTGAGTTTTGTGATTGACATTTTAAAGTCCCCTATTTTAGGGGTCACAAGATTATAACAATGTGTGTCTTATTAAGTTCCTAGGTCATTGTGAGCACTTGATAAATATTTGCCGATTTTTTTTTTTTAATGAATATAAGATGGAAACAAAAACTTGTCATCCAGTTTACTAGAGTGAATGCAGGGAGAATAGTTTTACTGTAACATGGAGAGTTTATTTTCAAATGAAGAAAGAAAAAATGCTCAGACTTGTACCTGGTGAAGTACATTCTCCATTTGTATACTTTTTGATGGTGTAATTGATTTATAGAAAAGCTTAATTTTTTGAGGCGTTCAGACAGCAATGAAAGGTAGTTCTCCATAGGACACTGAATCAAAAGCAGAGACCAGACTCTAACCTCATAACCAGCCTATTTGAAACAAGCTATCTAGTTTCTCCTGTAGACATCTTGTCAACAACATGCAACAATGTCGGATGCCTTGCAGGAAAATGATATGAGTCCCAAGCTAGCCTATGCTCATCCACAATCACAATTACATGTCAAGAAAGAATTTGCAGAGATTCAAGGGAAGCACAATGGGATAAGGTAATCACTTTCAGTGAAAAACTGTTTACTTGAAAACGAGCTTGGACACAATTGAAAGTTGGATCCCTGCAAACACACCAAGAGTTTGTAATCTAGCCTATCCATTATATGTCCTTTATTATTCATGATATCCTATTCTTCTACCTGGTTGTCTGGTGACTTTTTCTGAGGACTGAGTTTCTGCAGCAACGTGGTGGACTCTTCCTGTGATGAGGAAACCTCTGGGCCTCCTTCTGCAGGCTTTGGAAGATGATGTGTCTTGTCAAGGGGTAAAGAGCAAATGGATTTAATTTCTGCTTAAAACTATCATAGACATTCCAAATAGAATACGTAAAGAGTCTCTGTATTAGAAAAAGAAACGTGATACCAATTGTATATTTTCTTTTCTTTATTTATTCTCTGTAAGTCTGTCAGATGATAAATTGTAAATAACAATGATTAAAGAGTCATGCTACTGATGGATCTCCCTTTCTGTATAAACAGTGCGAGTTCTGGGTTTTGTAACCCTTGTCCTTTATAGTCTTACATCATTTCTAGGGAAGTGATGGGGTATGGGACAGAGCTGTGGTGTATGTGGTGTGGACACCTGTTTATGGGGCTGTCCAACAAAGGATTATTTAAATAGACCTCTAACATATGAGTTGACTGTTGACTGGGAGGAAAGCATCTTGGTCTCTGACATAGCCAAACATGTGAAACACTGGGACTTTATGTCCTCATATTAATTAGTCCGGTTCTGGGGAATTCAGTCCAGAATTAACTGGGGATTCCTTATTGTTATGGTTACAGAGTTGTCTTGTTTGATACGGAGATATTCCTTTCAAATACAAATATCGTCTCAGACTGCCCGCACATACACAAACCAATAAAAACTATGAAAACCAGCATTTAGAGTCAGTCATTATAACAAAGATTAGAATGAAATAACCTCAAACCCGTTTCTTACCTGGTGTCTGAGAATAAGTTTATGTTTTTAGTTTTCTGAGGATGTTTCTCAGAATATGTGAGTTTTCTGAGCACATTTTCCAGCACTGGGCATGGTAGATAAATCATAGGGTCAAGGTTTGGCATGGAGAGATGGGATCATTGTGTACCATATTGTTCTTCTGGTTTCCAGGAAAACAGAATGAGCCCATGAAAAATATAAACTTACGATGATTAAAAAAAACGTTCCGGCCGGGCGCGGTGGCTAAAGCCTGTAATCCCAGCACTTTGGGAGGCCGAGGCGGGTGGATCACGAGGTCGAGAGATCGAGACCATCCTGGTCAACAAGGTAAAACCCCGTCTCTACTAAAAATAAAAAAAATTAGCTGGGCATGGTGGTGTGTGCCTGTAATCCCAGCTACTCAGGAGGCTGAGACAGGAGAATTGCTTGAACCCAGGAGGCGGAGGTTGCGGTGAGCCGAGATCGCGCCATTGCACTCCAGCCTGGGTAACAAGAGTGAAACTCCGTCTCCAAAAAAAAAAAAAAAAAAAGTTCCTACCCATTCACTCATCAATAAAAATATATTATGATGGTTATCAAGCTATGTCCTATGTGTGATAAAATACTTGTAAAAAGAAAATTAAATGGCGTCAGTTGTGAAGAGAACTGTATTGTAGTCTGAGCATCTCTAGCAGTTCAGCCCATCTTTCAAAGGTCATAACATCTTGAAAGCAACAACTTTAGTGGAAAAAAAAGGAAGAAGAGAGCGGTTTCATCACTTGGCTTGAATAAAAATCATGGAGAAAGAAAAGACTGCTGGCCTTGCTCTGAAGTTGTCTGGACTTCACTTAATTCAGTCTGTATTAGGCTGGCGTGCATCCTGAGACTGCAATAATGCTCAGTCTCCACAGCCCAGGCCCTCCTGCTTTCTTTATAGAAATGAGTTTTTTATGGGACAGCCACACAACCAGGTCTCTCTCTTCTTAATCCTCATCACCTCTGAGCTCTAGGACATTTTAAATGAGGACTTTGGGTCTAGACTCTCATGATTAGGCTTAATTTTACTCCATGACCTTCACAAAACATTGTTAAATTGTGATCTCTTTAGAACAGTGGAAAGTGGGATAAACGTAGGAGCCGTGTTCCACCCCCACAATAAAGAAGTTTTATTTAGGAATCTAATATTCTAATAACCAGATTTGTTCTTTCAATCTAATTTTCTTGATATAAGATAAATGATTACTAAGCTGCTATCATTAATCAAAACCTCTAGGATCAAAAGCCAATATAAATTATCTCAGTGTTTTGGGGATCATTGCTGTTCATAAATAATTAAAACATTGAAAGAGGTCTTTAAATAGATTAAAGTATATTCAGCAGAGTTTGATGTATGATGCAGTTTTATCCTGTGTGAGCTGGGGCTGGTTACGGTCCCATTACCAGTCTACTACAATACAGAAACCTAGTGTAAGCATTAGAAACTTTTATAGCAGTTTTGTCACTGGGAAGAGGTCCTTGAATGTTTGTTGTTCAGGCTCTTGGCATTTGGAATGAAAAATTGGACAAAATGCACAAAGTAACAAAGGAACAAAGTGAAAGCAACAGCAGGGATTTATTTATTTATTTATTTTGAGATGCAGTTTCGCTCTTATTACCCAGGCTGGAGTGCAATGGCACGATCTCGGCTCACCGCAACCTCCACCTCCTGGGTTCAAGCAGTTCTCCTGCCTCAGCCTCCTGAGTAGCTGGGACTACAGGCACGCACCACCATTTGCAGCTAATTTTTGTATTTTTAGTAGAGACGGGGTTTCACCTTGTTGACCAGGATGGTCTCGATCTTTTGACCTCGTGATCCACCCGCCTCAGCCTCCCAAAGTGCTGGGATTACAGGCGTGAACCACCGCGCCCCAATAGCAAGGATTTATTAAACTGAGAAAGCATTCCAAAGGTGGGAGTGGGCCTGAGCAAGTGGCTCAAGGGCCCAATTACAGAGTTTTCTGGTTTTTAAGTAGTCCTTTTGAGGTCCCAATGGGCTACCCTTTATCTGGATGAAGGATTTGTTCCATGGCTAAGTAAAGGCTGAGTTGAATTTGTGTTCTACGCAGATGAAGGCATGGCCCATGCTTCGTGCTTGCCCACAGCCAATCCAAGATACTTTCTCTTTCCATCTGAGACCTCGTAGAGGTGTGGCAGGCCAGGTGTCACAACTGTTTCAGTACTACGTGGTTAAATTAAATATTAAAAGCCAGTGCCTTTATACAAAGTCTGGGACCTAACAAAAACCCATTAAGAGTTTTGTCTAGGCCTTTCCTGGGCCTTAAAGTATGACAAAATAACCAGGGAACTCTTAATAGGACCCCTTTAGGATTAAACAAGTTTTATTGTGTATCTGAAGAAACTCCCCAGGCGTCCACAAACAAGTTTATTGGGGGTCTAAAGGAACTCCTCAAACCTCCAGTGTCTTAGCAAGAGACAAGATAAGGGTAACCACCCCAGCACCTGGATCCATTTAGAGCAAGCAAATTTACTGAGGCGCCAGAGGAAGGTTCTCAGGACTCAGATCTTAGTATAGATTAAAAGAAGTTAATCACTTACGTCTTTAGATGAATGCACACTTACACACAGACATACAGCTTAGAAGGTATATAAGCTCTGAAAAATTTTGTAATTTTGAGTTGGTCTGGTGATAATTTCCAGGCTTTCTTCCTGTAACCAGTTACAAAAATAACTCTCTGCCTCCCCGGTTCATCTGCATCTAGTTATTGGGCCTCAAAAAATAGCAGCCCAACCCTCAGTTTGGTCTGGGAGCAGAAGTGGGAGAGTTGTAGGGAGAGCAGCCTTTGAGACTTTGCTACTGGGGCGTGGGGAGATGGGGTTTTTCCTTCTGGCTTAGGAAGTTGGTGTTAATTGGCCCTAAGTTCTCTGCCCCCAGACCCAGGTGTTTTCCTTTTGATCCAGCTTTGGGAAGCCAGCATGAACCGTCCTGAAATTGCCTACTCCCAGACCTCCCTGTTTTTCCTTGATTCAGCTTTAAGAAGTCGGCACGAATTGGCCTTAAGATCCCTGCCTCCAAACCCTATTCTCCTGCCTCATTTTGGCAGAGTACTTTAGAGTACTTTCATGTGTGTTGAAAATCGGGGCTTGTTTTGTATACCTTTTGCTTTTCTTTTTCTAGTACTTTTTTTTCTTTTTGTATTTTCTAAAAGCACTCATTTAGGATGGCTTGGAAACACAGACAGGTCATTTAGCACAGTTTGAGATGCACTGGCATAGGAGGTTACAGCACATTCTCAGTACTTCTGAGAATGAGTTTCTGAGATTCTGATTCCCCTCCACATTTTAAGTTTTGAATACCAGTAATTTACGCATGATTCTACATCAAGTTCTTAATAAAATCAGTGCTCATTTTCCCAATTAAGTTTCTTTAGAGGAGGAGGTCTGGGATCAGAAGTTGGGCTTTCAAGTGGCACAATGCCTGGATCTACGCATCCAAAAAGGAATGGAAAATTTAGACAGTAACCCCCAACTTTAGCTTCTAGACCCAAACCTTTCCTCTAAAATGGGCACTGGTGCAAATACCCTGAGACCTTTCTGTCAAGAAGGGCCAATCTCAGGCGCCAGGGCACAGACTCTCCCTCGTGCGTACAGCAGCTGCAATCCCGAGCGCTAGCCTGGGGGTGTCGCCCCCACCGAGATGAAGGTAAGGAACCACTGAGTCCTAGAGCGCCGCGGCGGAGCGAGGAGAGCCTGGATTGGCTCGGGCTCCGGCGTCACGCAGCTCCGCCCCTCGGCCTATCTCACCCCACCCCACCTCCGAGGTCAGGGAGCGGTTGGAGGACTGGGATTGGAGGGATCCGCGCAGACTCGATGATGCAGCGGGAGGGGGAGGGGCGTGGCCTACTCTGATTGGTTACGGGAGAGGTGGACCGGGCTGGGCCGAAATCTTAGGACTTCCGCAAGCCGCGGCGGCGTCTGTTTCAGTGCCTGGGAGTGTGCGGGTGCGGAGATGCGAAAGGTGGTATTGATCACCGGGGCGAGCAGGTGAGGCCTCCTTTGGGTTGGCAGAGGCGGCAACGAATCAGGGGTTCGAGAGAGGAGGGGTCTGCGACCCTCCACGGGCCGACCCCGGGTAGCGCCCGCCCCTGACTCTGCCTAGGTTCCTCGGAGTCCCGCATGGCTGGAGGTGTGGGGCGTGCCGGCCTCTTGGGGTGCTCAGTCACTGGGGCTGTGAATTAAACATGGCAGTGAAAAGGAAAACCAGAGCGTCAGTAAGTGACGATGGTCACGGTGATAATCCTGAGGTTATCAAGGGAATAGGGGACTCACGCGGGCCCCTTCCCCATCTTGGAGCTTTTTTCGTGCTTATCGTCTGTGCCCAACATTTTGCTCCTAACTACGTGGTCATGTCTTAAACTCCAGGTATTTTGTCTGTACAAGCCTTTTGCCTACAAATTTGAACACCCATGAACATTAGGACGGTGGGGAAAAACAATCCCTTTCCATTTAGCTCAGTGCTAGAGACCTAACATGCTTTTCAGAAACCCAGAGAAAATTAACCTTTTCCTATGAAGGCATGGTTGGGGCGCAGAATAACCAGCTCATAATTATTCCAGGGTTGCTCATTCAGTTTCTCAGCCTCTTCTGCTGCCTGTTTTACCTCTCATTTGCACTTCCATGAAGAATGTGTAGAAGGTGAAGCCAGTCAAACCATTTTCCTACAAGTTGCATTTGGCAGTTTTGATTAAGACAGAGGACATGTTAAACGTTTAAGATTGGTCCACTTTCAGTTATTTAACCACATGCATATTAACTAAGCCAGCTTGATAAGTGTTGCAGTTGGCAACTTTTTAGCTTGTCCTCTCAGGTGACTTTAACAATTGATTGGTGCTTCTTATGTGGCAGTTACTGAAATAAATCAGAATTGATTTTGTCTGTTTCTTTTACATATATTGTGATATGTGCAATTGTATATTAAATGCTTACTGTTTTCATGTGAGGACAAATAAATATTTTTGATGGTTTAATGTCAGTGCTAACAGATTACTGATTGTTCCAGGCTCTTTTTTTGGGATTTAACTATTAATATATTTGCCTGGAATCAGCTTAAGTCTTGAAAGAGAACTTATGACCCGGCTTTTCATTGCTGTCAGCCAGGCTGGTCTGTCTCCGGTCGCCACTCCTACACGGTTTTGCAATACTGGTTTTGAAGTTCTTTGTCTCAGAGTGGTGTACTCATCTCTGCCTCCCTTTCTTGGTCCTCACCTAATATTTAGTGTATTCCTACCTTCTACTTAATCATAGTTTTTTTTTTTTTTTTCTATTATTCAATTATAGTTGTTTAGAAGGATGTGACTGATGCCTGATTCTGAAGGATTCATCTGTTCCTTCATCATAGATTTCTGGTGTTCCTTACGGTGGCTATGATAACCAACAGGTGCTAGAGCCCTTGCCCATGAGGAGCCTAGATAGCAATGTAAAAATGCACATAGGAAACAGCTAATAAGATGCTCTTTTCAGCCCTCACTGGTGATATATTAAATCATTTTCACGAGTGCATTAATAAATACAAAATGAAAACCACTGGCAGGATAAGGCCCAGTAATAGAAAGGCTAAAGAACAACTCTTGTTTTAAGTCCAGTTATTGTGTCGTTGAAGTTTTCCAAAATGAGAAAAACACAAACTAGACTGCATCTCAAACAAGTGACTATTAGAGTGGAGGATTCCTCCTTTCTTAAATAATGATTGAGGCTTTTCTATCTGGGCTTCTCATTGGAGGTCAAGTTGATACCGTTTTCTGAACCGGAGAGAAATGCCTCTACTTGATGCCATCCCAGATAATCCACATCTTGTGTCTGAATTGTCCTCCCAGTGGCATTGGCCTGGCCCTCTGCAAGCGGTTGCTGCTGGAAGATGATGAGCTTCATCTGTGTTTGGCGTGTAGGAACATGAGCAAGGCAGAAGCTGTCCGTGCTGCTCTGCTGGCTTCTCACCCCACTGCCGAGGTCACCGTTGTCCAGGTGGATGTCAGCAACCTGCAGTCTGTCTTCCAGGCCTCTAAGGAACTTAAGCAAAGGTATATCTCTTGCTGATGAATTTTTTTTCTCTTATGTGATTGTGTAGCATAAACTTAATAAGAAAGAAAAGAAAAACCTAAAGAGAAACCAGATGCAGTTTAAGCCATTATCTGAGGAGATCTGTACAGAGTGACCCATTGTGCCTCAGTACCACATTTTCATTCTTAACCATGATCGTAATTATTTCATGGAGACTAAGTACATTCTGGTATGTGATCAGTTGCACTGCCTTATGTTAAGGTAACTCCTTTGACATTTCAATTCATTTTTTACATCTTTCCTTCACATGATGAATTCATTAAGTAGATAGGCAAGTAGTGATATTTAACAATTGAGAAAACTGAAACACAGAAATAAGGGTAATGTGCCTACGAAGATCATCCAATCTTAATTGGGTGGGACCAAGACCCCAGGTCTTCTCCCTGCTTCCTAAGGGGTATTTTTTTCTCTAGGCCAATAAAAATTTGTTCACACCTTCACAGTAATTGGCATGCAATAGACGTTTGATCAATATTTGGTATATGAAGGAATAGAGTTGTCAGTTGTATAACTCCCCTGAAAGTGAACACAAAATTGCATGTAGGTGTACAATGCATTATTTGGGGAGAGAGGGCTTTTTATTTATTTGTTTGTTTTTAAATTGTAAGAGGAATTTATGATGAAAAAAGGCCAAGAACCCTGTACTAGTTTCTGCTGCCCTAGGGCTATCTGGAATAATTAATTTTCAAATATATTCGTGTTGAGGCACTTAAGAAACAAAGAATTACCTTGTTTCCTTGGACAGTAAAATGAAGTGTGTAGAAACAAAGGAAGGCCTTCTTGATGAAGACATTTGCTGAAGAAAGATACTTCGTATTTTATCTGCATTGATAATCATTTGCGTTTAGCTTTTCCAAATGCCAAGATTACTAAGTGAAAGCTCGTTTTCTTTACTCCGGCTCTTTTTGCTGTGGCCTTAGTCCTTTGTAAATGTGGCTTCTGGCATGGCTCGGTGGCTCACACCTGTAACCCTAGTACTTTGGGAGACCGAGGCAGGTGGATCACAAGGTCAGGAGAGCAAGACCATCCTGGCTCATGAGGTGAAACCCCATCTCTACTAAAAATACAAAAAATTAGCCAGGCATGGTGGCACGTGCCTGTAGTCCCAGCTACTTGGGAGGCTGAGGCAGGAGAATTGCTTGAACCTGGGAGGTGGAGGTTGCAGTGAGCCGAGATCACACCCCACTGCACTCCAGCCTGCTGACAGAGCAACTCCGCCTCAAACAAACAAACAAACAAAAAATGTGGCTTCTCTCTTCACCACTGCTGAGCTCTTAGAGTTTTCTGCCACATCCTTTTTAAAAAAAACCTGAGGAGATTTCCTAAGTTCTGTTTTCACATAAATTGTGATCTATTCCACATCCCTTACTCCTCCATAACTTAAGAGTCTCCAGGGCTGTGAAGCTGTATACTAAACGTCCTTATGGAGATAAAAACCGTAAAGTTGAGAGAAGTTATGAGCTTCTAATCAGGTTTTTAGGTATCCTTTTCCCAAACCTTAGCCAGCTGGCTTCTTAACTCCTTAGTTTAGATTTTGTTATATTTTCTTATTTGGCAGAAAAGAACCTTCATTTCCCAGTTAATAATAGTCCATTCTAATGCAGTTTACTTTTGAGACTTAAAGTTTTAACATTGATAGTACTGACTGTCCCAAATGCCTCCCAAGGTTCAAGATATTTGGTACTTTATCACAAGTTTAGTAATATTGTGTTTAGTAAGATATTTAGCAACTTAGCACAGATTCAAGGCAGTTACACTGTGGAGCAGAAGGGATCAGGTGATAAGTGAGTTGTCCCAGGTGCCTGTCATTAGCATTTTACTGAAGTTTTGAGGTATTTATTTAATTCACAAAACAGCCTTTTTGTTTTGAGATGATCGGTGTTACTCAGATTTAGGAAATGATGGTTTTAGTGATATTCACAAATTTGTACTATATGAAAGTGTCCAGATAGATGCTTGCTATGTCAAGGCTCTGCTACACTCAGTGGCTCAAATGGATTTCTTCAGTTCTAAGTCTGAAGTAAACTAGAGCTAAAGAGAGCTTGAGAATTCCTTCTGACTCCAGCAACAGCATCCCTGACACCTGGTCTTTCCATCTGTAGCCCTCTCTTCTGTTAGGTATGTGCAGTTGAAAACTAGTAAGAAATAGTGATTCTGTTTTGTCCATAATAGAGAGATTCTGTCAGTTATTTTATTGATGAATGGTATGTCATTTTACTGAAGCCAGAACTTAATTTGGTGTCTTTACTAAACATTTCTTCTTTGTTCCTATTCAAATATGTGAATATTCTTAGATATAAGTTTGCAAATAAGATAATGGAACAAGCAACAGTAGATGAACTCACACTATCTTTGTGGCAGTTATATGATGAACTAATAGTAACAATATCAGCATTTTATTAAATGGTCAATTTAATAACTTGAGACATTTGTCAGTTATTTATAGAATGATCATGAAATGGTTGTATGTGATCTGTATTGAAAACCGTGTATGTATTTCAGGGTCCTGACTTCAGGAGCTATGGCTCTTAATGTCGGGTTATTCCGAGACAGTGTGGTACATAGAACTCTAGAAGATATTCTGAACATTTAATGGTGTCCTTGAGTATCATGAGAGCAGGCTTTACCTGTTTTGAACCTAGTTCAAAATGAGTACACTTAGATGAAGACTTATATAGGTTTAAAACTGAAAATGCTTTTTCATCTCAGCATTTCATGTCCTTTCCATGACAAGTATCCAGGAGGAAGCCCAGCAAGAATACCTTACTCCCATTCATCTTTTATAATGTCATTGTATTCTCAATGAACTTTCATCATTTTATGATACATAGGACTTGTCAATTAACACTGAAAGGTTTCCACATGGATCTTTTGTTTTATTATATATTTTGGCATTCAGATTTCAGCATTAATAGGTCAGGTCAGGTGAATATCAGTATTATATAAATTTTACTTGTCAACTAGAGGAGATGTGGATTTTTTTTTTTTTTTTTTTTTTTTAAAGCAAGACACTTTGTAAGATGAGGAAAGTGGGTTTAATAGGTAGAGGGTTGCCGCAATGCCTTACTGGGAGGATAGAGCTGGAAGGAATTGTTGGTCAGAGGTTTTGCTTCAAGTCCATGATGACTCCACAGATTGTTTAAAGCCACTACCAAAAAAAGAATTCTCAAATATTTACTGTGGTTAAAGAATAACTGTTAAGAAAGAAATGCTGTAACTCTAATGTACTATAAATTCTTTTGAGCTTGCTGTGGCTAATTTATTAATTTTAAAAGTATTTTTTGTCTTTTTTGGGCCTTCTTGATTCTAGTCACTCTAGAGATAAAATATACAGTCTTGTCTTGATGTTTTTACTTGTGACTCACAATCTTGTCTTGCTGTTTACCTGCAGGTTTCAGAGATTAGACTATATATATCTAAATGCTGGGATCATGCCTAATCCACACCTAAATATCAAAGCACTTTTCTCTGGGCTCTTTTCAAGGTAATTTCCATTTTATGGATGAAGTGATTGAAAGGAATGTGTTCATTTTTCTGCCTAGTTTTGCTGGTGTGTTAAGTTGGAGGGATCAAAGGTCAGAGGGTATTGAAAAGGTTGAAGACAGAAAAAGAAGGTGTTGCAACCATATCGTCAAAGAAAAGCAATCCTCTTTTGTGGAGATTGCTGAAAGTCCTGCTTTTTATGGTATTCTAAGTCTCCAGGACATTCTAAGTGCTTGGATGGTTTAGAAGGTCCATTTTTGGTCTACCTGGATATGCCTATTAGCAAGAACATTTTGAAATTAGGCAGAGTTCTGGATTTCTCAGAGAGACTCCAATTTCCAGGAAAGCTACTTTGACCTGTTTCCCAGCTTATGTCAGGTGCTCTGGCCAGTAGGTTGGGGAAATGCAGAGAACTAATGTCTTTCTGGGAGATTCTCATTACACATTAGTGTAGTGGCTTTCAAAACTGTTAAAACACAACCAGAGAATTCTTATTTATAGAAATAAATCTTATTTTGTGACCCAACAAACTTATTCATAAATTTGCATTCTTATTGTGTGCTAATCACTATACTAATACTTCTGCTTTACTTCTTTTCCATTGAAAGTCTCTCTCTCTCTGCATTGGTCTTGACCTACTAAATTGACCTCACAGCAGAACAACTTACTAATATGTTTGAAGAATTCCCAGTTAAAAAACAACCTGTGGCAATTAAACATACTTTGTGCACAGGAAGACTTTTTCCCTTTGGCATAGCTTATTATTCCTTTAGAACACTTTACCTATAACCTGATTTGGAAAGAGATGAATAGAGTTTTAGCAGCAGGTTTTTGAGAGACTCAAGTTCCTATTGGTAGTGTGAGCTATAAGTATGTAAATACTTCTGTGAATTAGTGAGGGGAAGGAGGGACTTTGGTATTTCATTTAATACAGTAGCCCAGTCTGAGAAATAGATACTTTTTATTTGTGTCATTACAGCATCAAGGGAGGTGCAGTTTATGAGTGATGGAGATGGGTTGGAAAATATCTCCAGTTAAAGAAGCTTTAAAAGTCATACAATTTTCTTCTGCTATTTCAGAAATGTGATTCATATGTTCTCCACAGCTGAAGGCCTGCTGACCCAGGATGATAAGATCACTGCTGATGGACTTCAGGAGGTGTTCGAGACCAATGTCTTCGGCCATTTTATCCTGGTAAAGAAGCTATGGGCTTAGTAAGCTAATATTTGGTGTGATAATTTCTGTAAAGCTCTGGGCACAGTGTATTATTATGGTTGAGGAACGAGTTAACTGATTTAATCTCATGTTTGAGTTTTCTTGGTTGCATTTGGCTTGTTTATTGTAAGCATGGGGCACATCTGGAAGCTTTCCTAGTAGATTTTTGTTTAATAAATGTACTAATAGTTTTTGATTTGCAGAATTACTGCAAAGATAGTACAGAGAATTTCTGTATATCCTACACCCAGTTTCCCCCACTGTAAACATTTTGATTTAGTATGATGTATTTGTCAAAATAGATGAATCCGTTCTGCCACATTATTAACTAAAGTACATACTTTATTTGGGTTCTGTTTTTGCCTAATGTCTTTTTTCAGTTCTAGGATCCTATTCAAGATAACTACATTGACATTTAGCAGTCATGTCTCCTTAGACTCTTTTTGGTTATGACAGCTTCTCAGACTTTCCTTGTTTTTGATGACCTTGACAGTTTTGAGGAGTACTGCTCAAGTGCTTTGTAGACTCTCTCATTTGGACTTTGTCTGATGGTTTTCTCATAGTGAGATTGAAGAATGTGGTTTTTAGGAAAAAGGCCAGAGAGGTAAAGTGACATTCTCATGATATCATATCAAGGATGTATTCTATCAGTATGACTTCTTATTGTCAATATGAACCCTGATCACCTGGCTTGAGGTAATGTTGGTCAGGTTTCTCCATTGTTAAGTTACTTTTCCTTTCTCCCTTTTCATACTCCGCCCTTGGAAAGAAAGTTACTATGTGTAGCTAATGCATACTGGATAGTGCTCTACCTCCTTAAGAGTGGATTAACCACAGAAATTATCTGGATTTTTTTCTGCATGGAGATTTATCTGTTCTCCTTCCTTTATGTCTTTATTCAATCATTTATTATATCCATAAGGACTCATGGATATGTATTTTTTGTACTTTGAAGTTATAAATACTGTTTTATTTTCTTGCTCACATTTTTCCAGTTTTGGTCTCTTGTAGCTCTTTCAGTTGGCTCCTATATCTCTTTGGCACACCTCCATCATTATGGGTTTCTGTTTTTGTTTTAGCTTTCATTTTGAGCAGTGTTTTACTATCTGGCACTGTAAGATGCTTCAGACTCATCTTTTGTATTTTTTTCTTCAGTCCTAGAATCAGCTACTTTTCTAAAGACATTCATTTCCTTTATCAGAGAATGGTTATTAGAAACCAAGATCTGGGTGCTTATTGTTACTGAGATATCAGTGTCTTGTAAACCCTCTCAGGTAGTAGACCAAGGATGTATATATGTGCATACTAACTCGTGCATGTATACATATCTGTAAATATTTTTATACATAACTCATTCATGTATCTTTTAGATAACTAGTTGATACTGATGTCTCTGACCCTAGTCTAGTGTCTTACTATATAGATCATTCTAGCTTCCTCCCCATGCTTATTTGTGGTGTCCCACTTCAACAGTGACAAACCTGATTCCCACCATCCTCCATCCATTTCCTTAATTCTTCAATTTCAGTATCGATGGACAGTGGTTTCAAAATTGTTATCTGTAGTCTGCCAGTATATTTTAATACTTTTTTTTTCTTTCACCCAGATTCGGGAACTGGAGCCTCTCGTCTGTCACAGTGACAATCCATCTCAGCTCATCTGGACATCATCTCGCAATGCAAGGAAATCTAATTTCAGCCTCGAAGACTTCCAGCACAGCAAAGGCAAGGAACCCTACAGCTCTTCCAAATATGCCACTGACCTTCTCAGTGTGGCTTTGAACAGGAACTTCAACCAGCGGGTAAGGCCTGTCCCAGTGATATGGAAATGGCAGAGGAGGGTTCTCTTAATTGCCTACTGTTGATTTCCTAGTAAGGTAACTGGCTTTCCACTAACTCTTGTAGTTTAGATTGATAGTTGGTATATATGAAAGTTTTAGGGTGGAGGTAATCAGCTCCTGACATTTTAGTTATAGGTAGTTCATTCATCACTCTGTGGTTCTTCAGGAATTCTCACTTATGTTAACAGAGTGACACTACTAAAAGTAATAGCTACTGTTTCGGTACTTGCTGTGTTTCAGGTGCTGTATTCATCTGTGTATGTCATTATATACCTGCCTTATTACATGGAAGTGGGTCTGAGTATTCCCATTTTCAGATTAGGACACTAAATCTCGGAGAATTTAGGTTGCTTATCCGATGATCACACAACTTGTGAATGGTAGAACTCAGAATTGAGCCCAAGGCTGTCTGACTTTACAGCCTGGACTTTTCCCACTACACCATGCTGCCTCCTAGTGTTTGTCATAGCAGATGTTTATAGGACAGTCAAGTCGTTATAAAACCTTCTGGGTAGTGGTTTTAGGTGAGACTCCAGAGCTCTGTCTCTATGAGGATCTCCATTTATAGGATATTTTTTAGGGGACAGTGACCCTTGTTGGTCATACTGGGTCCTTGTGGCCACTGTGGTCTGCAGCTTACTGCTTCTTTATATGTCTGTTGCCCAGATCTAAATTCTTACCTGAAAATCTCCAGTCTTCCCTCTGGACATTTTGTTTTGTTTGCTTTGATTAACAGTGTTGTATGAGCTATGGAGAAGTTTAATTTCACTAACATTTATAAAAGACCTGTCATGTTTAGGGCACTGGGCCAGGCTTAGGGTTGAGGAAGAAAGTGAAAAAAAGATGATCAAGAGTTGTGTCTTCCCTCAAGGGAGCTTCTTGTATCATGAATTAGACATAGAAATATAAGCCTTATGCGATGGTCAGGACTTGGCTTATTCTGGAATGGCTGCCTTTCTCAGGTGGTATTCTGTGATCTGGCCCTTAAGAATCTTGCCTCCTCCCCCCTCCTTTTTTTTGAGACAGGGTGTTATTCTTTTCCCCAGGCTTGAGTGCAGTGGCACAATCTTGGCTCACTGCAACCTCCATCTTCTGAGTTCAAGCGATTCTTGTGCTTCAGCTTCCTGAGTAGCTGGGATTACAGACATGTACCACCCCACCCAACTTTTGTATTTTTAGTAGAGACAGGATTTTACCATGTTGGCCAGGCTAGTCTCAAACTCCTGGCCTCAGGTATTCACCTGCCTCAGCCTTCCAAAGTGCTGGGATTACAGTGCCCGCACCCAATCTGATTAATGCCTCTTATAAAATTGAAGCTAAGAGCATACTTTCTAGAACTGGATTTGAATCCAGACTCTGTCACTAGCTTTGTCACCCTAGGCATAGTATTTAATCTCCCTATGCCTCAGTTTCTTCATCTGGAAAATAAGGATAGTAATAGTGCCTGCCTCACAGATTTATTGGGAAGATTGAGGGGATCTGTATGAAACAGTCACAGCAGTGCTTTGTATTCAGAATGTGAGTTTGTGTGTGCATGTGTCTGCACAAATACGTACATGTGGAGGTGCATGAGTGTGGGTATGCGTGTGCCTGCCCATGCGTAGGGGTTTCATATGTACATATGTGGGTTTTGTGAGTGTGTGCAGATGTGTTTGTGAGTGTATGTGTGGGATGTGCGCATGTGTGTAGGTGTCTGTGCATGTGGTCTGCACATAGCTGTGCATGTTCTTGTATTGGCTGTTATTGTTGCAGATGGGACTCAGCATGTTGGCCCAATCGTGCACCTCCTTCTGAAGTTTCTTGAGATGTTTAAAAACTTGTCACAACTGCTTCCCAGTACTCTGAGAACTTCTTTTTAGAGGAATTAGCTTTCCCTTTCGTAAAAAGCTCTGGGATTCTATTTAAGTCTCAATTATTAAGGTTTGGGATTTTACCTTTTACAAAAGAGATTTAGCTATTGCCTATAAAATCTGTTGGGATTGGTTCTCAGCCAATGACTTTTTCTCCTTGGCCTTTAAGAGGAAAGAAGCAGCTGAGTAGAATGACATGAGGGGATTCCTTTTGAAGCCCTGTGTTACTGCAAATGTTGTCAGGTTCTATACAGGCTGCCTAATAGACTTTATCATCCATGCGTGCTCCCCCACTCAAGCTGTATGGGAATACTCAGGATCATCACAATTGAATCCCTATGATTCAACAAATAGAAGGAGACAGTCTTGGTTAAGATTTTTTTGTTTCTTTCTCAACATCAGAAAATTATATATGTTGGAAACCTTGGATTTTAGTTTGAAGATGTCTTCATTTAGGACAGAATAGTCCCCAACTCTTCCTAGGTAGTTCCTACAATAAGACATTTTCCTTAGCTGTTTTGGGGGCAGAGTATGTTATTTTCTTGGGAAAAACAAGTCTCAGCTCTTGACTTTTTTCTGGAGTATTGTTTGTAAATCGAGGGGATTCTCAGAGGATGGTTGATCCATGTTAGGTGATGCCAAGCCTCTCCAGCAGCAAACAAAGGAGGAAAAGCCTCCAGGTTCTATTACCCAGGGCGTGTCTGTCCATTGAACTGTTACACTGGCACTTCCTATATTTTTATTTAAAAGAAAAAATGAGATTAAAAATGATAAAAGTGGCCGGGTGTGGTGGCTCAAGCCTGTAATCCCAGCACTTTGGGAGGCCGAGGCAGGTGGATCACGAGGTCAAGAGATGGAGACCATCCTGGTCAACATGGTGAAACCCCGTCTCTACTAAAAATACAAAAAAATTAGCTGGGCATGGTGTCGCGTGCCTGTAATCCTAGCTACTCAGGAGGCTGAGGCAGGAGAATTGCCTGAACCCAGGAGGCAGAGGTTGCGGTGAGCCGAGATCGTGCCACTGCACTCCAGCTTGGGTAACAAGAGCGAAACTCCGTCTCAAAAAAAAAAAAAAAAGATAAAAGTGGGTTAAAATAGTCAATATCAAAATAAGGTAAGATGTGTAGTATAAATTAAACTAAAATAGTAAAACAAATCCCAGCATTCCAGGGCTTAACTATATAGATCACGTAGGACCCTTTATATTAGCATAAGCTCTATGTTATTAGGGCTCTCTTTATAAGATGGAACTTTCTAAAATAAGTACTGGGCTAAGGACCTGATTTAGAGATCTTCAGTTGGAGAAAGTTTTGTGACAGCACATATATCCTGATACCAGGAGCTCCCACCTCAAGCTAGAGGTATGGATCTTATGTACTTGCAGGGAAACAGACACAAACTAGGTTTAGCTGTCTATCTATTAGGCCAGAAACTCCTTGAAGGCAAGCACTGTACTCAGTACATCTTTTTATCTTAAATGCTCATTATGATTGAAAAGCTGATCTTCAGTTAAGCCAATAATAAGGAATACTCAGATAACTAGGCCCTACTGTTCTCTCCCAGCTTTAAGATTGGTTGTTTTTTGGCCGGGTGTGGTGGCTCAAGCCTATAGTCCCAGCACTTTGGGAGGCTGAGGCTGGCGGGTCACAAGGTCAGGAGTTTGCGATCAGACTGGCCAATGTGGTGAAACTCTGTCTCTATTAAAAATACGTAAATTAGCCAGGCGTGGTGGTGGGAGCCTGAGGCAGGAGAATCACTTGAACTTGGGAAAAGGAGGTTGCAGTGAGCTAAGATTGTGCCACTGCACTCCAGCCTGGGTGACAAAGTAAGGCTTCATCTAAAAAAAAAAAAAAAAAAGGTTATTTTTTTATACTGCAAGTTTCAAGAGAATAGAGACTTTGTCCTACTAATTTTTTCATCCTGGGTGCCTCTTACAGTGGGTTCTCTTAATACATGATTCTTCAACATAAATGTGTTACCCAACTTCAGCAACAACTCAGAGCATAAATTCTTTTTATTACCTGACTCCCTGGCTCACGTGCATACCACTTTTATTAACTACCACATAACTGGACTGAGTCAACATACATTGAGTTAAAATCTTATTGCTACCCATCTCTTTTCCTAGGGTCTCTATTCCAGTGTGGTGTGTCCAGGTACAGCGTTGACCAATTTGACGTATGGAGTTGTGTCTCCCTTCATATGGATGCTGTTTATGCCAGCAATATTGCTGGTAAGTGATGAATACATCTTTTCTTAGCTTATGAAATCTCTTTTTGGGACCTAGTAGATGTGTCTCAGCGTTGGGAAATGATGTAGGGAACTGAACCTGAATGCCATTTAACTTGAGGTTTTTGAACTTAATTAATGTGAAACCTCTGCTTAATATTTCTTAAGTATTACTTCTGTGCCGCCATTTGAGTGTGCACTTCTCTTTAAAGGAATGTTTCATTGCTCATGCACCACATCCCAAGAGTTCTGTAATCATATAATTTTAGAAAACCCATGTTAAACATTGTTAAACTGGACTTGTTTTTAAACAACTTGTCCTTCTGAGTTTTTGACGTGGTCGTGTGCATTAAAAGTTCCCAAGAAGGGGATAATTGTCCATTATGAACCATGTTTTTGTTTCATGATTTGTACATCTGGCAGGACCATTGTTCCTCCGGCACACGTTGAAAAAAACTACTTTTAGGAAATGATTCTACCTTCAGGGCTCAGGAAGAAATGTCTCTCCTTCAGGGTAGGCATCAAGAAAAGATCAGAAGTATATAGGCCTTCATGTTAAAAGTAGTTGATTTGGAGTAATGGAGATTAAGTGATAGATCTTTTTTTGACTTCTTTATTTTTTGTCACTTAAAAAATGTTTTGTAATCAGAAAGGGAGGTTTTCTTTTTTAGCATTTAAATGAATAATTCTTTTGTGACTCTGTTCTAAACATCACAAAATAACTGTTGTTTTCTTTTCTGCAGATTCGCTTTTTTGCAAATGCATTCACTTTGACACCATACAATGGAACAGAAGCACTGGTATGTTACTGAAGTTTTTCAGCTTATATGACGGCTTAGCAGATGTGAATTGTAGGTTCACTGGTAGTAGAAATAATTTTGACAGAAAAGATAATAAGAGAATAAGCTCTGTGAATAATCAAGGTCCTGTTTGGAACTAAAGCAGACTTTAAGGCTAAGCGCAAAACATTAGGAGTGAAGTTTGTGAGTGTAACATCTACCATGGCACTGGGCACCATGACTACAGGGAAAGCACTTCTTTAGAGGCAAGATACACCAGCAGCTGGAGGAGAGACAGAGCAGTGGGACACAGGAGGGGCAGGCAAAGCGGGCCGGTGACTGCGCAATCAGTCCATGATTTCCCGTGGAGAAAGTGCATCTTGTGGGTCAAGAGCCAGGATAACAAAGTTCAATGCCACTCCCCTCTATGAAGATTTTCTTCCCTCTCTTAGAGGATCGAGTTGTTATTTTATTAGGAAGCCAGTGGATTTCCTTAAATCTCACATGGCAAATGGATTGCATGTGTTTCCTCATCAGTAGCAGATGTTACTAATGGGCTATAATACTTCCTTCTGCTTTACACAAGTGATGTCTCTGAAGATTCTTCAACCCAGAGCTCCAGAGGCAGCCTCTACTGATGGATCAGAATTGTCCTGCATAAAAAACACACTGTATCTGAGTCCGTTCTTTATGTTTGCCTCTCTCATTCTTTTGAGCTCCTTCAGGATTTTTGTTACTCACTTTGGAAACCTCAGGGCCTAGCACTGTAGTATTTAGTAGATTCTTAAATCTTGACTGAATTGAAATTAGCTAAGGAAGACATAAATGGAATTGGCTTTGATGCTCTTGTTTTGGTAATCATTACAGAAATAAATGCATGTATTGTAGGAACACAAATTGATTATAGAAGCAAGTGCTTTTAAACCATATTTTAATTAGTTCTCAATATATTTGTCAAACTGTTCACTGATGGTATTTGAGAGGGTATTTATAATTTGTGTGAGGAGCTCTGTAAAGTGCTAATTGTAAGTCACCACCAGCCTCACTCACCTTGAGCAGAAGAAACAAATCATTGACATGTCCTTCCTTTCCAGGTATGGCTTTTCCACCAAAAGCCTGAATCTCTCAATCCTCTGATCAAATATCTGAGTGCCACCACTGGCTTTGGAAGAAATTACATCACAACCCAGAAGGTAAATGTGCTTACCTTGTTGCACTGATGTTTGCTGCTGGGTTGATGAATTAAGCCCAGTGTTCCTGACCAGCTCCTCAGCCCCCATCTCCCCTTCTCTGGGTCCTCACTGTTCACTGGCATAACACTGGTCTGATTTTATTTCATCTTGCTCTCTCCTGCTTCTAAGCCTTCACACAACTTGTTCTCTCCACCTGAGCTGCTCTCAGCCTCTTCTTTCAACTGATTTCTGCTCATCCTTCAGATCAGCTTATCCCATAGCCTTTAGTGACCCCATAGACCAGTTGGTACCTCTGTGGTAGGCTTTCTTGAAATCCTGTACCTGTTCCAGATCATTTTTGTTCACCTTCGGGTTCCCCTGTCAGAATGTAAGCTCTGTGAGGAGGAGGATCATACCCCATTTCCTAGCAGGCTACCTTGCACATGATAGTCAATCAATATGTTACAAGTTGGATGAAATATGAAGTGTCTTTCTGTGTGAAGTTAACTTCACTTTGAGTATTCAATTCTGCTTGTGACAATTATCAGCTTTAATAGATTGGTGTTTTGAAGAGGAACAGGATAATGTGCAGAAAAAAAAATCAGTACTGTGTTTTTTAGACTTGGTATAATCTTCTGAAATGAAATCAAGCATAGAGTTACATACTGGGGAATGAGAAAATTTATTTTAAACTAAGAGAGCTATTTTGTTGGTACTTTTGTCATGAGTGAGGTTTGTTTCAGCCTCTGATTTTCTCCTGCCCAGACTATTGTGAGGAGGCATTAGCATAAGATACAATGAGATTGAGGCAACTGTTAGCTCAGGTAAGTCAAGCAACTGGCATTGATTGTGGCCTCTTAGTAGCATGAGCTGAAAGGGGAGCCATGAACTTGTCTTCCTGTGCTATCTCTTCACTAAAAGTGAACCTTCTAGGTCTTTCAAAACATGTTCTGTGGGATATTAGTTTCTTGAGAAGATTTGCAAGAAGCAGTTCCTCTGGCAAGTAAAGTTGAATCATGCTTCGTATTACATTCCCCTCTTTCAGAGACTTGTACAGCATACATCAGCAAAGTAAGGGCAGTTCAGAAATGTGTGTGAAATATTTAATGCCGGTGTTTTCAAAGAGTTCTTTTTTAAAGCAAATTTTACATAACCTAACATCCCTTTGGGGAATTCTATTGCAAACTAATAAATAGCTTACTCTAGGCTTGCAGAGTGTGTTTGAACTTACTATCTATCAACTTGGAGAGAATGATTTGTTTATTAAGGGGAGACATGTTTAATTCTACAAACTGACACAGTCATTAGCCCCTTATGGAAATGCATTGAAGAAAGTTTTTTAACATTTGATTAATTTGGGGAAGTCAGCTTTCTCCTCTGTTAAAAGATGGGGTTGAACTAGAAGAGTTGTCTAATGCTTCTTCCGGTTCTATTATAGAAAAACTCTAACATGACTGAATGAATATAAATGTTATTTTCAAAAGGTTCAAAAGTTTGTTTAATTTTTAGCCTTTCAGTTTTATGAACAAAGAGCCTATTCTTGAAGTTTAGGCTCTGTGTTGACTTGTAAAAAGGATAGCACTATTTTAAAAGGGCTGAAGATTTGCCTTTACATACAATCGAGATTTTCTGCATGAAACACAAGAATGTAAAATAACTATAGATTAAACTAGAGAGAATCTTAAATTTCTTGCATGTGAAAGCATTTAGGAGAGAGGCAGTCTTGGGCTGCCATGGCAACTCCACAAATTGTCAGGTAACCAAATTTCTTGCAGTCACCGTTGGGCCATCTTTAGGGCGTGGCCCGCAGGCTTGCTGCTCAAGAGAGTGATATGAAAAAAGGGAAGAAGAAAGGACACTTTATTCCTTTCGAAGAGACTCCAGGCAATATTTACATCTCACTGGCCAGAACATAGTCTGATGGCTCCAGCACTCATTGTTTCAATGGAGGCTGAAGTATCATCTTTTATCTGGAGGGCAGTGAGCCCAGTTAAAACCAGGGCCCTTTACTAAGCCACATGGATATTAAGAAGTGAGTAGCTATTAGAAATTCACAAAACTCTTGATTTTCTGTTTTGTCCTTTGATTGGTATCTTCTGTTTCCTGGGTATCTGACAGTTAGGAAGACAGCAATCTTAGATCTTTCAGTCTTGCTGCTTAGGGGAAGCATCAGTGGGTTTGGTGAGTGTTGGAACTGAGACTGAGATTTAGTATGTCTTCAGGTGTAGCAGGAGCAGCCGCGAGAAACAGATCTCTCAAATGAGGAAGGAAGAAGTTTATTCGGCCTGGGAGCCTGAGCGATAATTGGTCCAAAGCTCAGCTCGTCTAACAAAGGAAGGCTCTGCCTTTATATAGGCTTATACTTTAGATACTACACGTAGAAGAATCTTAGGTTTACAGCATTAGGAATCACATATGAAAGGGTTTCGGTTTACAGCTTCAGGAATCGCATGTGAAAAGCGTTTTGGTTTATGGTTTTAGGACTCACATGTGAAAAGGTTTCGGGTTTGATCTTGTTTTAAGTAAAAACAGTGTCTTCCGGAGAGTTTCCCCAATACCAAGCATGTTATTTACAGGAAGGAGATTCAGGAGGCACCAGCTGGCCTGCCCTCTCTTCTATTGAGATGCACAGTGGATGACAGAGCGGGAGGCAATCCCAGATGCCTGGGTCCCCTTCCAACTGTTATTACAAACATCCAACTGTCCTCTGAAGTTTCCTGGGCAAAGCTAGGCAGCCTGGTCTATTCCAGTTGGAGAGTGGTGCTTCCACATTCTGAGCCAGTAACTGCCACCCATGTCCAGCCGGAGTCTGCCCTCTCTCGAACCCCCAACTCCTGCTAGTCACTGAGCATGCTCAGTGCAGGTCAAGAAGGCGATTCTTTAAATACTCCCTTATACAGGAGAGCTCTGGCTGGCATCTGGTGAGTACCCCTCTGGGACATATCATCTCACCCCTTTGAGACCCTTACCACTTTATAATATCAGTGAGAGGTCTTACTCTCATTCTCACTTTCCAGATTCTCTGAAGAAACTGATAATGTTTCATATAATATACTTGAGATGTCATTTTTTGGCTAACTACAGTAGTGATGAATCCCCTAATCATCTGAAGGAACAGGGGGAGTAGACAAGGGAGCAACAAACAAACGCCTATCATTATTATAACACTTACGACGAGGGTCTTGAATCCTCCTAAGGATGAGAACCAACCTTCGAATAAGGACTCAGGGTTAAATCCGTGTCACAGCTGTACAGGCACGTATGCCAGTTCAATATCCTCCACTGCTTGCCCCGGTCATCTATGTGCAGACAGCAGTTGGTTAGATTGAATTTTCCACAGACGACTCCTTCAGCTGCCAGCAAATAGTCTAGGGCCAGCAGTTCTGATAAATTGCATTTCTCATTTGAGTTTCTTGGGCCAAGAGGGACAGAGCTTTGCCCGTTTTATTAGTATTTCCAAAACAGCCTGCAACCGGATAATCCGGTTGACCATGTAAATAGGGGTCCGGTATCCCTATGAGCCATCCTCTGCCCATGTGGCCGGCCCATCATACTCAATAATTCTCTCCAGTGGCCACTCGTCATCTGTCCAATCTCCTATTTTTAGGGGTCTTTTCTCCCTAGCAGAGTAGACTGAATGCCCTAACAGCTCACCTATCTTAACAGATAATAGGAAGAAAGAGGGCTTAATGATGCCAGTGACACAGCTACCTGCCCATCTCCCAGATTACACACCTTATACTGAGTACCATTATATAAACGGGTTCCCTTCTGTGTCCCTCTACATTTATAACAACTGTAGTACAAAAGAATGGCAGTAACTTTTACACCCCACCTGGTGTACATACTGAGGACATTCTTTAAAATTGGTTAATGTTCCTACTGTACAAGTCCAAATATTAAGAAGAACAAGACCCACGATGAATTTCCTCGTGCTTCGGCAGTGCGTGGACCAGCCAGCTTCCGGGATGTGGCTGGAGCAAGGCTTGTTGTCCTTTTTAAGGTGATTCTGCGGTCCTTGCCTTGGTCCAAGTCTCAGCTGTTGCTGGTTTTTACATGGCTGTGGTGGATTCAGGCTGGGATTCCCTCTACCTTCATAGCTGTGGGAGTGGTCAGGATCAGGTCTGAGGTCCTTTCCATTGTGGCTTTAGAGGGGCTGGACTCCCGTCCTTTATCCACACGTGATCACCTAGTGAGAAAGGGTGAACTGGGGAGAAAAAGTCTTACAGGACATTTGTTATTTATTCAGGTTGAAGTATCCTGAGCGATTCTCCCTAGAGTTGGTAACTAGCATCCTAACTCAATCTCTCCCAACTCCCAAGGAGTTAGTTCCCGGAGTGCCCGGAGTAGGGGAGGGGGCCTATGATATAAGGCTTCACAGGGGAATATCTTGTTTTTTTTAAAGGGGGTACATCTAATTTTGAATAACACCAAGGGAAGTGCCTGCACCCACTTTGATCCTGTTTCCTGATACACTTTCCCTAAACTATTTTTGATGGTCCGGTTCATTCTTTTCACTTTTCCCGAACTCTGAGGGCAATAGGCAGCATGCAGTTTCCAAAGTAATACCCCAAGGCCATCGCTGTCTTCTAGGCCAAGTTCACCACAAATGCTGGTCAGTTGTTAGGTCTGATGCGCAGTGGCAGTCCAGACCTAGGGATAAGGTCTCGAAGCAGCACACAGGTTACTTCATGGGCCTTTTTCTTTGTACTTGGAGAGTCAGAAAGGCATATCGCGAATCAATGTAAATGTTTGCAACCTTATCTTTACTCAACTTTGGGGCTCAAGTCAGAGCAATGAGTTCAGCCTTCTGAGCCAAGGTGCTTTGAGGCAGTGACTTGGCTTCTATTACACTGTCTAGAGTTGCCACTGCATAGCCTGCACACCTTTCTCCTTGTGGATTAATAAAACTGCCCCCATCCACATACAACTCCCAGTCTACTACTGTTCATAGCTGATCCCGAAGATCAGGCCTGCTGGAAGAGACTGAGCCCAAGACTTCAACACTGTTTTGTTTAACCGGGCCCTCTGTCGTTGGGAGCAAAGTGGCAGGGTTTAAGGTGTTGCAGACCTCAATGGTGATGCAGAGATTTTTATTTTAGCAGGCTCAAGTATTTGACAGGCCTAGCATTTGTTAACCAAAGATGTCCTTTGGTATTCATTAGGGTTACTACTGTGTGGGGTGCTGTGATATTTAAATTCTTCCCAGAGTTGAGGCTAGTATCTTTGCCATTCCTCTTCTTCCTCCCCCCCCCCACCCCCCCACACACAGCATGAAAAGGCTGTGTTAAGTCGGCTAGCCCCAAAGCCAGGGCTGACAGAAGTTTTGCTTTTACTTTCTGCCTCATTCAAAGGGTGTTTTGTCTTCTCCCCTCCCCACTTTGTCACTTTGTATGGGGGTTTGGCCAGTACTGTGAAGCTTGGAAATCCACAATCTACAGAAGCCCATGGCTCCCAGGAACTACCCTGCCTGCCCTCTAGTATTGGGTTCTGGCAGGTTGCAAATTACTTACTTCCTTTTTGTTCCTGCACTGCCTTCCGTTCCCCCTTCCGGATGTTAAACCCCAGATACTTCACTTGCTGTCGGCAAATCTGGGCTTTCTTTTTAGACACTTTATACCTACAGTCCTCCACGTGCCAAAGTAAGGCATTTGTTTGTGCACCCAACTGCCGTGGGTTGTCCCAATAGGTCGTCAGCATATGACGGCAGCATGCAAGCAAGAAGCTTTTAGGGGGGCGGTTACAGGCTAATGCCTCCCCGAGGATGTTATGAGAGTTTCTGAGCCCCTGGGAAGCCGGGTTTAGGTGTACTGGGTGGTCACTCCTGCTTCTGGATTTCTCCCGTTGAAATGCAAATAGTTTTTGACTTTCAAAAGCCAGTCCGATGCTAAAGAAGTATTCTTTAAGTACAATTAAATGAACCAACTATCCTCTGCTGGCAGTAATCCCAACTGCATGCATAAGTTGGGTGCAAGTGAGTGCAAAGTCATGCAAGTCCTGCACTGGCCTGGGCAAAAATACCAGTCTTTGGTCCCTGGCTAGGAAGGTCTCCACCTTCCTTTCTGAGGGACAATGAGAGCCTGGATGACCCCTGCCTGAGGCAGTCTTAGCTGCAGGGTGTCTTTCTTATTATTAATCTGCACAACAAGTTTTGCGGGAGAAGGGGGGCAGGGGCGGTCCATTAAGTACAAGAAAGTCTGTTCTCTTAATAGCTCTAATAACACTAGTTTTGTTTCTTTGATGGGAGGTTAGAGGGCTGTTGTCCATGGGCTCTTTGGGGGCATATGAGTCCAGCCCCCCTCTCTTTTAGTCCAGTAGCCCTTCCATTAGTTTGAGCAGAGCCCCTTCACTTTTGTCTGAAGTGTTGTGCTCGGGGGTCTCTCTGTTTTCTAGTTAACTGGACATTTTTTCTTCCAGTGTCCTATTTCTTGACAAAATGCACACTGATCGCGTTGCAGGTGTGGGCAGGCAGACTGGGATGCTTTCCAGGAACCTCCCTTTTCCCACACTCTTGGGGGTTGCTCCTCTCATAGCAGCAGCTATCAAGTTGGCCTTCTGTTGAGCCTGACACTTGTTTTCCCTACGATTTTCTCTCTGGCTTACTGCTGCTCGGTTTACAAACACCTGGTTAGCTATTTCCAATAACTATGAAGTATTCATGCATGCAGATCCTGCCTGCTTCTATAATTTTCGTCTAATGTCTTCTGCACACAGACTGACTAATGTCATATTTATCATGCACTGGTTTTCGGGGTCCTCAGGATCAAAAGGAGTGTACATGTGGTAAGCTTCACACAGTCTTTCATAAAATTGGGTGGGACTTTCCTCTTTTCCGTGAAGAACCTCAGAGACTTCATTAATGTTTGTAACTTTCCGGGCGCCCCTTTTTAATCCTTCTAGCAAGGCTTCTCTGTACCAGATTAGCCTCTGCATGCCCTCTGGGGTGTTCAGATCCCACTGGGGTTCAGTTCCCGGTAACTGGACCCTGACATACTCTTGGGGATTCTAGTAATCTGCAGGAACATGCTGCTCCAGCCATTTAGAAGTGGCTTGGAGGACTCTCTGCCTTTCATCCATGTTAAAAAGATGCATAAGCAGCTGATGGCAATCAGCCCAAATGGGGTTATGAGTTTGAATAATAGTTTGCAGTAGGTCAATGAGAGCCTGTGGCTTCTGGGTATAAGACGGGTTGTTATTCTTCCGTTGATAAGATCAGCGGAGGTGAATGGCAGGTACGTGAAAACACGCCTTTCTACCATGTGGCTGTCCTCGTCCACTCCCGTGTACCTCTGCTCTCTCAAAGGCATCTGCACCCCCGCCTTGGGTCGCAGACGGGTTGCCAGAGGAGGACTTCCCTCCAGGAAGTGGGCAGCAGTGAGAGGAGTTTTTCTACACTCTTTTGTCTACTCTAGGTGGTTTAGGGGTATGCAGCTCTGGTGGGGATGCCAAGGCTTCTGGCTCAGGGGCAGGGAGTCCTTGAGGAGGAAAGGGCAAAAACTCTTCTGCCTCCGGATCTGACAGAACCTTGGGAGTCGCTGTTCCTGCCGCTGAATCTGCCTGTCCGTTAGGAGTTCATGTCTCTCCGCAGTGAAGGGGATGGTGGTTTCTAGCAGTCTGTCCCTTGGCCACTAAAACAGTTGCTGCCTGCTCTCTTAGCCACTTTGGAGGGTTCAAAACTAACTGCAGCCAGAGTCTATGTATGGAAATTGATCGAGTGTTCTAGCTCGCCGTGTGTAACTTGTGCCTTACTTTGGAGACTAGGGACCTTTCTAGGGTCCCATCTGGGGGCCAACCTACCCTAAATGCTGGCCAGTCTTCCCTACTTAAAGCCCTTAATTTCTCTGGTGTCATAGTTACTTTATAATTCCCACTAAATCCCTTCTTGAAATTTTTCAGCATGGTCTCTAAAGGGGTGGGCTTGCTATTGGAGTGACCCATATTAACACTCAAAAGAAACAATTCCCACAGTTAGGAGAGTGTTAGTTCACTCACAGCAGTTCCCGCCCAGCAAGATGCAGCATGGAGCACTCTCCGATTTACATTCACTTCAGTCCTTTCACAATGTCCAGAGGCTTCTCCACTCAGCCTTATGTGGCTGTCTCTAATTCTTACAAATTACTTGATGCATGAGGCCCCTCCTAATGGGCCCGATACTTTTCACAACTGATGAGTCCAGTTGGACACATCTACACACACAGACATACATACAATTGCTCTCCTTCCAGTTCGAAACCATAAGCAAAAAGCTTCCAAGGTTAGTTACAGAGAGAGTGAGAGCCATGTTCAAAAGTGCTGAATCTGGCACCTGTGGGTGATCAGACCACGCTTCCACTGAAAATGAGGTGGGCTATTTTCCTGGTTTCAGTCTTAACCATATTCAGTTATCTGGACATCCCAAATACCCGTTCCTTCTTGGTGTTCAGCCACTGGGTGGATCCACACTGCGGGGCCACCCTGCTCCCCTCCAGCAAGGCTTTTCCACCCGGCAAACACCTGCAAACACCTGCGCTCTCAGGATGCGTCACCCCAGCGAGCAGGAGTCCCCCTGCAGGGATGCTCCACAAAGCTAGTCAAACCGCCTGAGAAACTTTTTCCTGCCGTCTGCCAGCCGAAATTCGCTTCCCAGCCAACGTACCAAAAATGTAGCAGGAGCAGCCATGGGGAAACAGATCTCTTGAACACCAGATGAAGAAGGAAGAAGTTTATTCAGCCCTGGATCCTGAGTGATAATTTGTCCAAAGCTCAGCTCGTCTAACAAACGAAGATTCTGCCTTTATATAGGCTTATACTTTAGATATTACGCGTGGAAGAATCTCAGGTTTACAGCCTTAGGAATCACATATAAAAGGGTTTCGGTTTACAGCTTCAGGAATCACATATGAAAAGGGTTTTGGTTCATAGTTTCAGGAATCACATATAAAAGGGTTTTGGTTTATAGTTTTAGGACTCACATGTGAAAAGGTTTAGGGTTTGATCTTGTTTTAAGTAAAAACTGTCTTCCAGAGAGTTTCCCCAATACCAAGCCTGTTATTTACAGGAAGAAGATTCAAGAGGCGCCAGCTAGCCTGCCCTCTCTTCTATTGAGATGCACAGTGGATGACAGGGGAGGGAATCCCAGATGCCTGGATCTCCTTCCCCACAGGCTCTCAGCTTCCTGACAGCTCCCATGTGTCTGCCACCATGGCCCTTTCCTGCTCCCTCCTTTCTTTCTGTTTCATATAGTGAACGCCTTTCTTTTATACAAATACTATTCATCTTACTTTTCCTTTCTAGACATCTCTGTTTTTGCTTCTTTTCCAGATGGACCTGGATGAAGATACTGCTGAAAAATTTTATCAAAAGTTACTGGAACTGGAAAAGCATGTTAGGGTCACTATTCAAAAAACATAACCAGGACAGGTTCGGTGGCTCATGCCTGTAATCCCAGCACTTGGGGATGCCAAGGCAGAAGGATCACTTGAGACCAGGAGTTCAAGATCAGCTTGGGAAACATAATGAGACCCTGACTCTTCAAAAAGAAATTCAAAAATTAGCTGGGTGTGCTGGCATGTGCCTGTAGCTCCACCTACTCAGGAGGATGAGGTGGGAGGATCTCTTGAGGCTGGGAGGTGGAGTTTGCAGTAAGCTGAGATTGTGCCACTGCACTACAGTTTGGGTCATGGCAAGACCCTGTCTCAAAAAAATACGTGTATATAATCAGAACTGACAGCGACGCTCTCTGGAACATTGTGTACCTTCTGTACATTCTGGGGCACGTGGGTTTCTATCAAGTTGGATAATGTGCATTTGTAATAAATTATGAACTGTCTCTCTTCCTTTCTTTTGGAATTCTCTTTAAGACTGTGTATGTGCACATACTCCTATGCATATGAGAAAAAGATTGGGCCAGGTGCGGGGGCTCAAGCCTGTTATCCCAGCACTTTGGGAGGCCAAGGTGGGCAGATCACGAGGTCAGGAGTTTGAGACCAGCCTGGCCAATGTGGTAAAAACCCGTCTCTACTAAAAATGCATAACTTAGCCACATGTGGTGGTATGCACTTGTAATCTCAGCTACTTGGGAGGCTCAGACAAGAGAATCGCTTGAACCCAGGACACAGAGGTTGTAGTGAGCCAAGATCTGCCAGTGCACTCCAGCCTGGGTGACAGAGCAAGGCTCCATTTCCAAAAATATATATATATAAAGTAAAAATGTCAGTTAGTTATTCTCTGGAATAGTATTACATCAAAATTATTAGAGTTCTTTTCTGAAAAATTTTATGTAAAAATAAAAATTATTCCAGTCACCCAACAGAATATCTGTTTATATTATTCTGCCAACTGGGGCCCAAGCTGCGCTCCATGGGACAAGAGGTGGACTTGAATAATTGTGCCACAGGCACCCACTGCTCCTGTTTTTGGCTGGCCCCCAGCAGAAGGAAGTACTGCCCACTCTGAGTGGCAGTCGTAGCTTTGTTGCTTTATGAGCAACTTTTTTTTTTTTAGGTCTTTTGCCTTATTTCTTTCTCTATATGCTGCTTCTGACCATCTTAAGATTGTTAATGCTAACGGTCCTCATATGGGTACCCATGTGATTAATAATAAAAACCAAATCAATATGTGTTTTGGTTGCTTGAATTATTTCTTATTTAAAAATATATCTTTTACTGATACTGAAGTTGTTCATTCTAATATTGGGCCTGACCCTTAACACTATTTGCAAATTTGTTCATTAGTGACTAACCCATTTTCATGATGGTACCTTAATAGTTGTAAACTTCCAGGAAGAAATTATTCACTCAGGTTTCAATAAAATTTTCTAATTGGGTAACTGCTCGTGTAAGGTGCACTACAGTAGTAGAGGAAAGTGGTGAGGATTTAGTTGACATGTATCAGATAATTCTGTAAACTTTTCTTTTATAAATTTTAAAAGAACCACACCCAGGCCTCATTTGATATGAAGAAAAATGATAAAATTGTATGTTTTTACTATACATATAACCAATATAAAGCCTGAAATCTAAAGTCAGTAAAATTTTGAATGAGTTAACAAAAGTAAAAAGTGATGTATAATTTCCTCACAGTTTAAAGTATGAAGTTTTCGGTTACGATTTCTCTAATTTTGTTGTTAAAGGTTTTCTGTAAACATTCTATAAGTGAAAATGAGAACTGCACACCACTGTCTCCACTGCTTTTGAGAGAACGGTGAAGCTGACCCGAAATCAGAGCTGTTTTTCACGTTTCCATTCACTCACATTGTAAATTTGGAAGAAGCACATTATCTATTGCGAATCTCAGGTTCCTCATATGTAAAGTGGAGTGGTTATCTTTCTGCTGCATCTACTCACGGGTATGGAGAAAGGATTTAATGCAATAATATATGTGAATGAATAAAGAGCCTTTTTTGGTACATTATAATTTTATTAGAGATTGATAAGCCAGAATGTCATGGTTCAAACACTTGGGTGTAAGGCACTGAGTGCTCACTTTCTGTCTGATAGGGTTGGTTCAGCTTTCCAAGTTTGACCTGAGAGGCAGCATCTGATCAAGTGGAGGGCATGGTGGGAGTATGGGCTTTAGGGCTGGACAGACCTTGGATCTGATTTGGGTTTAGCCAGTTAACTAGCTATATGGAGTTTGAGACCTGCTGTATGATTTTCAGCAAGTTATTTCCATTTATGCCACAGTTTAATTATGTCAAATATCGATGCCAGTACCTACTTTGCAGAATTGTGATAATATCCTAGTAGGTGCACAGTCAGTGCAAATTGTTACTGAATTCTGTTCTACATTAAGTACCCTTGGAAGCTTTAAACATGAACCAAATCTTGATTTCGTGTCATTGATGATATGTTGCTAGGTTGGTGCTGTACATATTTTCTGAGCCATTTTATCCAATTTCCTCAAAATGAGGAAAACTGCCTTTCCACATTCCCAAGTGGTATACCTGTAGAGTTGATTCCTTTCATTAAATAATTGCAGATTTCACTATTTTTGTATCAGACTGGAATAATAGGTTAAAGATTCAACCACTAGGAAGTTGGACTTCAGGAGATGCCTGATTTCTGTCTTGATCTGGTGCATTTATTTTGATTTCCATGATGAGTTCAGTATAACTCATTTGTTCCACAGATGAGCACTGACCACATGTCAGGCACTGTTGAGTTTTGAGGATATAGAAGTTAACATGTGAATGATAGATTGAGATGTCTCAAAATGCTTCTAATAAACATTCTAGAAAGAGAATTGAGAACATGGGAAAGAGACAACATTAAAGAGATGAAAGCTGAGTTTTTTTTTTTTTTTTTTTTTTTAAATTAGAATCGATGGAAGCCATGATCATCAGATTCAGGAAAAATGGCAAGTTCCAAACAAGATAGACACAGATAAATAAAAACATATGCTTAGTGAAACTGCAGAGAACCAAAGAAATTAACTTGCAAAAACAGCTGGAGACAATAGATTACCAACAAAAATTACTGGGTGTGATGGCTAATGCCTGTAATCCCAGCACTTTGGGAGGCCAAGTTGGGAGGATTGATTGAGGCCAGGAGTTCGAGACCAGCTTGGGCAACATAGTGACACCCTGTCTGTACCAAAAATAAATCATTTCTTTTTAGCATTGTTGGATTTGTTTTGCTGATACTTTGTGGATAATTTATGTGTCTAAGTTCATGAAAGATATTGGCCTGTACTTTTTTTTTTTTGGTTTTGACTCGTTTGGTTATTTGGCAATAGTGACCTCATAAAATGAGTTGAAGTATTTTCTCTCTCATCTATATTCTGGAAGATTCTATATAAAATTGGTGTTAATTCTTCTTTAAATATTTGGTAGAATTCACCAGTCAAACCATGTGGGCCTGGAGATTTATTTTATGGATCATGCATGGAATTATTAATGATTATAAGGCTCTTCAGATTTTCTGTTTTATCTTGTGTTTTTGTCATTTGTGGGTTTTAAGGAATTGGTCAATTATTTCTAAGTTTTCAAATTTATTAGCTTAAAATTGTTTGTAGTATTATATTTTTAATGGCTACAAGATCTGTAATGATATTCTATTTCATTCTTAATGTTAGTATCTTCCCTTTTTCAATCTTTGTCAGTTTTGCTAGGAGTTTCTCAATTTTACTGGCATTTTCCCAAGAACCAGCTTTTTGTCTTGTAAATTTTCTCAATCGTTTTCCTATTACCAATTTCACTGATTTCAGCTCAGATCTTTTTTATTTCCTTCCTGCTTGCTCTGGATTTATTTTGCTCTTCTTCCTCCACTTTCTTGCTGTAAAACTTTATTATTAACTGGAAATTTTTCCACTTTTTTATCATAAGCATTTAGTGCCATAAATTTTCTTCTTGGCACTATTCTAGCTGAATGCCACATTTTTTGACACATTGTCTTTTTTTAAATTAAGTTCTATATATTTTTATTGACTTCTTTGAGACTTTACTCATGAATTATTTAGAAATGTTTAATGTAGATATTTTTAGAGATTTAAAAAACTTGTTATTGATTTCTGACTGTATTTTTGTTACTGATAGATAATTTTATTCTATTACAGTCAGAGAACACATTCTGTCTTATTTCTGTAGCGTTCAGTTTGTTGAGGTTTGGTTTATGGCCCAGGATATGGTCTGCTTTGGTGAATATCTCATGGGCTCTCCTCCACACTATGCCTTGCTGTTGTTTCTTCTTCGCAATTCTAAAGTAATTGATTTTTTGCATTTTGTCCACTATTATAGTTGTTCTTCAGCAACGAAGGTCTGTAGCTGGGGTACATTGCTATAATTAAAATCAAGACTTCTCTACACTGTTTAGTTCTGCCTTTATTTCTGTACGATTTTACTTTCTTCTGTTTCTTTCCTGAATATAGTGTTTATTTCTTCCTGTTCTTTGTCCATTTCTGTTTTTGAAATTTTTGATCCACAGTATTTTTTAATATCTCCAAATGCTTGTTTAAGGATATTTAATTCATCTTCATCGTGTTAGTATTCTCTTCTCTTTTGTAGTTGTTTTCTTGGGGTTGGAGGATGGTGGTTATTGTGGTTGTCAGTGCAAGCATTTTTTTTCCCCCTTCATTTTGTTTACTTCACTTCTCATCAAAGTCTTCTGGTCATCCAGTCTAAACTTTCATTATGCCCCTCATGTGTTCTCATATACCTTTTTTTCCCCCTTTTTGCTGCTTATTACTATCTAACATATGTATTTTGCTTATTTATTGCCTTTCAACCTACGAGAGTATAAGCTCCAAGATGATTGGGAGTTTTTAAAAAATTGTTTTGCCACTATTAAATCAATGCATGGCACATAGGAGACACTTGATTACTGCTTGTTCCATAAATATATGAACAGTTGATTAAACAAAGGTTTATTTGAATAACGGTATCATGCTCCTTGATATTTATAGCCTTAATCAACTTTTTTTTGTATAGCCACTTCAGAAAAAACTGTATCACAATTTTTGATAATAATTTGAAATGGTGTTTGCAGTAACAAGTCAGAGTTTATTGAGGTTCTGTTTGCTGTCACTGTCATATTAAAATATTGCCTTGGGCTGATACAATTTCTTTTCATGAAAAACAAAAAATACTAAGAATAACAAAAATGTTGAATGAGTCTTATTTCTACTATTGGAACGCCACCCAATAATCCATGTTTTTTGTCTGGCACCTGAAAATGTGAACACATTTCGTTATCTGACACGTCTCGTTTACTTATTATTTTTGATAACCATGACAATATACATAAAGGACTGTTGAAAATGGATAATCACTGGGTTAAAGAGAGCTCCATTGCTGTAGGTTATTCCTTACTGTCTCATTTGACTCCTGTTTCAAAGAAAGAAATTATGGGAGGTTTATAGCAGTTTGTAGTGGAAAAGAAAAATCCCAGAGATTCTGGATGTTCAAGAAACACATTTTTTGTTAGTGAATCATCAATAAGCTTAAATGTGGGTAGATGACATAGACGATAATTTAGATATAGGCTATACATGGATTTATTTTCTTTCTTAGGCTAGGAAGTAACTATCCCACTCTGCTGTATTTGACAGCCAGAATGATGCTATATTCTCTATATCTTTGATTGCAAAGTGATCTCTATTTATAACTATCCTTTATATTCTACATTTGAAAGAAATATGTTCACAAGCACCCAGGAGAAAATGATTGATTATATGTGCCATATGAGTAAGAATTAATTACTTATCATTTATAACAATATAACAAATCCTATCCCACACATGAGTTATGAGCCAGGCCGGATGTGTGGGGATTTGAAAGGAAAAGATATGGATGGTAGGAGGGAAAGAAAAGGAAGGGAGAGTATTTAAGTCAAGGCAGTGACTTTCCTCCTGCCTGAAACTGGAGGCAACTTCATTACAGAGAGATCTAGAGAAGTCCAAGTTCTCTTGTTATAAGGGGCTAAAAATAAATCATTTTATTCTTGGCCATCAAGGACTTAGTTCAGGCACATGATGGGAATTAGAGTTAGATTTTAAAGTTCAGGGTAGAAGTGGATGAAAAAATGACAAAAAATCAGCCACAGATAGCACTCCCAGATTCTTACTGAGAGAATGGATGAATGATTGTCCAGGAATAGAGTTATCATGACCAGGCTATGCTTCTCCATGTCCGGAAACTAAAATATCGACATCAACAAAACACAAATCAAGAAGAAAACATAGGAGTTGTTGAAAACAAAGCCAAGGGCTTAATTAGATTAGGCCACCAAACGGCCCACTCTGCTTGCTTTTGGCTGTTTGCTTTTAGCTTTTGTTTTTCTTTTTACCTGGAGCTGAAGGCATGGTAGCTGAAGGCTGCACCACTGAATGCTATGACTTAACCTTCACTCGCTACCTCACAGATGACATAAGTCACTGTGGTAATGGTCACTTCTGTTGTTTTTTAGGAACTTACAGCAGCTCCTGTCCAGTTCAAATCAGTTGAGACCATATATATATATATATCCTTCAACTGGGCATGTGTAAATAAATGCCTGAGAGGAGGTCTTTTGATGTCAGAGGGGAAAACTCCATTCTCAGATTATGCTAATGCTGCCATTTTTTGGACCTATATCCTGTGAAATGCCATGAACCCCAGTAATGCTGGCATAGATCACTGATGACTTCATTTTTACCCACTGCCAATCACCTTTCCCCGTGCCTTAGGCCACCCGCTTTCTGCTTCTCTAATCCATAAATATTTCCTATCTTTGGGGAGGCGGACTTGAGAGCTGTTGTCCCACCTTCTTGCTAGGATGCCTAATTAATAAATCGACTTTTGCAAAAACCTGCCAGTAAGTGGTTATTGTGCCAAGTAGAACGAACCTGGCTGGTATCAAAAGTACACAAAGGGACATCAACAAAATGATAGTATCATAACTTTCCTATACATGATACATTTTAATAACTTACATACATGATTTCTTCAGTCATCTAGAGTTCTGTCCTTCTCTGTTACTTTTAGCAGATCAGACAAATTCTTCAAAGGTTGCAGCAGCTTGAAAGCAAATTCTTTAGTGAAAGGTTCCAGGTCTTTGGTGATACAGGAAACTAGGTCTTTCTTACTTGGTTCTGATGGAAGTGATAGTGGGAGGCAGAGGCTGCTGGCCTTGCTCCAATGCCGTCAAGCCTTCCTGGAGCTCACAGTTTTGTTCTAGTTGTCATTCCCACATCATCGTGAGCACCAAACCTCCAAGATTAGGACCCTTTTCTGTTTTCCACCGGGTGAGCTCTTCACGGGACAGCCAAACATCCAAGTTTCCCCTCACTTTCTTTCCTTACATGACACCTCCGAACCCAGGAACTTTCACATTGAGTCTTTGGGTCTGGCCCTGGAATAAGACTGTCCTTATTTTCAGAATTGTTAAATACTGATCTCTTGTTTTTAAAGGAGTTGGAGTGGGAGAAGGGTAGTGGCTGAGTTTCTCTCAAATCATGAACATTTCTGAATTACCCAGAAATCTAAATGTCAAACAACCACACAAATTGATAGTATCAGTGATTTATTCAAAATAATTTTGGGACAAGTGGCTAGTAACCAGGGGAAAAAAAAAGTTGGAGCCTTATGTCACTGCCGTAGAAGGCAGAATTTAAAATGTCTCCCATGATTTTTGCTCAGTTCCTCTCGTGATTACATTGTTATGTGGCACAGCTGTTATTCTGGATTATTCAGGTAGGCCACATGAGCCCTTAAAAGCTGTAGAGCAGGTGTCCCCAAACTACAGCCCGCGGGCCGCATGCAGCCCCCTGAGGCCATTTATCCGGCCCCCACCGCACTTCCGGAAGGGGCACCTCTTTCATTGGTGGTCAGTGAGAGGAGCACAGTATGTGGCGGCCCTCCAACGGTCTGAGGGACAGTGAACTGGCCCCCTGTGTAAAAAGTTTGGGGACGCCTGCTGTAGAGAGTAGCAGAACTTAAGTCAGGGAGTTTGCAGCTATAGTAGTGCCCTCCTGTGGACCCCGAAGGAACAAAAACCTTATGCAGAAATTGCTACCTGACAGGGGATAGTGGGTGACCTCTCAGCTCCCGCCCCCGCCAAGTTGATAAACTGCAAGAAAGTGGGACTGTAGACCTACATGCAAGGAACTGTTTTCTGCATAGGACATAAGTGAACTTGGAAGCTGATTTGACCAGGAGCCTGACTGGCTTTGATTTATCCTAGTGGGACCCTGAGCACAGAAATCCATCAGGCTATGCTGGGCTTCTGACCTACAGAACTCAGGTAATAAATGTGTATTGTTTTAAACTGCTGAATTTCTGACAGTTTGTTACAGCAGTAATAGAAGACTAATACAATTCCTTATACTCAAATTCTGTGTGTATCAATGATGAATAAATATGATTAAAATTTCTTGTATAATAAATTATTCCAAATAAAAATCAAAATACAAATAAGCTGGGAAAATATTTGTAACATATAAGCCAATGGGATAATTAATCCACTATTTAAATAATGTGCACAAATCAATAGTAAATTTTAATTTCACCCATAATGAAATGAAATCAAGTTAAAAATACATGAGTTATCATCTTTTGCTTATCATATTAGCAAACACCAAAAAGTTTTGTTCAGGGTGTGAAAGAACTTTCATTTAATATTGTTTGTGATGTAAATTGTTAATTCCTTTGAAAAGCAATGTGACAATAACAAACTTTTGAATGCACATACTTTTAATAATTCTATGTTTTGAAGTTTATCCTAAAGATACAACTAATTAATATATGTAAAGATGTTTGTACAGAACCGCCATTACTTATGCAAAAAACTTAGTACTGACTGTGCTTTCGAATTTAAAATTGCTTGGATTTTAGAAAGATAAGTTGGTGTATACAATAACTTATAACTCTAGTGGGACCTGGGATAATTACCTGCAATCAAACCTAGCTGTATGTTAGCAAAAAAGATACATGAATTCACATTAAGTAGTAGAAGTAAAGATGATAAGTAGACTCACATCAGTACAGCTATAATTCACCTGCCAAATGAGTGTGCCAAAAATTTGAAAATAGTTTAAATTTTCTTAGCCATTTGAACTTTAGAATGTGCGTAAAGGATTTTAGATCTGTACAAGAACATTCATTGTAGCATTTCTCCCCTATAACAGCAAAAGAGTAGAAAGAACTGAAACATCTTCCTCTAGCGTCTGGAGTACTGGATAAAGAATTATGTGGTATTCATAAAATGTAATAAAAAGTGTTAAAAGAAATACAGTTACTAAAAAAAAGAGTGAAGTTTAAAAAATGAAGTGATATATATTGATCAGGGACTAAGTGCATAAAAGATGCTGTAAACTTTATAGATTTTGTTTTCATTTGTATTACACACACACACACACACACACACACACACACCATATACATACATACATACACACATACACACAGAATCTCTCAAAGACCCTTTAAGCTATTGGGGCTTCGTGACAGTGCCAGTTGTGCTGGGAAGGTGAAGTAGCCAAGAGGAGTACTATGTGGGTTTTTCACTGCATACTTCTTGTACTGAATTTTTAGTTTACATATTTTATTTTCAATTATTATTCAAAAAGAAAAAGTCTCTAAGTATTAAATGATTAGATTTAGTTCTGTCTCCAGCCCTCCTTGGAAGTTGCCACTTCCATGGTGGGTGTTTGGAAAGACGGTTCTGAGAAGCAGAAAAAAAGGAGAGAGAACACATTTGAAATCTTTTGTAGAGGTTCAGTTTTAAGTGTAGGCAGTTGAAGTGGATGACCTTTTTTCCGCCATGAAAATACATATTGTGATAGTACAAACAATTCCTTATCAAAATCGAGATTATTTTCTTCTTCAGCCTGTAAACAAAAAAATTAAGACAGATGAAGAGTTTTGTGTCATCTCTCTGTAGACACTTGAGTTGCTTCTACCTGTTGGCTATTGTGAATAATGCAGCTATGAGACTGTGTACAAATAGCTCTCTGAATCCTTGCTTTCCCTTCTTTTGGATGTGTATCCCAAAGTGAAATTGCTGGATCATATAGTAATTCTGTGTTTAAAATATTGAGGAGTTGCCATACAGTTTTCCATAGTGCCAGCACCATTTTACATTCACATCAGCAATCTACAAGGGTTCCAGTTTCTCCACATCCTCATCAATACTTTTTGCTTTTTTTAAAAAAAATAATACTATCTAGTGGGTATGAAGTGGTATCTTATTGTGGTTTTAATTTGTATTTCTCTAATGCTTACTGACAGTGAGCATCCTTTCCTGTGATGATTGGTGATCTGTGTACCTTCTCTGGAAAAGTGTCTATTCATGTCTTTTGCCCATTTTTGGAATGTGTTGTTTCTTTGTTGTAGAGATATAGTAGTTCTTTATGTATCATAGATATTAACCCCTTATTGATAAGTGATTTGCAAAAATTTTTACCAGTTGGTGGGCTGCCTTTTCACTGTATTAATAGCGTCCTTTGATGCACAAAAGCTTTTAATTTTGATAGAGTCCAACTTAACTATTTTTTCTTTTGCTGCCTGTGCTTTTGATGTCATATCCAAGAAGTCATTGCCAAATCTAGCTTTTATGTTTAGGTTTTTAACCATTTCAGTTACTATTTGCATAGGATATGAGATATAGGTCAACTTCATTCTTTGGCTTGTGGATATCCAGTTTACTCAACACCATTTGTTGAAAAAACTTGTCCTTTTTTCCCACTAAATGGTCTTGGCACCTCTGTCAAATCATTTGCCCATATATGCAAGGATTTACTTCTATGCTGTCTGTATTCCATTCTTTTGGTCTATCTATTTGTCTTTATGCCAGCACCACAAAGTTTTGATTATAATAGCTTTGTAGTAAATTTTGAAAGCAGGAAATGTGAAATGAGATCTCCAACTTTGTTCTTTTTCAAGGTTTTTTTGGCTATCGCCAATGGAAGTATTTAGAAACTTGATACACAGATTATAAGAGTAATATGGAGGTATAAAGATGTGAGAATAGCCAAACAATTTTTTTTTGAGACAGTCTTGCTCTGTCACCCAGCCTGAAGTGCAGTGGCACAGTTCTCTGCCAGGTTCAAATGATCAATTCTCATGCCTTAGCCTTCCTAGCATCTGGGATTACAGGCATATGGCACCACACCTTGCTAATTTTCATATTTTTAGTAGAGACAAGGTTTCATCATGTTAGCTAGGCTGTTCTCAAACTCCTGACTTTAGGTGATCTGCCTACCTCAGCCTCCCAAAGTGCTAAGATTACAGGTGTGAACCAAGGTGTCCAGCCCCTATTTGTTCTTTTACTTCAATTGTAAAGGGTAAATTTTGAAGGAGAAGGTGCAAACCAAAGAAAAATTGCGTATAGAATGATCTGAGACATGTAGACTGGTCCATAAAGAACGTTGCTCTCTGCTAGGGATATTTCCAGCTGGAAGAGGACAGTAGACAAGTGAAATGGAAGGCAGTTCTCTATGCCCGTCTGTTAGATGTGTCATGTACTAACAACTGTCTTAGATTAGTTAAATGTGTATGGTGTCAGTGTCAGGTACTGATGAAGAGCATGAAGCACAAGTTAGACCAGTGTTCGAAAAAATTAGTTTCTTTTTCTTTTCTTTCTTTATTATTATTATTATTATTTTTGAGACAAAGTCTTGCTCTATTGCCAGGCTGAAGTGCAGTGGTGTGATCTTGGCTCTCTGCAACCACCATCTCCCAGGTTCAAGCGATTCCCCTGCCTCAGCCTCTCGAGTAGCTGGGACTATAGGTGTGCACCACCACACCTGGCTAGTTTTCTGTATTTTAGTAGAGATGGGGTTATCTCTTTCCAAATGTAGAGATTTTCTGGCTTTAGTGAAATTTTCTTCTGTGCTCTTTCCTGAGTCACATACGTCATACATAGTACTATTTTAATATCTGAGTCAAGTATTCCTGACTCTGGTAGGGATCAGACATAATTTGTTGATTTTGGATAAACTACTTTTGCATCTAGAATTGCATGTCATGGAATTTGCATCTCATTATACCCGGGGGCAATATTGAAGATCGGTAACAACCAGATGGGATGGGAGAAATGTAAGCCATAGAACTGAACAGGGTTTGGAGCTTCCTAGAGGAAGAGGAAACCATCTCTTTAGACAATGAGGTTTGGGGACGAGGAGGGAAGGGGAGAGGGAAGTGGTACCAGCAGGCTCAGCATGTTGTTATTATATTTACCCACTGGTGTGGAAATAGTCCAGAACTTAAAAACCAATACAGTTGTACGGGATGAATATTTGAATGATAATTCTATTGCTAAACATTTTATGATTTATCTCTTTAACTCAGTGTATTTCTTTCCGTCCCTCTGTAGCATAGAGTTTGCATGTCCAAGTTCCAAAGCCAAACTGCCCGCATTCACATTTCAGTTCCCACTTATTAGCTGAAGGACTTTGGAAAGTTACTGATCTCTCTGGATTTATACAACCTGGCAGCTTGTTTCTGAGGATCAAAGAAAATGCCTTTAAAGTGTCCAGCACTGTTCCTGGAACCTACGAGGGTCCTCAATAAGTTTTAATGCCATATGAAGATTATTTTTATTATTATAGCTGAGGAACTGTTTTGGTTGTCTCTATTGAAGTGTTTGTGGGCTTGGTTACATTTGCTCATTTATTTATGCAGGTGTCAAATATTTTTGCAAACTCCCGCACTATTTTGTTTGTTGTTTGACCTCAGATTCAAAAGCTAGAACCTCTCCTCTGTCATCTTGATTATCTTGGATACAACCTGTAGTGCCTGGAAATCCCATTTCAAGCTTGAAAACATTCAGCACAGCCAAGGCCAGGAGCCAGACAGCTCTCCCAGATCGCCACTGCCCTGAGTGTGGCTTTGAACAGGAACTTCAATCCGCAAGTGAGGCCTGTCTCAGTGATATGGAAATAGCTGGGCAGGAGCTTCTTTGATACTGTTGAATGCCTGGTGAATAAGACTGACTACCAAAAGATTTGCCATAGTTTCAGGAAGTTCAGTATAGTCACTTGAGCAGGATTGCTGTGAAGATAAGATAGGACACAAATGTTTCTACTTGGTATAAAAGAACATTTTAGAGTAGTGAATATGTCTTCATGGCTCTCTACTTATATGCAGCTCATTCTCTTGCATTTTGAAACTCTCTGGGATATCTAAGTTATCTAATGAATGATAATAAAACCATGGCTACATGCTATGGGACTGTGCTGGGCTCTTTATCTGTATTATCTCATAAGCTTGTGAGGTACCTATGATATCTCCATCTTCCAGAGGAGAGAACTGAGGTACAGAAAGGACAGTACACGCCTAACATCACATGTTGGAATCTGAGGTATAAATTAATTAAAATACTTTTCAGTTTGTATGCTATTTGAGTAACATATGTGAAAAGAAAGTATCTTGGGACCCCAAAATCGCTAAGTAAAACTCAAGCTAGAAACTGATTAAGATAAACCTGCCTCCCATTCTATTCAAAATTATCCCTCTGCTCACTGAGATAGATGCATATCTGATTGCCTCCTTTGGAAAGGCTAATCAAAAACCCAAAGAAATGCAACCGTTTGTCTCTAACCTCCCTGGGACCTGGAAGCCCCCTCCCACTTTGCTTTGAGTCTTTCTGCCTTTGCTTCAAGTTGTCCTGCCTTTCCAGACTGAACCAATGTACAGCTTACATATATTGATTGACGTCTCCTGTCTCCCTAAAGGTATAAAACCAAGCCGTGCCCTGACCACCTTGGGCACATGTTGGCAGGACTTCCTGAGACTGTGTCTCATCCTCAACCTTGACAAAATAAACTTTCTAAATTAACTCAGACCCGTGTCAGATTTTCCGGGTTCACACACACATATGAGGGTTACCAGATAGTTTTGTTTCTGGCAAAGCTGGACCTGATGTTAAAATTGGATTTTTAAAAAAATTTTTTTGACACAGAGTCTCGTTCTGTCACCAGGCACCAGGATGGAGTGTAGTGGTGCAATCTCGGCTCACTGCAATCTCCGCCTCCTGGGTTCAAGCAATTCTCCTGCCTCAGCCTCCCGAGTAGCTGGGACTACAAGCATGCACCACTACGCCCAGCTAATTTCTATGTTTTTTAGTAGAGATGGGGTTTCACCATGTTGGCCAGGATGGTCTCGATCTGTTGACTTCATGATCCGCCCACCTTGGCTTCCAAAGTGCTGGGATTACAGGCGTGAGCCGCCACGCCAGGCCTAAAATTGGATTTTTTTCTAGTCCGTTTCCTATGAATTAACTTCAGCTATAGGCTGGATGACAACTACTTTCCCACGTAGGGTGGAGCCCACCTCGCTAATGGAGGAGGCAGGGAAGAGAAGAAGAACATTAGCTGCTTGTGGACAAGTCAGCTCTGAAAGAGCTGAACCACACAGGCTCATCCCCTTTGCTTAATCTCTCTTGTAAGATAAATCATTTTCATAGAGAGGGTAAGCAGGAGATGGTGGGGGTAAGGGAGCATCTGACCAATGTCCTGGAGCCACATGTTATGGAGGCTGTGGAGACTTCAGCTGTGTACATGGGAGACAGAAGAGTGAAAAAGGCAGTGAGGTGTAATTATGAAAGTAGTTTTGACCTGATAGACTCCCTGAAAGGATCCCTCATAACATAACACACTTTAAGAACTGCAGTTCTAATAACAACTGTTGTTTCCACATGTTTTCTCTAGGCTCACTGGGTGAACTTTTGCTCCCAGAAAGTTCTGGATTGGGTTAGAACAATTCGTTAATGAAATTAACTCTAAGGTCACACTCTACCCAGAATAAAAATTGGCTCTCAGTTCTAATTCTCAATTTTGTGGTCTATTGTTCGACATAACTCTCCAGAGATGAAGCAGTGAGCTTCAATGACAACAGGAACTCACAGTACCAGTTATTGTGCCATACCCCATTGACTCCAGTAGCAGTGGCAACTGTATCCAGGAGGCCAACGAATATATCAGGAGCCGGTGAATGAGACATAGGGTATATTGAGGACTCACATACAGGGAGGTCCAGGAGTGGCAGGCTAGACTGGAAAAATGCTACGGTTCACAAAAAGCATGCAGCTGTATAGCATTTCCTCTTAGCAGCCTCCGCCTAGTAATCTGCATTTAGTCCAGAGCAAAGGGCCTCTATCCCCTGAACAGCCCATGTCCCAGGGGATGGGTCAGGCATTTGGATGTCCTTCATAGATAAAGAGCAAATCTCTTGGTTGGTACTTCCAGTTTCCTTAACTTGAAACTCTGAACATATATTCTTCTTAGACCTCGGGTATTCTCAGGGTATGCTTGAGTTATTGCTATCAGGTGCATCTGCCATACACCAGCAATATACAACATCCCTAAATATACAGAACAGCATGCGTATGATCTCATTTTAACATTTCCTGGGAAAAATTAATGTCTGAAGATTAAACTTCCTTTCTCACATAAGTCAGTGTTTCAATATGTTGAAGTCCTCAAATCATCCTTCTTCATTTGCTTTGTCCGCTATAGCCATCGTGTTCAGATGTTTAGGGTGAGTAGGGCTGTCTCCAGCATCTGTAACCTTAGTAACTGAGTTACCTATTACTATTGTTCCCGCAGAATTCTGTGGTTGGATTAACCAAAGCCCATTCTCTCATCACCCTCTCCTTAAAGAATGTATAGTATGAATAAGACACATAAGATTTTCCCAGCACTGGCCTCACACCCTGGACAACTAGAAACCATAAACAAATCTTGAGCCCTATAGCAATCATCCTAAGCAAACTTCAGAACCCATATTGCTATCATTCGCCAAAGGCATAGCAGAGGCTTTGTGGTAGACTGTAAAAAAGTAAGAGAAAAGAGAACATTGTGTGGTTTTTCACTTTCACTTGTATGCTTGGCTTCCTGTGTTATCTAGAGTTTAACATATGGAAGAAATCACCCATCATGTGGTTTACTGAGGCAGTTTGCCATATTTGCAAGAAAATGCACCTAAGCATATTTTCTGTCAGAGAATAGCATATGAGACATTTCTTCTTGCAAATTTAAAAAGTTTATATAGTGGCCAACCACTTGAAATTCCCCTTTTCCTTTTTATGCCTATTTAAAATCTTTCACTTCTTTTTCCTCTTAAGGCTTGTGTCCCCAGAATCTCACTGCTACACTGGACTGTCTAGTGATACGTGTGTGGCTGATGTGCCTAAGGACTCACCTTCTTGTAGCCTCTCCTCCAAGTCCTGATCCCTTACTCTTTCTTTGGATTTCTTCATTCCAACAAGGTTCAAGACATTTCTGAACTTGATGTGGCTGTGGCCTTTGCCATTGTCCCCTTGCTCTGAAATTTCTATAGGCCTATAATTTTATTTTAGGGACAGTCTCTCCCTTGTTGATCACCTCAACTAGGGAATCATTTGCAGCATATACCTGAACTGAAACTGCTGTTAGTAACCCTAGAGTCTGGCTGCAGGCCACCCAGTGAAGACCAAGACTTGTAGTACTATGTGCTGCTCAAACTTTACCCTTTCTTGGTGTTTGCATGTTTGAAGCTTTGAATAACTCGTGCTAGTAATGGCAAGTCCTGGACCAGTCTACTGACTTTCATGCCTTCTCTTTAGTCTGTTTCATCCTCCCGGTACCTTCCTAAGCATGTTCCTTCAATGTGCTGCAGTAACTTCACCACTTCCAGCTGCTGTCACCTTAACATTTTTCTATTTAATGCTTTAATTTCTTTCTTTCTTTCTTTTTGAGATGGAGTTTTGCTCTTGTTGCCCAGGATGGAGTGCAGTGGTGCAATCTTGCTGCACTGCAACCTCCGGCTCCTGGGTTCAAGTGATTCTCTTGCCTCCGCCTCCCAAGTAGCTGGGATTACAGGTGTGTACCACCATGCCCAGCTAATTTTTTTTTTTTAGGAGAGGTGCGGTTTCACCATGTTGGTTAGCCTGGTCTTGAACACCTGACCTCAAATGATCCACCTGCCTCGGCCTCCCAAAGTGCTGGAATTACAGGTGTGAGTCGCCGTGCCCGGCCAATGCGTTGATTTTTATATGCTGGATTCCTTTCAGATCTGACTCCATCTGATGCAATCACGTAGCACAGCTGCTCTGCAGTCTTTCAGGAGTAGTTGCAGATATGCGTGTAATCATCTCTCTGTAGCTTAAAGAGTAGGGAGAAGTCATTTCAGTTTGCCTTTCTGCTTCTGTTCAGTTCGTTGGAATCCGGTCACTCTTGCTTATCCTATAAAAACTGAGCTGGAGCTAGGTGAGGTTGGAGTGTATTACCCATTCTTAAGGGCATCTGGGATTTTACTTGAACTGCAACTGTCATGAGAGGTTTGAGCTTTTTTATAAATGGGGAACAGGGTAATCATAGAGTATTTCATTCTGAAGGGTCTATTGGCTTTCTTGATGAGAACAAACCTGGGAGAGAACAAAACAGGACCATTCCTTTAGAAGGTTTATGTTATTGGTGGTTGTCCATTTCATAGAAGTAGAATAACAGATTTAAATAGTTCACATATCTCTTACAGGAAGTTTCAGGAATACCTGCATTTTTTCTCGAATTAAATTCATGGTGTGATTACAATGAAGGGCCCACTGGGCTGTGATTTCCTACCTAGTGAGTTTTTTGTCTAATACTGATTTATATATGTTGGGGATTCTGAGTTTTAGCTCACAGATTTTCTCAGCTAGAAACTGGTGCTAAAATAAGACGGAAACACAGCTTCTCAGCTCTTCTGGGCACTCCTTGAGATAAGACACATTTCCCACTTGGAGGGGGTGGGGGGTGGATTGATGTTTATAAAATGCTTACCACAGTATCTGCTATATTGTAGCTATAGCTATATTTGCTTATTATAATAAATTAAAAATGTCAACAATGAGTTGCCAAGGGCTGTGATATTGAGCCTAAAGCTATTCACCCGACCTTTTTCTGGGATGTTATGAACTTCTTATATAACCATATAAGCAGCAGGAGAGGTCTGCTTTCACGGCCAACAGACTTCCCCACTGCTGACTGGAGGAAGAAAGCAAAAGGCTTCTTTTATTTGGGATACAGGCAAAATAGGGGCTATCTCATTTATATGGTATTTTCTAGTCTTCACTTAAATGAATAAAATGAGGATTAAAGTAAAATGAAGATTAAAATAAATTGGTATAGGCTGGGCATGGTGGCTCATGCCTGTAATCCCAACACTTTGGGAGGCCAAGGCGGGTGGATCACCTGAGGTCAGGAGTTTGAGACCAGCTTGACCAACATGGAGAAACCCTGTCTCTGCTAAAAAATGCAAAAAAAAATTAGCCAGGTGTGGTGGTGCACACTTGTAATTCCCAGCTACACAGGAGGCTGAGGAAGGAGAATCACTTGAACCGGGAGGCGGAGGTTGCAGTGAGCCAAGAGCATGCTATTGCACTCCAGCCTGGGCAACAAGAGTGAAACTCCATCTCAAAAAAAAAAAAAAAAAAAAAAAAGAAGTTGGTATAAAAATACTAGTTCATATGTAATTAAATATAATGTACATATGATTACATATAATGTATATGATGATTATGCTACTATAATTATTATTAAAATAAACTAAAATTGAGGTGACAAATAATAAATGTGTTCTTAGGATAAATTCTCCATAATTAAATTAAATAATTAAAAATTAAGCCATTATGAAATACTAAAATTCTGCTGTGGTTAACAAATCGCTAAAGATGAAGCAGTGCTTTTAGATGGAATAAAATAGCTAAAAGCTACCAACGTAAGTTTTGTGCAGACTGAGATTTTCATTCGGGCAGAACTTGCTAGAGTGATGCAACCCTGGCTAAACATTTCATTTGGGGCTTTCCAGCTCCAGTCTTTTCTAATGAGTAGAGCTTTTCCCTCAAGCTACCGGCAAAGGATATTGTATCTCTGGGGCCACTTCTTCCTCAATCATTTCTTAGGTAAAGGCATAGTACAGCTGTCTAATTTTTTCTACTACAAGTTTCTGGGAGTAGAGGATTTCTTTTATATCCCAGGTTCCTTTTACATGGTAGACACGCTATAGTTGTTGAACTGAAGAGATCTTCTGTTTCAAGGAAAATTGACTGAGTGTGCTTAGGACAACATCTTTTTTTCTTTTTTGATTAAAGCCTTTTATTTATTTATTTTTCTTTTTAAAATTTATTTATTATACTTTAAGTTCTGGGGTGCATGCACGGAACGTGCAGGTTTGTTACGTAGGTATACACATGCCATGGTGGTTGGCTGCATCCATCACCCCGTCATCTACATTAGGTGTTTCTCCTAATGCTATCCTTCTCCAAACCCCTGGAACACTTGTTATACCTCCTCTAGGCCTCCACCCACCCGGCAGGCCCGGGTGTGTGATGTTCCCCTCCCTGTGTCACATGTGTTCATGTGTTCTCATTGTTCAACACCCACTTATGAGTGAGAACATGAGATGTTTGGTTTTCTGTTCTTGTGTCAGTTTGCTGAGAATGATGGTTTCCAGCTTCATCTATGTTTCTGCAAAGGACATGAACTCATCCTTTTTTATGGATGTATAGTATTTCATGGTGTATATGTGCCACATTTTCTTTATCCAGTCTATCATTGATGGGCATTTGGGTTGGTTTCAAGTCTTTGCTATTGTGAACAGTGCCACAAAAAATATATGTGTGCATGTGCCTTTATGATAGAATGATTTATAATTATTTGGGTATATACCCAGTAATGGGATTGCTGGGTCAAAAGGTTCTAGATCCTTGAGGAATCGCCACACTGTCTTCCACAATGGTTGAACTAATTTACACTCCCACCAAAGTGTAAAAGTCTATCTGTTTCTCCACATCCTCGCCAGCATCTGTTGTCTCCTGATTTTTGAATGATTGCCATTCTAACTGGTATGAGATGGTATCTCAATGTGGTTTTGATTTGCATTTCTCTAATGACCAGTGATGATGAGCTTTTTTCATGTTTGTTGGCTGCATAAATGTCTTCTTTTGAGAAGTGCCTGTTCATATCCATCACTCACTTTATGATTGGGTTTTTTTTTCTTATAAATTTGTTAAATTCTTTGTAGATTCTGGATATTAGCCCTTTGTCAGATGGGTAGATTACAAATTTTTTTTTTCCGCATTCTGTTGGTTGTCAGTTCACTCTAATTATAGTTTCTTTTGCTGTGCAGAAACTCTTAAGTTTAATTAGATCCTATTTGTCTATTTTGGCTTTTGTTGCCATTGCTTTTGGTGTTTTAGACATGAAGTCATTGTCCATGACTATGTTTTAAGACAATAGCTTGCATTTGAAGGTGACATAGTAATTATCTGATAAATCAAGAGCCTCATAGTGCCTCTCTCTGAGTCCTCAGGGCCTGTATTCAGTGCATAGTTGAAACCACCTTTGCAAAAACTGTGACAGTGAGAGAAATCTAGCATAACAAACTCCATCTGACACACACACACACACACACACACACACACACACATATATTCCATCTGACATATATATATATATATATATATATATACACACACACACACACACACACACATGCCCCATCTGACTTCTGTGGATATATATATGATTGCATTTTAGGTTCTAAGGTACACGTAAAGAACATGCAGGATTGTTGCATAGGTACACACATGGCAATGTGGTTTGCTGCCTCCATCCTGGTCACCTATATCTGGCATTTTTCCCAATGTTATCCCTCCCCAACTCTCTACCCCTCACTGTCCCTCCCCTAGTCCCCCACACAGACCTCAGTGTGTGATGCTCCCCTCCCTGTAACCATGTGTTCTCATTGTTCAATACCTACCTATGAGTGAGAACATGTGGTGCTTGATTCTCTGTTCCTGTGTCAGTTTGCTAAGAATGATGGTTTCCAGGTTCATCCATGTCCCTACAAAGGACATGAACTCATCGTTTTTTATGGCTGCGTAGTATTACATGGTGTATATGTGACACATTTTCCCTGTCCAGTCTATCATCAATGGGCATTTGGGTTGGTTCCAAGTCTTTGCTATTGTAAACAGTGCTGCAGTGAATGCACGTGTGCATGTGTCCTTAGAATAGAACGATTTATAATCCTTTGGATATACACCCAGTAATGAGATTGTTGGGGCAAATGGAATTTCTATTTCTAGATCCTTGAGGAATCGCCACACTGTCTTCCACAATGGTTGAACTAATTCACACTCCCACCAACAGTGTAAAAGTGTCCCTATTTGTCCATATCCTCTCCAGCATCTGTTGTCTCCAGATTTTTTAATGATCACTATTCTAACTGGCGTGAGATGGTATCTCAATGTAGTTTTGATTTGCATTTCTCTAATGACCAGTGATGATGAGCATTTTTCATATGTTTGTTGGCTTCATGTATGTCTTCTTTTGTAAAGTGTCTGTTCATATCCTTCCCCCACTTTTGAATGGGTTTGTTTGTTTTTTTCTTGTAAGTCTGTTTTAGTTATTTGTAGATTCTGGATATTAGTCCTTTGTCAGATGGGTAGATTGCAAAAATTTTTTCCCATTCTGTTGGTTGCCAGTTCACTCTAACGATTGTTTCTTTTGCTGTGCAGAAGCTCTGGAGTTTAATTAGATCCAATTTGTCTATTTCGGCTTTTGTTGCCAATGCTTTTGGTGCTTTATTCATGAAGTCCTTGCCTATGCCTATGTCCTGAATGGTTTTGCCTAGGTTTTCTTCTAGGGTTTTTATGGTGTTAGGTCTTATGTTTAAGTCTTTAATCCATCTGGAGTTAATTTTAGTGTCAGGTGTCAGGAAGGGATCCAGTTTCTGCTTTCTGCACATGGCTAGCCAGTTTTCCCAACACCATTTATTAAACAGGGAATCCTTTCCCCATTGCTTGTTTTTATGAGGTTTGTCAAAAATCAGTTGGTTGTAGATGTGTGGCATTGCCTCTGAAGCATCTGTTCTGTTCCATTGGTCTATATCTCTGTTTTGGTACTAGTACCATGCTGTTTTGATTAATGTAGCCTTGTAGTATAGTTTGAAGTCAGGTTGCATAATGCTTCCAGCTTTGTTCTTTTTGCTAAGAATTTACTTGGCTATGTGGACTGTCTTTTGGTTCCATATGAAGTTTAAGGTGTTTTTTTTTCCACTTCTGTGAAGAAGGTCATTGGTAGCTTGATGGGGATAGTGTTGAATCTATAAATTACTTTGGGCAGTATGGCCATTTTCATGATATTGATTCTTCCTAGCCATGAGCATGGAATATTTCTCCATCTGTTTGTGTCCTCTCTTATTTAATTGAGCAGTGGTCTGTAGTTCTCCTGAAGAGGTCCTTTATATCTTTTGTTAGTTGTATTCCTAAGTATTTTATTCTCTTTGTAGCAATTGTGACTGGCAGTTTGTTCTTGACTGCCAAGTCTGTCTCTTTAAGTCTGTTATTGGTGTATAGGAATGCTTGTGATTTCTGCACATTGCTTTTGTATCCTGAGACTTTGCTGAAGTTGCTTATCGTTTAAGGAGATTTTGGGCTGAGATTATAGGGTCGTCTAAATGTACAATCATGTCGTCTGCAAATAGAGACAATTTGACTTCCTCCTTTCCTCATTGAATACCTTTGATTTCTTTTTTTTTTTTTTTGCCTGATTGCTCTGGCTAGAACTTCCAATACTATATTGAATAGGAATGCTGAGAGAGGACATCCTTGTCTAGTGCCAGATGTCAAAGGGAATGCTTCCAGTTTTCACCCATTCAGTGTGATATGGCTGTGGGTTTGTTGTAAATAGCTTTTTTTATTTTGCAGTATGTTCCGTCGATACCTAGTTTATTGAGAGTTTTTAGCATAAAGGGTTGTTGAATTTTGTCGAAGACCTTTCTTTTCTGCATCTATTAAGATAATGGTGTGGTTTTTGTCTTTGGTTCTGTTTATGTGGTGAATTACGTTTATAGACTTGCATATGTTGAACCAGCCTTGCATCCCCGTGATGAAGCCTACTTGATCATGATGGATAAGCTTTTTGATGTGCCGTTGCAATCAGTTTGCCAGTATTTTATTGAAGATTTTTGCATCTATGTTCATCATGGATATTGGCCTGAAATGTTCTTTTCTTGTTGAGTCTCTGCTGGGTTTTGGTATCAGAATGATGTTGTTCTCATAAAAAGATTCAGGGAGGATTTCCTCTTTTGGATTGTTTGGAATAGTTTCAGGAGTGGTACCAGCTTCTCTTTGTATGTCTGGTAGATTTAGGCTGTGAATTAGTCTGGTCCTGGGTTTTTTTTGGGTTTATAAGCTATTAATTGCTGCCTCAACTTCGGCTCTTGTTATTGGTCTATTCAGGGTTTTGACTTCTTCCTGGTTTAAGCTTGGGAGGGTGTGAGTGTCCAGGAATTTATCCATTTCTTCCAGGTTTACTGGTTTATGTGCATAGAGTTGTTTGTAGTAATCTCTGATGGTGGTTTGTATTTCTGTGGAATCTGTGGTGATATCCCCTTTATCGTTTTTTATTGCATGTATTTGATTCCTCTCTCTTTTCTTTTTCATTAATCTGACTAGTGGTCTTTCTATTTTGTTGATCTTTTCAAAAAACCAGCTCCTGCATTTATTGATTTTTTTGTGTCTCTATCTCCCTCAGTTCTGCTCTGATCTTAGTTATTTCTTGTCTTCTGCTAGGTTTTGAGTTGTTTTTTTAAAAAATCTTGCTCCTTTAGCTCTTTCAATTTTGATGATAGGTTGTCAGTTTTAGATCTTCTCTTGCTTCTCATGTGGGCATTTATTGCTATAAATTTTCCTCTAGACACTGCTTTAAATGTGTCCCAGAGATTCTGGTAAATTTCATCTTCATTCTCGGTTTCAAAGAGCATCTTTATTACTGCCTTCATTTCATTGTTTATCCAGTCAACAATCAAGAGCCAGTTGTTCAGTTTCCATGAAGTTGTGTGTTTCTGAGTTAGTTTCTGAATTCTGAGTTCTAATTTGATTGCACTGTGGTTTGAGGGACTGTTTGTTATGATTTCAATTCTTTTGCATTTGTTGAGGAGTGATTTACTTCTGATTATGTGGTCAGTTTTAGAGTAGGTGTGATATGGTGCTGAGAAGAATGTATATTCTGTGGATTTGGGGTGGAAAGTTCTGTAAATGTCTATTAGGTTTGCTTGGTCCAGGTCTGAGTTCAAATCCTGTGTATCCTTGTTAATTTTCTGTCTCATTGATCTTTCTAATATTGACAGTGGAGTGTTAAAGTCTCCCACTATTATTGTGTGGGAGTTTAAGTCTCTTGTAAGTCTTTAAGAACTTGTTTTATGTATCTGGGTGCTCCTGTATTGGGTGTGTATATATTTAGGATCATTAGCTCTTCTTGTTGCATTGATCCTTTTACCGTTGTGTAATGTCCTTCTTTGTCTCCTTTGATCTTAACAAGATCATTGTGTGGGATATGCATTCACCTTTAGCCCCAAGCACAGTGCTTGCATCAGCAGGCACTTTTGTTACCGTTGTTGAACTTTTGGATGGACATAAGCTAGGTGGTGTAAGGCAGTGGGGAGAACAGGGTCCTTGGAGCTAGATAGAAATAGGCTTGGTCCCCAGCTCAGTACTTGCTACCTGTTTAGGATCTTGCTGGAGTTCTGAAGTTCAGATCTCTAAGCTTCAGATTTCTTATCTGTAAAATGAAGCAAACACAACCCCTGAGAATATATGTAACATGTATGAACCAGCCAAAACAGCTACAAATATTTCTCTAGTTTCTTAACATTTCTGCTATTTAATTCTAACAACATTTTCGAGCGAGGCCATAGAAACGTTTGTGTGTGTATGTGTGCACTTATGAATAGGTGTATGTCATGTGTATGTGGGAATACCTATTAGAAAAATCAAGGAAAATATCCTCTAAGGAAAATGTCGTTCCTGCTCTTGCCATCTGAAATTCATGAGGTCTTTGCTATTTGACCTGTAGAATATAAAAAAGGCTATCTTACTCTATTTTATTTTTTAATTCCAGGAAAGTGTTTCTAACATGTGCTTTGTGGATTGCAGTAGTCCCTAGAGATTATTTATGGACAAAGTTTTCATGGTCATGTCATTTTGGGGAATTCAGTGTGGTGTAATTTCCCCTTTGACATTCACAGTGACGTTAGCATATTAAGGGCTTAGAGACGTCTCATAGAGAAATTAGTTTTCATTGTTTAACCCAAGTTTCTCCAAATTTATTTTAACCCAGAGTCCTTTTTTTTTCTTACACCACTTAGCAAGGTCTTTTGCAATACCCGTCGGGAAATTAGAATAGCCTAATTACTAATTTCCTGCGCCTCAAGATGACTTGCTTGAACTCGCCATCTTTGCCACAAGAGGGCAGCATTGGTTTACACATGTTGAACAAACTTTCAATTCTAAACTAAGATTCTTTGGTGGGAAAGTGTGTTCATTTTAGTTTGTTTTGAAGCAGTCACTTCATACCTTTGAACTGGGGTTAAGCTGGTTAACTCTCCAAATTTTACCAATTCCAATATCCAATTTGAAAATCCTCAAAATGACTAGTATAAATAAAATAGTAATTTCTGTTACTAAACATAGTTGTTTTAAATTTTTAGTGATATTTAGGATTAAATGGCAAAGTGTGAGTAAGCTGTAGGACTTCCCACCTAGGGATTCTGATTACCCTGAGCCGAAGTACATTCTGCAGGGTGTGAATTATTTTCCATCCCTGGACAGCTAGCTATGAGGCAAAAGGAAAGTAGGTATAGGTTTTTAATAACAACAAAAAAAGGACCCTTGGGAATCAGTTGTTATGAGAAAAAGCTCCTCATCTTACTGCTGCTTGTTTAATTAAGGAAAAGTCTTGATTTTAGAATTGAGGTCCCTGTCAAGGTTTTAATATAGGGACCTTTTTTTTTTTTTTTTTCTTTTTGGTCATGACAGCAGTTTTTGGTGCTTCTGCTACAGAGACAAAGGTATCTGGGGGCAGCAAAGCACAGACCTGCCAGCTTTTCTGTTTAAGAGAAGTCCCACTTGATTTGCTAAGGGAGAGTTAAAGCCGTGAGATAACATGTTCGTAAGTTCCCTGTGATTCCTAGAATTGCTTTATCTTGCTGATCTCTTTCTGTCCAGATTTTTAATTATCTCCCTATAGACTATGCCAAATGTCATTTTTAGTTCAAACTTAATTAATTTTATTTTTCTTCATTTTGGGACCCAACTATATTAGTCAGGATTATCTAGAGGGACAGAATTAATAAGAGAGAGATATATATAAATGAGTTTATTAAGTATTAACTTACACGATCACAAGATCCCACCAAGGAGAGGCAGTCCAAATCCCAAAACAGAAGAACTTGGAGTCCGATGTTCAAGGGCAGGAAGCATCCAGCATAGGAGAAAGTTGTAGGCTACTAGTCTAGTCTTTTCACATTTTTCTGACTGCTTCATATTCTAGCTGTGCTGGCAGCTGATTAGATGGTGCCCACCCAGATTAAGGGTGGTCTGCCTTTCCCAGCTCACTGACTCAAATGTTACTCTTCTTTGGCAGCACCCACACAGATGCACCTAGGATCAATACTTTGCATCTTTCAATTCAGTCAAGTTGACGCTCAGTATTAACCATCACAAGTCCACCCCTTGTCAACTTGAACCCATTCACATCGTCTGAGATCATACATGATCTTCAAATAAAGACAAAAATAAGGTCATAATTACACCTAACATAATACAACTGTCTTTTATCAACCAGAAACACAACAAGCACCAACCCAAATACTATTACATAAAGTTAACAATACTTAAATGCTGATACGAACTCAATGAATCTTATGTCACATGATAAAGAGAAAAGGAAATGAAATGAAGATTTTTCTTAGTGCAAGTGTATACATGCACAAACATATTTTTAACAAAAGAAGGAGAAAATATTCATGACAGTTGCAGTCCGTGTTTCTGCAGCTGGTCATGTGGTCACAGCTGGTATTGATGACTACCTTCTTCTGCTACATTCTGTATTCACTTTGCCTTCAGCAAGCACCTCAGCAGGTCATAGTTTTTTTCCTGGTGGAGTGACCCAAACCTTCATTCCTGAAAGGTCTGGCCCATTTGTCATCCTGCCTGGATTGGGCTGTTGTAGCTTTTCATTGACCTTAATCGCAGGGCATGGTAGTACTAAGAGACACCCTAATGGATCTCCTCTGTTCCACGCGTACTCTTCCTGACCTCCACTGTGGAGTAGTAGACTGATTTCATCTTGATAGTCTGGGTCAGTCACCCCAGCCAACACCATAACTCCCTTTTTAGCCTGCTGACTTAAAGGTAAGAGGAGCCCAAAGTGCCCAGGTGGCAATCTTACCTTCCAGTTTAATGGAATCGTTCTTGTGTCTTCTGGTGGCAGTGTTCCTCCCTTTGGAGCCAAGACCTCTAGAGTCCACTGTTCAAGGGCAGGAAGCACCCAGCATGGGAGAAAGATGTAGGCTGGGAGGCTGGGCCAGTCTAGTCTTTTCACGTTTTTCTGCCTGCTTTATATTCTAGCTGTGCTGGCAGCTGATTAGATGGTGCCCACCCAGATTAAGGGTAGGTCTGCCTTTCCCAGTACACTAACTTAAATGTTAATCTCCTTTGGCAACACCCTCACAGACACACCCAGGATCAATCCTTTGAATTCTTTAATTTAATCAAGTTGACACTCAGTATTAACCATCACACCAATTTATACTTAATTTTGCTTGTATTTTTCGGGTGGACCTGGATAAAGACACTGCCAAAAGTTTTTACCACAGTTTGCTGGGACTTAAAAAAATGCATTAGGGCTACAACGTGATCACCTCCTGCCAGCATACTGAGAGCTGGCATACTGCAAGTGTGAGTGTTTTTAGTGAACTACCATCTGAGTCCTTGGGGCACCTTTCCTTTATGGCCATTTTTAAAATGAGTGTTGTGAATCTGAGTGTCTGTGTGAGTCTGTACTCCCCAAGGAAAATGAGGTGAAAATTCTCTAAGAAAAAAAAATCATTCAAATATGAATTCTTACACCTCTCCTGCAAAATTCTATCTGCTCTTTCATTTAATAATATCAAAATAATTACTAGCATCACTATTACTCGGCTTGCACTATCCTGCTTGCTGGAACTCCATGGGAAGCCGCGAAGCAGGCTGAGGTCTCAGTGATGCAGGCAGACGCTTGCCCACTTTCTGTTGCTGTCTCCACAGCGGGATCAGTCACTTGGTTGGGCAGTCCTAGCGCCTGTCCTTTGGTTTTGAACACTTGGTCTATGCTGTTTGTCTCATTTCTTCCGCCTCACTATGAACAAATAGTCCTCAGTAAGAGTGTTCAAAAATTTTCCAATAGTGAATGGCATAATTAAACATCTTTATATATAGCGTGCATACATTTTGTTTATCACACTTTTTTTTAAACTAAGATTTTTTATTAATAATTTTGAGTTGAGAGGGTCCATGCTAGTATTCAGTTTGATTCTAACCAAAATGTGTTATGTGTATTTGAAGTCTTTGTATGTGTATTAATATGTGTTTTCCTTTTACCAGGAAGGGCTCCTCATTGCCCAGTTTCATGCGATCAATTTAATGGGATTAAACTTGAATAGTTCAAAATAATTAAACTAATTACATTAAATTTCATTTACAATTTTTAATGATGCCTACTATTAGGACATACAGCATTAGGATATATAGCATATTCACAGTAGTGGTGGGAAGGTGGAGAAGTTAGGGTATAGTTTATGCTTAATTAGGTAAGACTTTTTTTTCCTATAAATCTTAAGGGGGGCACACATGCCCCAAGCCACGTTTGAAATGAGGACCATATAATAAAGACCTGTGTTTCTTATAGCCAATCTAACTCAGTGCAATGCCTCTTTATATAAGTTAGGTTGCAAAGTCTCAGCTGGGTGAGGTATAAACATGGAATGATGATCTTTTCTTGCCTCCAGTAACTATGACCAGCTTTACTTAATATTCTTTTAGTCTGATCTGATAACTTCCATGCACTTCTGTTTTAAAAGTTTTATTTCTGGTAGATATTCATTTAACTGCATTTAGGTATTATTACTTCTGCTTCATGTCCAGTTTAAAGTCTTCCTTCCCCACCCGGTGGAACTTCTGTTCTACTGCACCGGCCTGGGGCAGAAGACGAGGACCTGGCTGCCTGCTCTCCCTTCTCCGGTCTTCAGTGCCTGAATGCCTGCCCCAGTGGGTAGGGATGGATGTGAGGGAATGATTGGTTCATGCAATGATCCACACACCGCTGGTTCCTCCCACTCCTGCCCCACTGTGTTTTTTTTTTTGTTTTTTTTTTTTTGTTTTTTTTTTGTTTTTTTTTGCAATGGTTGCTTGCTATTCTGGCTGTCATTGGTGAGGTAGGGTTGCTGACATCTGTTTGGACTGGCACCCTCTGATGCTCTGGTTCTCTTGATGTGAGGGCAAAACTCTTGCCCAAGCATGATTCCCTCTGCCCTTCCTTCAAGTTTCATTTCACCCTGGGAGGAGCTGGGCCCGTCAGTGTTCCTGGTAACAACTTACCCAACTTTCCCCCAACACTGAGGATTGGGAGGCCCTTCAGGGTGCTCTTCAGTAGCCTCCAGAACCTGAGGAAGCTGGGTGAGAGGCTGAGTCTCTATCTCTTAGAGTTTCCAGCTGCCTCTGCCTCTAGGTGAGAAGTGGAATCTCTTCTCATTGAATGAGTTAAGGCAACAAGGCAACAGCCTCCTTTTCCTCATGGGGGAGGGAATGGGGACGGGATCGTCTGTCCTCAATACATCTCTGAATGAATGAATAAATGAATGAATGTAATAAAAATATTTCTTCAACATTGAAGTATACATTTTCTCCTTTAACCATTTGTTACTAATTTCAATGTTAGATTTTTTGGTGTAGGATTGAAAGCATTTCTTTCTTTTTCTTTTTTTTTTTTTTTTTTTGAGACGGAGTTTCGCTCTTCTTGCCCAGGCTGGAGTGCAATGGCGCGATCTCGGCTCACCGCAACCTCCGCCTCCTGGGTTCAGGCAATTTTCCTGCCTCAGCCTCCTGAGTAGCTGGGATTACAGGCACACGCCACCATGCCCAGCTAATTTTTTGTATTTTTAGTAGAGATGGGGTTCACCATGTTGACCAGGATGGTCTCGATCTCTTGACCTCATGATTCACCCGCCTCGGCCTCCCAAAGTGCCGGGATTACAGCATTTCTTAACTGAAAGTGAGGGTGACAGCCACTGAACAGGTGCCATTCCCCATCTTCTTTGAGAGGAGAGTATGGGAAAAGAGTGTCCTGGTCTTTGTTCCTCATCCACATTCTGGTATGAAGAAAGCTATTGTACTTATCATGAGCCTCAATTTCTTTATCTGTAAAATGGCAGCAATTATCTCCCTGATTTTCTATCTCAGAAGGTTTTGTGAGTATTTAATGAAATGGTACAGGGTGGAGTTTCCAACCTTGGCACCACTGACATTTTGGGCCTGTTAATTCTTTGTTTTGGAGGGCTGCCCCATGCATTATAGGATTTATGGTCCTTACCTCCTAGACTCCAGTAGCAGCCCCCTCACCTCAGTTGTGACAACCAAAAATATCTCTGCACAGTGCTAAATGTTTCTTGGGAGGCAAGGGGCACATTTGCTCCTAGCTGAGAACCACTGGTATAAGTGAAGTGACCGTAGACTGGTCAAGAGCAAGCCATCCTAAAAGCACAGTGTGCTATGTGAGGATTAAGGATTTAAACTGTTCCTTAGAATGTAATGAATTATGCAGGAAAGGCTCCACGCAGCAGCTTTCTCTTTGATTGTGTTAAGTTGTACTAATCAGAATATTGTATCCATTGTATTGAAGAAGAAAAATGTATTAGGCTAAATGATAAGAAGATAAAATCTAGGTGGTCGGAAGATTTTAAAATGTACAATTTTGTGACAATGTATGCAATATTATTTAAAACAGGATGTAATAAAATACTGATTTTAGAAGTGCAGACAGATCTGGGTCTGTCAGATGTACATGAAGACACAAATAAGGTAGCAAGGAGGAACATGCAGAATGTTCACCTCGGTAGATGGCAGGAGTGAGGTGGACTTGGAACAGAGTGGGTAGAACCAAGTAGAGCAGAGGCCTGGGCTGGGTGTGGCTCCCTGCTGCCTTGTGATGGCCCCTTCTCCCTGTTAGGGCTAGTACAGTGAAAAGGCCCACTTAGCAGTGACAACCCATTCACTCAGGACTCAGCCTTGGAGGAAAATTGTGATGACGACAGGCAAGGCTTGTGTAGAAGACAGGAAGAAATAACTTACAGGAAAGAGCTTGAGTGGTTTACAAAGGGGCTCTCTGACTGGTGTGTGCCTATTTCTGCTGGCCCAGGCATGGCTAGTGCAAACAAATTTAAGTTTTCGTGAATCGGTTCTGTCTCCTGTGGCCCGCCTTCCTCTGTTGGTTTGCTTCACGGAAGAAAATGTTGGGGGGAGCAGATTTCTTGTGTTCTTTTCACTATAAAGTATTGTCTCCCCACTGAAGGGGAGGGTGGGCTAATGAAACTAACTCTCATCTAAGCTTTTGTCTTCAGAGAGGTAGTAGTAAGATGTAATGAAAGAGCATAAGCCAGGAAATTGAGGAGAGATGAAATGCTTGTCTGTCGTCTATTAGCAAGTTGCCACCACTCTTCCTTCAAGTTCCTTATCTGTAAAGTGGGGATAAAGAAAACTATATTGCAGCATTGTTTTGAGGACCGGCTAACATGTTGTGTGGAATGTGTCAGGATGGGGGAAGGTACTGAAAAATAGAAGCTATTAGGAATTACTATTTTAAACACAGTAATTCTAAATCTGAATTAAATGAAATGTTTTCAAATTAAATGTACTTTGAATTTATATTTCATGAACTATAAATTAATTATGAATTAACCTTCATTTCAGGCTCTTTGTAATATTAGTAGATTGAGGTTCTTTATCATTTCTGAGCTAAATAATCTTGTTTCATCAAAATATCCGAGGCTGGGTTATGTCAATTATTGATTCCAGATATGAAATACGCCCTCAAGTTTATCCTTCTGTAATTAAAGTTTGTTATTGGGTTGAAGATTTGAATTTACCCAAGAGAGGCATAATTTATTTGAGACGTACAGGTTCAAGCTGGTTTTCCTAATAGAGTCAGCATAGATAAAAAGTGGTGATGCTGGGCACGGTGGCTCATGCCTATAATCCCAGCACTTTGGGAGGCCGAGGTGGGTGGATCATGAGGTCAGAGTTCTAGACCATACTTGCTAACATGTGAAACGCCGTCTCTACTAAAAATACAAAAAAATACAGCTGGGCACGGTGGCGTGCGCATGTAATCCCAGCTTCTTGGGAGGCTGAGGCAGGAGAAGCGCTTGAACCTAGGAGGCAGAGGTTACAGTGAGCTGAAATCGAGCCACTGCTCTCCAGCCTGGGCGACAGAGCAAGATCTGTCTCAGGGGGAAAAAATAAAAAGTGGTGATGATTTTATTCTACACTTTATTAGGTAGATAATAAGTTTAAAATGCATTAACAAAAAGCTATTTTTTTCTGATGACTTATGATACTACTTACTTTTAGTGTAATATTCGGATCCTTTGGATGGGAAACAAAATCTAATGGATTATTGGACAGTGTAGCCCAAGTCTTAGAGGCCTACTTGAAACAGTAACTTGTTAAAGATGTTAGTACCTCTCATTTTACAGTGAAATAGTTTTGATAGAATCTGCTATGCATTTGACAGCATGTTGGGAGATGATTAAAAGTTTTTTAAATCCTTTGATTCTAGGAGATATGAAAGGAAACAGATTGTCTATTATTCTTTCAACAGGATTACAAAAATCTGATATGAGCAGGTTGAAAGTAGGAAGGAGAAAATTAAAATGGAGCCATCTGGAAATAAAGGAATGAAAGAAAGAGCTTCCAAAGATAACACAGGGCTGTGGTTAAAGAGCAGGTTTTCTTTAGGGACCACGTTACAGTACATATTTACAATTCCATTCCCATTTCTACCGCTACCATCTGTCAAACTAAAACAAAGAGAATAGCTATGCCATTTTGCCAGCAGGTGGCACCATGAGAGTCTCCTAGAAGAAACAGGAAGTCCCTGAAAGCCGGACTCTTACTATTTTGCCATCAAGTCCGGTCATCAATATATATTCGTATTTTTGATAACATCATAAATGTATCACTTAAAATATTTTCAGAAGATTCATTCCACCTCTCCTTTTTCATATATTAGCATCGTTCATTCAAGAATTTTTTTTTTTTTTTTTTTTTTGAGACGTAGTTTTGCTTTTGTTGCCCAGGCTGGAGTGCAGTGGTGTGATCTTGGCTCACTGCAACCTCCACCTCCCAGGCTCAAGTGATTCTCCTGCCTCAGCCTCCTGAGTAGCTGGGATTACAGGCATGCACCACCACACCCAGCTAATTTTGTATTTTTAGTAGAGACGAGGTCTCTCCATGTTGGTCAGGCTGGTCTTGAACTCCTGACCTCAGGTGATCTGCCCACCTAGCCTCCCAAAGTGCTGGGATTAAAGGCGTGAGCCACCACACCTGGCTAAGAAATACTATGTTCCCGGAAAAAAAAAATAGGGAGTTTAAAATAAAATTGTAATTCAATTATGTTTGTTTGTTTTTCTCTGTATTGCCTAACATAGTCATTTGAGGAGCACATTTCCTTGGCAATAATGGCATATGTTACTGTCAGGCTATGTTAAATGGTTATAGAGGAAGAAACTTAGAAGGCGTCCTATTTTCACACTCCTCTCCTGCACTGGACAATGAGGATTCCCCATGCCCAAATATCTCCCCAATGCTAAGCAACCTCTCAGACTCAGGAGGGACCCTGTGCCGGAGATAATGGGCATTTCTGGCCTTTGAAAGCAACTCTAAGAATGTTGGCTTTGGGGACTCGCCTTGGAAGCTTCCTGCACATTCCACATGATTTAGGGGCATTTGTTTTCCAGTGTTCCCATCTGGCTTTAGAGCAACATCTTTTGATCTGGTTTCATCAGCACGTTCCATTCCACTATCACTAGCTGGGCTGGAACTAGGACCTTGTTCTGTGGTGTTGGTGGAAACTGCTTGATCTTGGCACAGAACACAGATGCCCTTGCTGGAGTCTACGTCCTTAGGTGGATTCACAGAATCTTTCTCTTGGGCTTGTGGATGCTCTTTTATGAAGCAGGTAGTTCTGTTATTTTGAAAGAGTGGCTGCTCTTTGCTCCTCATGGGGTCTTTGAGGCCAGCATCACGTGAAGGAGGCACCTGGGACTTGCTTTTGTATGTGTCTTGGGTCATACTGGTTGCTGATGCTCTAATAAAGGAGACAAAAGAAAGAAAACCACTGAAGAGGCTCTTCTTTAGATCTTTCAGCATATTAGAATGTGGCCCCCATCAGTATCAGCCAAGGTAATATGAGTGGGAATGGGGTGGAGGGTGAAATTGAGCGGTAACAATGTGGGTAAAATGTCTCGCTTAAGAAGGGGAAGGGAGCATTTCCTCAGGAAACCAGTTTAAAGAGGTCAGTTGGGAAGAGTGACTTAGTGACATGCCCATGAGCTTAGCAATCTATTTCTTACCTCATTTTCTTGGCCTGTGGGAGTCTGTGCTTCTGCCTTCCCTGTGGTGAGAACATGAGAACATCTTCTGGTCTCTTCTGAATTCCATTCCCCAAATAAGAGGAGAAATGTTTCTTCATGGTTTCTGCTTTGAGTGAATTAAGATGCATTTTGAGTTGCATTGTGTCCTCAAATTTTTTATGTTCAAGTCCTAACCCCCATTACCTCACAGTGGGACCTTATGTAGAGATACGGTCTTTATAGAGATAATTAGATTAAAACGAGGTCATTAGAGTGGGTCCTAATCCTATATTACTGGTGTCCTCATAAGAAAATGAACTTTGAACACACAGACACATACAGGGAGAGCACTAAGAGAAGATAGCCATCTGTAAGCCAAGGAGAGAGGCCTGCAACAGGTCTTTCCCTCACGGTTTTCAGAAGGAACCAACATGGCTGACATATTGATTTTGAACCTCTAGACTCGAGAATTTTAAGACAATACATTTTTGTGGATTAAGGCATCCAGTTTGTAGTTCTTTGTTATGGCAGTCCTAGAAAACTAATATAAGAAGAAACAGAATTCTGCAAACTGGGCTTTCAGAGAACTAGTGTGTATAAACCTTGGTTTATATTACACATTAGGCTGATCTGCTGAGATAGATGGAAGCAGAAAAATGTAAAGCAGTTTTCCAGTGTTTACCTGGAATATATTAAAAGAGGATTTAGAAACACCAAGATGAGAGGTTTAAACCGGCTAAGCCCATGGAGGTCTCCTTTGAAGATTTTACTTGGCAAACACAATGTTTTTAAAAACAAAATGACTGGGTGTGAGTGGATTGTCACTTTCACTGCAATTACGTGACCTCCTACCCACCTGTGAGTTTGCAACTGCCAGCCATGACTAAGTGGACTTGTTGAGTTGATGCTTTAACATCTTGTAGTCATAGCTGCTATGGAGAACTCAATTAGTTTTCAAGACATCTCATGAATTGGTCATTTAGAGATGAAAGTCTTGGACAAGTTTTACTCTAATGGGAAAGAATTCCTTAAATCTACAATTCCGTTAGTAGGCACCAAGCAGAGGGAGTATGACGGGATAGGGAACCTAGAATTCACACTGACCTCCTAATACTCTTTCATCTGGCCACCTCTTTGTGAAGTAACCAGAACAAGGAAGAGTTTGTTGTGAACCTCTCTTCCGGGGACCTCTTCCGTGTAAGAACTTCAATTCAATATGGATAAACTGAGGGATTTTGAGCTTCTTCTCCCAGCAAGGTCTGTCTTCTGAAGTTTAGACCTACAGGGTCAATAGGTTCAGAAATGGACATACCTTTTCTCTGAAAGTTGATCTTTCTCCAGTGTTCTCTCTGTGAAAGTATGGTACTTCTACCCACCCAGTTATCAAATTTAACAAGCTCATTTGAGTGCCCACTTTGTGCCAGGCAATATACTTTGACTGGTTTTCTTTACTCTTGGACATATGTTTAGTTATAAAGCTCTGACAGTTCTGCTTTCTAAACATCTTGAGATGCTGGTCTTCTCATTTTCTTCACCTGACCAGTGCTCTGGTTTATGTCTTGAAACCACAGCCTGAACTTTGTAATTCTATCAGGTCTACTCTGACTATAGCCTAAGCTCTATTTTACCTTAAATGTTGCATCCAGAATGATCTTTTTAACATTTGAGCATGCAATCTTCTTCACCAGTCTCAAACCCTGTAGGGTGAACTCTCAACTCTTTTGCAAGACCTATGAAGCCATTCATGATTGGATTGGATTGGAGACGTTGGCTATATTGTGTTGTCTGTGAAAACTGGACATACACCTTCTCCTCCTCCCCACTTCCATGTCACATGCCCGCAGTACTGAGTTATTTGAAGCAAGCAGTGGTCATTTATGTGCTTTTCTACATACTATTCCTTTTGCCAGGAGTAGCCCCATTCTACACATCCTCCTGATAAACTTCCCACCCTTTCCCCCATTCTCCCCCTTCTCTAAGATTCCACTCACACACTGCGTCTTAGCTAAAGCCCTTTGATAGACACAGGAACCTTTTTATGTTCCTGCCCTACTTTGTGAAGAACTCCATTAGCAGTGTTGGTCATCATTTGTTATAAGTGGAACTACTTCCCAATTTAAATATGAGCACTGTGAGGGCAGAGACCATGGTTTTTCATATTTGCATTCCAGACTGTATCTGAGTAGCTGTTTTGCAAAGTCTGGTCTGAAAATTAGTATCATCTCAGTTGAAAATGTGGATTTTTAAGCCTAATTTCTAACCAGCTGACTCAAAGGACTGGCAACATGAATCTTGAATAATCCACTCACTGGCATATAACTAAATCCCAATAACAATTTTATTTAAATGAATCATGGAAAACTATTGCCTAGCACAGTGCCTAAGAAATATTGAGAATTAATATATGTTGCTTCCTTCCTTTATCCCTGATTTTACTGAGAAGTCTGAGGCTTCGAGAGAATATGTCCTACCAAAGGACATGGAGGCAGAAGCACCTGAATCAAAGTTTTATGCCTCCTGATTCATACGTTTTCCAACCCAACTCTCTACTCAGCAAGGACAGCCACTTATGTAGGGCCTGGCCTTTTGTGCACCCTCCTGAGAGTAGGCATCTGGGCTTCAGTGTCCTTTTTGAATAAGAGTGGGAATCCACCAAATGGCTTCTAAGACCCTTTTCCAGTATGTGAGCTCTCATTCTAGGTTGGTTTAACCATTCATTGCAGACAGGGAAATCGAAAGCAGAGGAGTTCAATTACTTGTTCAGAGTCATCTTTCAAACCCAAAGCTGGAAGTTAGAAAGAATTCCCAAACTAGACATTTGGCTATTACTCTTGGCCTTTGTGTCATATATTAGCTGTGTTGACCTGAAAGATTTTATGTTCTTTTACAGCACCAGGCCTTCCTCTCGAATACGCTCTGTCTATTTTAAACTCCTGAGTTCTGGCACTTGCCTTCAGTAAGAAAGGATGTAGTCTTCAAGAGCCGAGATATTTCTGTCCTGTGCTGAATTTTTAAGTAATACTAAAATCTAATTGTTTTAATGATGAACAAAGGAGAACTAGTTTCTACAGACTGTACAACTGTGACAATTTTCAACAAAAAACAGTAGAAGAGTTTCAATTCTGTAACAATTTTTAATTGAGAAGAGTGGGCACTTATATAGCACTTACTTTTTGTTTGGGTACTATTCCAAGTGCTCACTGAATCCTCAAATAAACTCCATAAGGTAGAAAATATTTTTATTTTACATTGGAGGAAGCTGATGTACTAATTCCAGGGAATTTTTTTCTTTTCTTTCTTTTTCTTTGTTAACTTTCATAAAGTGGGCTAGGACAGTGACTTGTACGTTAGTAACTGCTCAGTAAATTGTTGTTAGATCCAAAAGAGAAAGATCAGATATTTAAAAAGGCGTGAAACAAAATCAAACCCAGATAATGTAAGAAAAGCAAAATGAAAAATAAAATTTAAAAGGAGAAAACTAAGGATTTAAGCAAGAAAGAGCTAATTTGGAAGATGGCAGTGACTAGAAGCCTGAGAAATGTTAGCTCAGGAAGGCTTAAGAGTGGGCTGCTGCGGGGAGCTATGTAATTGATGGGAGAGGGACAAGGGAGGGTAGGCAGCCTAACATCCAGGCTGTGATCAGAAGCTCTTGCTGTCTTGGGATGCAGGGCTCTGAAAGGGCCTCAGTGGAGTGACAGGCCTGCCGCCCTGCTGTGCCTCTGGGGCAACCTGCTCCCCAGTCCTGAAAGTCTTACCTTGCCGTAACTTCTGCAGTTCTTTTTGGAGCTGCTTCTGCTCCCAGGTCAGCAATTTCATACGATAGAGGCAGATATACTCCAGTCTCTGCAGTCTTTGGTCCAGTCTGGCTTCAGCCTGCTTGGCATTCTTCCTCTCCAGATCAAAGTGCGTATACAGTTGTCCCCTGACCATGTGCCTCTCCATCTTCTTCAGGGTCTGGAGACAAGAAGGCACCATAGCTAACCTGATATTGGAAGACGGGGACGCTGACCCCTGGCTTTTCATCAGAGATCAGTGGTTTAACCTGTGTGCTTCTGAAACCACACACTGCCTCATCAGGTGAAATCCCACTATTGTTAAATGAGTTTCCAGAGTAACACAGGATTGAGGGTAGTCATTCCTCTGAGCCTCAGCCTCCTTGTCAATAAAATAGTGATACAATACAATAGGCTCCCCCAACACAGCTTCCAAACAGATTTCTGTGACGATCAAGTGAGAAGCGTATGAACAACTGTTTGGGGGTAAAAAAGGCAGTCTACATATATAAGGCATTGTTTACTCAAGAAGAAAAGCCTTTTTTACTGTTTCTTTCCCTCAAAGAAGCTGCTAGAGGTCTGGAGAGGATTTGGGAACTTAGGACACAGCCATTCCTCCCCCGCCATCCTGCCAGTCCATCAGTTCACATATGCATAGGTTCATTCAGCCTGTAACCCTACTATAAGCCTATGCTAAAAGCTAAGGGTAATGGTGAATGAGAGCCAGTTCCTACTCTGAAGGGGCTTTCTCAAAAAGCGGGGTATCCTGATTATAAAGTAGAACAGCATCCATGACGAGTAGTCTGGGGAACACGGGGGAAGCTGCTTAGATTGGGGGAAAGCTCCTCTTCTCGTCCTCACCCATCTTCTCAGACTTTAGGGTGCTCTCCTCCCTGCATGTACTCTGATGTCTAAGCCCACACCTACTTCTTTCTCCTCAAAATAGGGACACGTTTTTCTCTCCTTTGAGTCTTTATAATACTTATCTCAGAGCTAAGAGCACAATATGTGCTCAGGATATAAATAGACTGCTATCAATAAAAGTTTTGCTGAGTACAATACAGAAAAAAGCTTAACATTAAAAAGGAGGCTAAGGTCAGGATACGGGAAGGAAACACATTTTAAGGCATATGTTTCAGAGTCTAAACCATAGACTAAACTTGTATTAAAGAACAGGGCTGGTAGAACTCACCTCCAAATCCAGGGTTCTCACCATGAGACTATGTCTGTCAGGCTGAGTCTGGATTCCTGAGTTTATTTTTCTTCAGTAAACTTATGAGTCTGGTGCTTTGGAGAAAGAACGGAGGGAGACCATTGGAGAGGGCTGGCAGGAGAATGTTAAATACACTTGAAAGCTCTCTTCTTTCCTCTCTACCTCCCCCCGGTCAGGAATGCTAGCTCCTCGGGCGATGGCACCAATTCCTGCTAGAGAGGCCAGAGCTCGAAATAGCTCTGTGGGTGAAAGAAGCCTGCCAGCTTCAAGCCTGTCCCCAGAGGGGCCCACAGCACTCCTTCTGGGCTGTGTCCATGGGAGCCAGGAATGAAAGCAATGAGTGTCTAACTGTGTTCCCATTCTCTCTCTCCTGCCCTTTCTTCCTCTCCTCCTTTCCCACCTTTTTCTTTGCTGTACCTCTTCCCTAACCCTCATTCCTCCTTCTTGGAAAGCAGGTCAGCCTCATAAGAAAGCACCCTGTTTTCTGTCATGACTCTGCACACTTTGTGCAGGAGAGAAGTTAATTTGTTTGTTTTGCGTTACTGCACACCAGCTGACCTTCCCCAGGCCTCTCTGCGTGCTCAGTGCACTTCCGTGCTTATCAAGATTTTCAAAGTGGTGAAAGCAGCGCTAAGCAAAGTAAAATTAAAAGAAACTTTTGTGCTCCTATGTTGAACAGCTACAGTTGAAGGCCGAGCAGAACTATTGTTTATATAACAAGATACTGAGTGGGATTTTTACTGTTGCCTTGGAGCTCCATCTGAAAATAAGAGGCACTGATATGCCACAGTCTAAATAGAGCCGCCAACACTGAGACCTGATAATCCCCCCAGAGTTTACTGAGAGGCAGGCAGCTAAACAGGCCCTTCTAACCACACTCATTGCCCAGCAAAAAAATAATTATAAGGAGATTACAGAGGGGTGGCAGGGGAGGAAGAGCACGCTGTTCTCTCAGCAGGAGGTAGTTCCTTTCCCATCCTTTCTCATGAGGTAATTCCCTCGCCTCCAGAATTTAAATGAATGAGGTGGAATTCCAAGAACATTATCTGAGAGAATGAGATGCCACACAAGGAGAGACTGGGCTTGGGATCGTACCCCCAGCTACAGGCTTGTTGACTGCAGAACAATAGAGCAGCCCCCATTTCATTCCCTTGTTGCCACTATAGCTGAGGACAGTGAGAGATTTCTTAGACAACTTGGTTCCTGGATGTCATTTTGAGAGGGAACTGAAGAGGAAAGGCTTGCAGAAATAATCTATGGCTGAAGGGCAAGAAGGAACCTTAGTGTGAAGTGCCTAGGAAAAGAATGGTGGCTAAAGCTCTCCTAGTTACCCTCAGCCCTCTAAGAATGCCAGAGAGGACCTGGCTTCATGGGAGGGAGCAGAGGGATTATATGAGGGGGTGGAAATCACGGCACAGTCATCACAGTGCTCTTCTTGAAAGATAGTGCTTTATCTGGAGGGGAAATGGAATGCCAGGCAGGGCCAGAAGGAGGCAAAGACAGAAGGGATCTGAGTGAAGATGAACTCCCTCATAAAACCACACATCTTGAAAGCAGAGGGCATGGGAACACAAAAAATAGACAGGAAAATCTAAGGGAACATGAAACACAAGAATAGATAGAAAAGGCCTGTCATGCCTTAGCATCACAAATGTGGCGTTTATATAGGAAGAGCTCTGCCTCCTAGCCCATGACCTTAAAGTGGTTAGTGTTGAAAAGACAAAGGAGAGGAGGAATAATGATAGAGCTGATAATCCTCCTTTTCCATCTCCAAACTTCCTGGAGTCCAGTGAGGAGGGGGTTAAATTATGTGTGAAATTGGAGTTTCAAAGTGGAATGAACCTTTTTTTTTTTTTTTAAATATAAACTGAGTGGCCAGAAATGTGTAGAATCTGCCTAGGATATCATTAAGGAACAAGAAAGAAAATCAGCAAAAATGAATCAGCAAAAATGGTGATTGGAAGTGTAAAACTATCATTCTCAGATTATGTTCTTGCTTCTACCACTAGAGAAAGTAGTTCAAACTGTTTAGTAAAGTGGTTTTGATTAAAGCAAAATTTACAGAATAGATTTTTAATGCACATTTATGTAGTTTTCTACAATTCTCTCTGTTTTATGTGGAGTCACATCTTTTGTAGTCAAAACACATCTGGAATCAAGTAATCTGTCATTTATAGAATATGTGACTTTAGTCATTAATCCTGTCCTAACCCTTGGTTTCTTTGTTGGTAAAATAAGTTAGAAGTATCTTTATCATAGGTTTTCTGATAGAATTGAATGAAATAATGAATCTGATTTGTGTATAGTAGATGTCCAATAAAAGTTACCTCCTGATTTTCAACAAAGATGGAGTAATAGGAACTAGATTTGCTTTTCTACATGAAACAATTTAAAAAGCAGAAAAAATTTCTGAAATAAAAAAAGTTGAGTATCAGGCAGAAAAGACTGTCTTCCCTGAGAGACTGGAAACAAACCAGGGAATTCTTATTATTGCTATAGCTTACTGACTGAAAAGGTTTCCAGGCCACAGTACAAGCATTGAGCAACCGGGCAGGGGTTCCTGACTTGAGGAGACAAATGTGTAAGTTTAGAAAGACCAAACTATCCAGAATTAGCAGGCTAGAGTAGCAGATCTAAGAAGCTCCAAGCAAAAGATATATGAATGAAACTACTCCAAGGTATATAAAATCAAATTCTTAAAAATGGCCAAATTAAAAAAGACACGTTACATACAGAGGAACACAAATAAGAATTACATGAACTTCCTACCAAAAAGGATGAAAACTAGAACATAGTGGAACAGAATTTTTCAAGTTCTGAAAGAAAAAAATCAACCTAGAATTCTGTATTCAACAAAAATATCTTTCAAGAGCAAAGGAATATTGAATAATTTTTCAGTCACACAGAAGCTTACATAATTCTTCAGCAACAGACCTACAGTTCAAGAAATGTTAAAAGATAATACTTCAAGCAAAAGAAAAATTACACCAGATGGAAATCCAAATCTACAAAACAAAATAAAGACCACCAGAAACAGTAACTACACAGGCAAGTATAAAGACTATCTTCTTGCTCTATAAATCTCTTTAAAAAGGAATTAACTGTTCAAAGCAAAACAGAAAAATGTAGTGGAGATTTATAGTATATAAACATGTAAACAGCATGGGAACAGTAGTACAAACTTCAAACGAGAATAAATGGAAGTGTACTGTTATAAGGTTCTTATACTATATTTGCAGCAGTATACTATGACTTGAAGGTGGACAATAGTGAGTTAAAGCTGTATAGTCTACATTCTAAAGCAACCACTAAAATATTATAATAAGTCAACAAGTAAGATAAAATTGAATTATAAAAAAAGTAAATTTGAAATAAAGCAGAAAAATAGGAAAGCGAGAATAAAAGAACAATTTGGATAAACAAGAAATAAATGGCAAGATGATAGATTATAACCCAAACATATTAAGAAATATAATAAATGTAAATGGCCTCAATACCCCATTAAAAGGCAGATATTTTCAGATCAAATAAAATAACAAGGCCACACTATATAATGCTGACAGAGAAACAAATAGAAAACACTTGTGAAGTATGAAGAAATGAATAGGGTAAGAGTAAATGAATAGAAAAAGATATACCCTGCTAATGCTAAATAAAAGAAATTAGGGAAAGCTATATTTATCCCAAATAAAATAGTATTCAGAGCCAATAATATTAATAGGGAAAAAGAGGGTAGTTTCTTAATGATAAAGGGATTAATCCATAATAAAATTCATATTTTGCACCTAATAACAGAAGTGTCAAATATGGGAAACAAAAACGAATAGAATTGCATGGAGCAATCAACAAACCCGCAACTATTGTCAATGGTTCCAGTATTCTTTTCTCAATAATTTATTTATAAAGTGTAGAGAAAATTAGTAAGGCTAAAGGCAGTCGAAACAACACTATCAATTTGACCTAATTAACTTGACCTAATTAACATTTATAGAATATTCTACCCAACAACAAAATACTCATTCTTTTCCAGTGCACAAGAAACATTTATCAAGAAAGACAGTAAGTGGGCCATGAAACAAGTTTTAATGTGAAAAATTAAAATAATAGTGTAGTCTGTTTTGTGTTGCTATAATGAAATACCTAAGGCTAAGTAATTTATAAGAACAAAAATTTATTTTCTCACATTTCTGAATGGGATATTACCATCAAGTGAGAGTTATCTCAGTAACACAGGCTTAGTTTGATGTTTAAAAACCAACATTATTTAGTCATATTAACCAAATACAGGCAAGAACCATAAAATCATTTGAATTAAAAATAATTTTATGAGATCCAATATTGATTGAAACAAACTAGCAATAGAAGGGAATATCTTCAACCTGATAATTAGCATCCATAAAAAACCCACAGTAAAGTTACACTTAGTGGGAAAATACCCCCAAAGAATGAAAACAAGGCATAGATGTTTGCTCTTACCATTTCTATCTACTATTGTACTAGAGGACTTAGCTACTGCAGTGAGGCAAGAAAAAGACATGCAGATTGGAAAGAAAAGTACAACGGTCTTTACTCACAGATGACATAATTTTCTGTGGAAAAAATAGCAAGGCATTTACATCTTGTGTGATTTTAGTAAGATTACATGATAATGTATCAATATACAAAATATGTTTAGATATATTAACATAAAATATTGTAAATTAGAAATACCATAATGAATCATAAAACATCTAGAAATGTGTTTAATAAAATATAGAACTACAAAATGTTTTATAGAGCAATCAAAGAAGACCTAAATAAATGGGGAGATATACCATGTTTATGGACTAGAGTCCTAAGTATTTTAGATGGCCAATTCTTCTAAAAATTATCTGTAGATTTAATCATGATCAAAATCCTAGCAGATTTTTTTTTCTGGCAAATATTAAAAAGGTAACTCTAAAATTCAAATGGCAATGCAAATGACTTAGCATAGTCAAAATATTTTGAAAAGAATGAACAAATTATAGGACTTAATATTATCTGATTTCAAGACTTACTCTAAAACTATAGTCAATAAGATTGTGTAGTGTTGGTATAAAGGCGAACATGTAGAATCAGTACAACAGAAAAGAGACTTAAGAAGTAAACCCACACAAATAGTCAGTTTATTTTAGACATAAACACCTTATATAATTTAAAGGGGGAAAAGAATATTCTTTTTACAAATAATATTGGAACAATTGGGTATCTATGTGGAAAAAAAATCAAACTTTAATCTTTTTGCTATCCTGTACATGAAAATCAGTTTAAAATTGATTATATACCTTAACATAAAGGCAAAAATTATAAAACTTCTGGAAGAAAAATAAGAAAATATTTGTAAACTTGAGTTAGGCAAAGATTTCTTATATGGCAGACAGAAAGACCAAACTATAAAAGAAAAAATTTGATAAAATGGACCTAATACAAATTGAAACCTTCTGTTCCTTTAAAAAAAAAAAAAAAAAAAAAACAAAAAAAAACTACCAGGGAAAACAAAAGGCAGGGAAGAACCTGTTGGAATATATTGACAACACAAAAAATCCTAACCAAAAACTTTATCTATATCTAAATAACACCAACAACTTAACGTTAAGGACACAAATAACCCTATTCAAAAATGCAAAAAAATGCTTGAATAGACAATCTAAAAGAATATACAAATGGCCAATAAACAAATGAATATATGTTTAATATAATTAATTAGTCATTAGGAATTTAAAACCAAAACAACAATGAGGTACCCTTTATACTCACTAGCATAATTTAAATGAAAAAAAAAAAAAGTGGTAAAACCAAGTGTTGGTTAGAATATGGAGCAATTGGACTTTTATGCATTGATTTTGTGAATGTAAAACAGTATGACCGTTTTGAAAAACAATTCGGCAATTTCTTACAAAATTCAACATATGACCCAGAACTTCCACTTCTGGATACTTAACCAAGAGAACTGAAAGCATGTGCCCATAAAAAGAATTATACAGAAATACTGTAGAGCAGCCTTATTCATAATAGTTTCAAACTGGAAACAACCCAAATGACCAAAAAGTGAACTGATAAATTATGGTTCATCCATACAATGGAATAATACTCAGCAATAAAAAGAACAATACATTGATATGGGCAAAAGCGTGAATGAATCTTACATATAACATGCTGGCGAAAAGAGGCTGGATAGAGAAGAGAAATGGATTCCATATATTTAAATATTATAACATGCACAATTAATCTGTGGTGACAGATCAGGTCAGTGGTTGCCTGGGCTGAGAGGGATAGATAAAGACTGATTGCAAAAAGGAATGAAGAAACTTTCCTGGGAGACCGAGGTGATGATTACTTGTTACATACATTTGTCGAAGCCAATAACCTAAGAACTTACACTGTGAATTTTAATGTATGTAAATTATATCTCAGTAAATTAAAAAAAAACTTAATTTCATAGTAAAAGTCATTTTCAAACAAGTAAACAAAAATTAGAGTTTGTCTTCACTAAATAAGATTCTACAGGATGTATTTGAAGCAGAAAGAAATGTTTCTACATGTAGGACTAAGATACAAGAAAGAATGAAAGGCAAAGAAAGTGGTAAACATATGGGTACATCTAAATGAAGATTCAATGTATAAAACTGGGACTTGGAAAATGATTGGTTCAAAGTAATACAGCACAGAGCATTCAAAAAAGAAGGACAGTTATTGTTCTGAGGTTCTTTTATTGCCCTGAGAAAGGTAAAGACATTTATTAACATTATACTTTCATTGATTAAGATTCATGTTGTCAATTGTGAATTTTAGCTCCAGATCAACTGCAAGAACAAACCAGCAATCCCAAGAGGACCCACAGACCCTCTGGAGGAAGTAGACTGCACCTGCAGGACCCGGGAGATACCACAAATACTGTGAGTACCCCAGCTGTGGAAGTGGGAAAGGAGATCCTCCTGTCCCAAACACACACCCCCACTGGAGAAGCTGGATGCCTCTTTGTGGGAGAATTTTCTGTCTTTACCTGGAGTTGAGTCAATTTGAGGAGCTGAGTGAAATATAGGGGTAGAGGAGGCAGCGGAGGGGTCCTGGGGGCCCATTGCATCTCCTAGCTGGCCATTCCTCCTACGATCCATCAGGCGGGTGACCAGAGGAGCAGAGGGTAGAACTCCATGGGGAGAGGGAAATCTCTAGCTGAACTTTGTGACAATTTGGATGGGGTGAGGAGCCTCCTGGTCAGAATTTGGGGAGGGCACAAATCTGGTATGCAGACTCCACAGGCAGGAGAAGAACCAAGCCGGTTTCTTTTGCCCCTGGGAAGCCGGAATCCCAGGGCAAGTTTTTAAGCCTGTCACTCCCTCCACCTGGAAACAGACTGGGGGCTGTTGAGTGAGGCAAGGTGGGAATGAGACTAGCCCTTCAATTTGCATGGGAGCTGGGTGAGGCCTGTGACTGCCAGCTTCCCCCTTCCCCCCCCCCCACTTCCCTGACAACCTGTATGACTCAGCAGAGGCAGCCATAATCCTAGGTACACAACTCCAGTGACTTGGGAATCTCACACCCATCCCTGACAGCAACCACAGCAAGACCTACCCAAGCAGAGTCTGAGGTCAGACACCCCTAGCCCTGTACCCACCTGATGGTTCTTCTCTATCCACCCTGGTAGCAGAAGACAAAGGGCATATAAGCTTAGGAGTTCTAGGGCCCTGCCCACTACCAGTTCCTCCCCATACTACCACAACTAATGCTTTCTGGAAAGTGCAACCTTCTGGCAGGAGGCTAACCAGTACAAAAATAGAGCATTAAACCACAAAAGCTAAGAACCCTCACTGGGTACAGTGCATCCTGCCTACCCACTTCTACTGGAACAGGCACTGGTATTCATGACTAAGAGACCCACACACAGTTCATGTCACAGGACTCTGCAGACAACCTCCAGTATCAGCCTGGAGCCCTGGAGCCCGATAGACTCGCTAAGGTGGGGGCTAGACCTGCTAAGGTGGGGGCTAGACCCAGAAGAGAGACAACAATCACTGCAGTGTAGATCACCAGAAGCCACATCCATAGGAAAAGGGGGAGAGTACTGCATCAAGGGAACACCCCATGGGATGAAAGAATCTGAACAACAGCCTTCAGCCCTAGACCTTCCCTCTGACACAGCCTACCCAAATGAGAAGAAACCAGAAAACCAACCCTGGTAATATGACAAAACAATGTTCTTTAACACTCCCAGAAAATCATACTAGTTCACCACCAACGGATCCAAACCAAGAAGAAATCCCTGATTTACCTAAAAAAGAATTCAGGAGGTTAGTTTTTAAGCTAATCAGGGAGGGAACAGAGAAAGGCGAAGCCCAATGCAAGGAAATCCAAAAAATGATACAAGAAGTGAAGGAAGAAATATTTAAGGAAATAGACAGCTTAAAAAAAATAAAAAATTCAGGAAACTTTGGACACACTTTTAGAAATGTGAAATGCTCTGAAAAGTCTCAACCATAGAATTGAATAAGTAGAAGAAAGAAAGAGCTTGAAGACAAGGTCTTTGAATTAACCCAATCCAACAAAGACAAAGAAAAAAAAATAAGAAAATATGAACAAAGCTTCTGATAAGTCTGCGATTATGTTAAATGATCAAACTTCAGAATAATCGGTGTTCCTGAGGAAAAAAGGAATTCTAAAAACTTGGAAAACACATTCAGGAGTATAATAGAGGAAAACTTCCCTGGCCTTTCTAGAGAACTAGACATCCAAATATTGGAAGCACAAAGAACACCTGGAAAATTCATCACAAAAAGATTTTTGCCTAGCCACATTGTCATCAGGTTAACCAAAGTTAAGATGAAAGAAAGAATCTGAATTGCTGTGAGACAGAAGCATCATCATTCTTCACAGAATTCAAGAAAACAATTCTAAAATTCGCATGGAACCAAAAAAGAGCCTGCATAGCCAAAGCAAGACAAAGCAAAAAGAACAAATCTGGAGGCATCACACTACCTCATTTCAAACTATAGTGTAAGGCCATACTCACCAAAACAGCATGGTACTGATATAAAAATAGGCACACAGACAAATGAAACAGAATAGAGAACCCAGAAATAAACTCAAATACTTACAGTCAACTGATCTTTGACAAAGCAAACAAAAACATAAAGTGAGGAAAAGACACCTTTTCAACAAATGGTGCTAGCATAATTGGCTAGCCACATGCAGGAGAATGAAACTGGATTCTCATCTCTCACTTTATACAAAAAATCAACTCAAGATGGATTATGGACTTAAACCTAAGACCTGAAACTATAAAAATTCTAGAAGATAAAATTGGAAAAACCCTTCTACACATTGGCTTAGGCAAGGATTTCATGACCAAGAACCCTAAAGCAAATGCAATAAAAATCAAAGATAGGTAGCTGGGACCTAATTAAACTAAAGAGCTTTTGCACAGCAAAAGAAACAGTCAGCAAACAGACAATCCACAGAATGGGAGAACATCTTTGCAATCTATACATCTGACAAAAGACTAACATCTGGAATCTATAACAAACTCAAACAAATAAGTAAGAAAAAAACAAACGATCCCATCAAAAAGTGGTCTAAGGATATGAATAGACAATTCAAAAGAAGATATACAAATGGCCAACAAACATATGAAAAAATACTCGACATCACTAGTGATCAGGGAAATGCAAATCAAAACCACAATGTGATACCACCTTACTCCTGCAAGAATGGCTATAATAAAAAAAAATTAGAAAACAGTAGATGTTGGCATGGATTTGGTGAACAGGGAACACTTCTACACTGCTGGTGGAAATGTAAACAAGTACAAGCACTAACAGCCACTTTGGAAAACAGTGTGAAGAGTCCTCAAAGAACTAAAAGTAGAACTTTCATTTGATCCAGCAATCCCATTTCTGGTTATCTATCAGGGGAAAAGAAGTCGTTATTTGAAAAAGATACCTGAACACTCATGTTTATAGCAGCACAATTCACAATAGCAAAATTGTGGAACCTACCCAAATGCCCATCAATCAATGAATGGAAAAAGAAATTGTGGTACATATACACACACACACACACACACACACACACACATATATATATACAATGGAATACCACACAGCCATAAAAAATAATGAATTAACAGCATTTGCAGGGACTTGGATGAGATTAGAGACTATTATTCTAAGTGAAGTAACTCAGGAATGGAAAACCAAACATCATTTGTTCTCACTGATATGTGGGAGCTAAGCTCTGAGGATGCAAAGGCGTAAGAATGGTACAATGAACTTTGGGGACTTGGAGGAAAGCGTTGAAGCAGGGGTGAGGGATAAAAGACTACAAATATGGTGCCATGCATACTGCTCAGGTGATAGGTGCACCAAAATCTCACAAATCACCACTCAATAACTTACTCATGTAACCAAATACCACCTATACCCAAATAACTTAAGAAAAAAAAAAAGATTCATGTTGTCATTTCTGGGGTAACTTCTAAAAGGATTAAACAAAAGGATAAAACCTGCAAATTATCAGGAGACAAACATTGAAATGATAACAAAATCTGAAAATGGAGAAAGACAGATAAAGTAGAAGGTACAAAATAAGGCAGAAATTTAAGTCCAAATGCATCAGTAATTATGTATATAAATGACTAAATATACCAATTACAAGTTAAGAATTGTCAGACTGAATTTAAAAAAAGAAGCCCTACTTTATACCAAAATAGTTATAAATATAAATGCAAATGAAAACAATGAAATCATAAGGCATTTCTCAGTTAAATCACGGTTACTGAGATGATCTAAAATATTTCAGTATCACTCCCAAAACATGGACTTGAAATATATAAAGTGAAAATTAAAATAACTCTAAGAAAAAATTGATGTCCAGAATCACAGTGAAAAATGTTTCTTTACTTATTTCCTTTTATTAATAATTGATACATTCAATCAGAAATCAGTATATGGGATATTTAAACAATATATCCTATGAACATACGTAAAAATTCACCATGTGTTTAAGGAAGATTCCCAGAAGAAACTTGTTTAAAATTTATTGACTTGAACTTATTCACATGGCCACATCAAGCTGCAAGGGAGTCTGGGCAATGTTTTGTTTTGTTTTGTTTTTCCCCCTGGGCAGCCATGTACCCATCTAAATATCTAAGGTTCCACTATTTTCAAAGGAGAAAATTTATGTTAGGAGTCAACCAGGACTCTCTGCCACAGATACTACTATAAAGATAGAGAGCTAAGATTCATTTAATGCACAGCACCCTTAATATGTTGCAGGCTACAATTAAATAAACATTATTTGGTACGAACATTATTATAAATACAAGTGAAAATGCAAACTTTAAAATCATGTGGCAGTACTACCTTGGAAGATGATTCTACGAATGGTCAGAATATGCCAATACCAATTTTTAAAGATTATATTTGAAATGCATCAAATGCATTTTCATTTATATATTCTTGTAGAGGAATTCAAAATGCCCCTCCCTGCTTTGTTCTATTTATGTACGCTGGTTTGAAGAAAACTGGCTCAGAGAATGCTACCCACAAGAGATTTTTTAGGATCTGGCCCCAAACAGCACAAAAATAGACCATTAAATCACCAAAGCTAAGAACCCTCACGAGGTCCAGTGGACCCCGTGCACACTTTTCCACACATCTTCCCTGCTGCACTGTCTGCATTTCTCCAAAGACAGGATGCATTATTCTCAAAGCTCTAGGCCTTGTACATTTTATCTTCCTGGCTCCTTCTCTCCACATTGGCCTTTTGTTCCCGAGAAACAGGGGTGTGCCAAGCGGGTAGGCAGGCAACCTTATTTTTCCAGAGGTCACTAGGCATACTTTTCTGTCTTCTCCCTTATCCACACATGTAAAGCATGTAGTACACTTGACATTACTAGTATCATTATCATTATTATTATTAAGTTGTTGAACTATAACCATTATTATGTTACAATTTTAAAAAATCTCAGTACCCTTCCACTGTTTGTCAATTTTTCCTAATGGTGTGCAAACTGCTTGATTGGAGGGACTTACTTTATTACTGTTCTTGGTTATCTTCAGCATATAGCACAGTACCTGGCTCCCAATAAGTGTTCAATACATGTATGTCACATGAAGTGTTAATTAGAAAAAAATAGCAAGTTAAATAAGCTTCCTTAGGAACTCAAGTAACTCAACGTTTTAATTTTCCTAAGTAAATACTCAAGTGCCCTTTAGTGCTTCTCTTATCAAACTGAAAAGATGAGAGTGTTTTAAAAATAATGCCAGCTGTCTTGCTAATATTTTCAGGTGGGAAAACCATAGTCAACAGGGTGTACCATGCTTGTTGTGGTCACCTCACTTTCATTGTAGGTTGATTCATTTCCCTCCTTTCATACTCCCTCAACTGGCTCATTCTTGATTTAAATCTCAGCGTTTTGCTCTTTGTCTTCCCATTTTGTGCTGAAATAAACACTTAGTTAGCTTGTCAGTTTCCTGAAAACCAGTAGTCTTCACAAGAAGAGTGAAATGCGGTGCTAAGGATGCTTTGTTTCTAGCAGGGATGTTTTGTGCCAGGAAAGAAGGCTGGACAGGCCTGTTGATTTCTGGCACACAGTGATCAGATAACAGCAATGGCCACCCTTATCGAGGAAAAAGTACACAGTTACTGTGTGAACTAACACACTCCTAATCTCTCCATCTGTTTAATGGGTAACTTGATACAATAGTGGATCTCCATAGAGACACAGTCCTGTAATATCCACGCCACCTGCCAAACTAAACATCTACCTCTTTTTCCCTACTCTGAGGGCTGAATAGGGACTGCATTAATTTGCCATGGCTTCCGTAACAAAGTACCAAAAACTAGGTGGCTTAAAACAATAGAAATGTATTCTCTCACAGTTCTGGAGGCCAGGAATCTGCAATCAAGGTGTCGGCAAGGCTGGGCGGGGAGCCCCTAGAGTCAGATCTCTGGTTGCCTCTTGCAGCTTCTGGTAGCTCCAGATAGTCCTTAGCTGTGGCAGCATAATTCCAATCTCTGCCTGCATCTTCGCATGGCCATCTTCCCTCTGTGTCTGTTGCTGTGTTTCTTCTCCTTTTATAAGACACCAATCACAATGGATTGGGGTCTACCCTAAACCAGTATGAACTAAATTTCTAAATAAGGTCACATTCACAAGCACCAGAAATCAGGTCTTTAACATATCTTTTTGGGGGGCCAGAATTCAACCCATGACACAACTTTGAAAGAAATCCTGTGAAGCTCTTAATTTTTAGGTCAGTGTTACCCACTCTTTATTTCCAGTATTTACAAATATATAATTTGTAGATCTCTAAATTTAAAAATTGCTGTTATCTTAATTTTTATTCACTACTGGGAGTCAAACTATTTTAATTACCAAACATATCATTAAAAACAATATCTATTGTTATAAAATTTCCGGTAACATGATATGTCTTAATGTACCCTCTTTACCATTTGATTGACTTGTTCCTGTTGCTGATACCCTAATTCTTCCAGATCCTTGGGCTTGTCATCACCAATTCCTCTGTTTCCCTTCACAGGGGCATCTATTACTAAGACCTCTTAACTGCCTTATTACAGTATCCTCTGCTTCCATTTCTTCCTTGACATCAATGCCATCCTCCTTTTAACTCCTTATGTCTAAACCATGATAATGGACTCCTAATTGATTTCTCCTAATCGACTTTGGTCCCTTCTCACAGTACCAGATTGATTTTCATGTCATTTCATTGATTAAAACCTTCCCACAGTGTGTCTTTGCTTGAGAAATAAAATTCTTTAGCCTTAGAATTAGATGTTTGATATAGAAATGCACCTCTAGTTGTGGCAGAGGTGACAAAAGGATTCAGATTCCAGATTTTTATAAGTATTGTGTAATGAAAAATTATATTGACATCAGTGAACACCATGACTTCCAAGATCCCCATCGTCAAAGAAAAGTTAAATTTTGTCACCATCTACTATCAAAGGTAGAAAATAGAAATCATTATAACTTAGAAATAAATTGAATTAAATACTGATATAAAAGATTTCTTTTTCATAATCATGTTTAATATTTGGTAAGTATGAAATCAAGATTTGCTTATTGCAAGAAATCTGGAACATAAAAGTTTAGGAAAAATAGTCTAAAAAATAATTGTAATCTCATCATCCTATTATTATTTTGAAAAGCTTCTGTCTGTTCTTCAAGGAGAAAAAACTTACTAGTGAAATGCTTCTATTTAGGTCACTGTGTACTTCCCTTTCTTTTTTTCTTATTTTTTGAGACCGAGTCTTGCTCTGTCGCCAGGCTGGAGTACAGTGGTGCAATCTCGGCTCACTGCAACCTCCGCCTCCTGGGTTCAAGCAATTCTTCTGCTTCAGCCTCCCGAGTAGCTGGGACCAGAGGTGCGTGCCACCACGCCCCGCTAATTTTTGTGTTTTTAGTAGAGACAGGGGTTTCACCATGTTGGCCAGGAAGGTCTCGATCTCTTGACCTTGTGATCCGCCCACCTCGGCTCCCAAAGTGCTGGGATTACAGGCATGAGCCACCGTGCCCAGCTGTACCTCCCTTTCTTAATATCCCTAACCCATTTGTGCCAGCCTATGCTTATTCTATGCCCCCCTCCTTTTTTTTTTTTTTTTTTTTTATACAAATTCGATTCTTATGCTTGGGAGCTGGGTTTTAACAGCTTCCTCTCCCAAAACCAATCTTTAGAAAAATTGAGGTCTTAGAAAATTTTCAAACCGTCTTGACTTTTACTGTAGCACCTGATGCAGAGAAAGGAAGTAGGGGAAGATACCAAGCAGCAGCACCTGTGAACCTTACAGAAGCGAACTTCCGGGAGTGGAGTGCAACAGCATCAGAGAGGAGGCTCGTGCCCACACTTCATCAAAACCCGCAGGCCTCCCTGGACAGCCTGACCTTTCTCACTTCAAGGGAGCCAAGTCCAACTTTGAACTCAACTACGGTGAGTAGAGAACCGATGTCATTACCCTACTTTTTATGATTTCATCTGGTGCAGTCCCTGAAATTGGCAAATTAGATTCCTTAAGCTTCAAACTTCATTTAGTCTTCCCTTCATTAAGAAGAGAAGGCCGGGAATGGCTTGGAAATGCAAATAGCTGAATTGGAAGCTTCTAAAAGATATAAGCAACCGGGGCAGAGCCCCTGTGAGTGTTCCTCTGCACCACATCCTATGAATTTATTGGTTTTGTGCTCTTCCCTGCTGTGTCTCTCCCCTTCCATTCCATTCTCATTTGCTCCGTCTTTTGCATGGGGGCAGCAGTTCAGGTGCTATGGACTAAACGTTTGTGTCGTCCCAAAATTCATATATTGAAACCTAATCCCCAATATGATGGTATTTAGAGGTGGGGCCTTTTGAAGGTGATTAGGTCATGAGGGTAGAGCTCTCATGGTGAGATTAGTGCCCTAGAAGAGAGGCCTCAGAGAGCTCCCTCCTCCCTTCTGTCATGTGGGGACACACAGGAAAATGGCCATCTGTGAACCAGGAAACACTCATCAGACACCAAAAACTGTTGACACCTTGGTCTTGTACTTTCCAGCCTAAGGAACTGTGAGGAATAAGTTTCTTTTGTTTATAAACTGCCTAGTTCATGGTATCTTGTTATAGCAGCCTGGATGGACTAAGACAAGAAATTACACTTACTGGGTTATTTCTCAAAGATGTTGCTGAGAAGAAACTTGAGCACTTTAAGACTGTGTACCTTTTGCCTTCACATCTATTAATTTCTAAAGAAGTCCTAGAGCCAAGGATTTCACTCCAACCTTTGGTCATCCTTTCTGAAATTCTGACACTGCCATGGTCAGGTCCATTTTTCATTAAAACAAAGAAAAGAAAAAGTCAAATTTACTTACAACAGAATAAAGTCGGAATTGTTATTTTGCAGGTAGAATTAAAGGCAGTTTTTGTTTTTACAAGGAATATGCAAGTTTGTTTGTAGGGTCATTGGGAGAAAATTTCTGATTGAGCAAAATGTGTTACCATTTTAAGTAAATTAGGAAGCAATACGATGGAGAGAGTGTGTTAAAGTTGAAACACCTGCTGTTCTCTCTAAACCCATCCCTCATTATGCGCCTCTTTACAACACCTGCACATCCTCAGCCATTGCCCACCTCCTCTCCCCATACCTAGGACCAATACACATCATTTTCTGAATCTAAATTCAGAAAATACTGAGCCAAGGAAAATTCTTTGGAAATTCAACGGATGCTTGAGATGGCAGAAGTTTTGAGACCCAGTGAGGGTTTTGGGGTCAGGCTTTGCTATTCCCTGAAGCATGGGCTGTAAGGATAGGGAGGGTCTGAGAGATGATAGAGAACTGCAGAGAGGAGGATCAAGGACAGGAAGTCAGCTAGGGAATGAGAGGGCTTCCACTTTGAAACACCTGAATCTTTAGGCCACTTGTATGGTCAAAGAACTTACTGTCACTTAACATTGTGGTAATGATACCATCCAGTCCCATGATTCTATTTTGCATGGAGACAAATT